>NC_133412.1:104277500-104592083 GCF_049350105.2 Macaca mulatta
TTTAGTCTATGGTTCATTTTGTTAATTTTTGTATATGGGACCCTTACCATGTATATACACAATGTATATATATAATGCTATATATACACATGGAAAGGGTTGAGACTGAGGCAGATTCAATCTCAAAAAACAAAAGAAAAAGAAAAATGATACTATATATATATTTTATATATATACAGTAAGGGTTGAAGTTCAATTTGTTTTGCATATGCTATTGACCTGTTCATTTTCTGAAAAGATCATCCTTTCTTGATTGTCTTAGCACTTTTGTTGAAAACTGATTGACCATATGTGTACTGGGTCATTAATCTATCTTTACACTATTGTCACACTTCCTTGATTACTGAAGTTTTATAAAAGACTGGAAATCTGTTGATGTATATCCTTCCATGCTGCTCCTTTTCCAGGTTGCTTTGGCTATTGCATTTATATGTAAATGTTAGAATATTTGCATTTATATATAAATGTTAGATCCTCCTTGTTTTCTTTTTTTTTTGAGATGGAGTTTCGTTCTGTCAACCAGACTGGAATGCAATGGCACGATCTCGGCTCACTGCAACCTCTGTCTCCCAGGTTCAAGCAGTTCTCCTGCCTCAGCCTCCAAAGTAGCTGGGATTACAGGTGCGTGCCACCACGCCCAGCTAATTTTTTTTTTTTTTTAAGACAGAGTCTTGCTCTGTTGCCCAGGCTGGAGTGCAGTGGTGCGATCTCAGCTCAGTGCAACCTCCACCTCCCAGTTCAAGTGATTCTCCTGCCTCAACTTCCCGAGTAGCTGGGACTACAGGCAAGTGCCACCATGCCTGGCTAATTATTTTTTTTTTTTTATTTTTTTTGAGAGGGAGTCTCACGCTGTCACCCAGGCTGGAGTGCAGTGGCCGGATCTCAGCTCACTGCAAGCTCCGCCTCCCGGGTTTGCGCCATTCTCCTGCCTCAGCCTCCCGAGTAGCTGGGACTACAGGCGCCCGCCACCTCGCCGGCTATTTTTTTGTATTTTTTAGTAGAGACGGGGTTTCACTGTGTTAGCCAGGATGGTCTCGATCTCCTGACCTCGTGATCCGCCCGTCTCGGCCTCCCAAAGTGCTGGGATTACAGGCTTGAGCCACCGCGCCCGGCCGCCTGGCTAATTTTTGTATTTTTTGTAGAGACAGGGTTTCACCATGTTGGCCAGGTTGGTTTCGAACTTCTGACGTCAGGTGATCTCCCTGCCTCGGCCTCCCACAAGTGCTGGGATTACACTCGTGAGCCACTGTACTCAGCCTAGAATCTCCTTGTTAATTTCTACAAAAAGACTGCTGGGATATTGGTTGGGATTTCTGTAACCTATTTCTTGAGAGGAAGAGCTCCAGAGAATAAACTCAGATGATATTTTTGTTTTTCCTTAAATCCCCCAGTAATGACAATTAACCAGATCTGGGTAACACATACACATTCTCTTTTCACCACCCTCGGAATTCTACAATTATAACTCATACGCCACCATTTTTTTTCAAAAATATTACTACCTTGTTACTAATATACAATAAGAATTCACTAAATATTAGAAATAAATCTTGCTGGGAATCACTAGAGATGGAAAAGGTATATTTAAATTTGCAGTCTAAGGCAAGAGTTACCAATGAATACAGAAATGGGTCGGTTAAGTTTACCGAGAAACAGCATATTTACAGTCTGGAATTATGTCCCTACAAATTACTTACTACAAGGAAAAAGAGGCCAAGTGCAGTGGCTCATGCCTGTAATACCAACAGTTTGGGAGGCCAAGGCGGGGGGATCACCTAGGTCAGAAGTTTGAGACTGGCCTGGCTAATATGGTGAAACCCTGCCTCTACTAAAAATACAAAAATTAGCTGGGCGTGGTGGTACGTGCCTGTAATCCCAGCTACTCTGGAGGCTGAGGCATGAGAATCACTTTAACCCATAAGGTGGAGGTTGCAGTGAGCCGAGATCATGCCATTGCACTCCAGCCTGGGCAACACAGCAAGATCCCAACAAAAAAAAAAAGGAAAAAGAGCAACTTTATAGTAGAGAAACCTGGAAGAGAAAAAACTTAAGCAAGTGATCCAAGTTATCATAACCAACAGGGCAAACAGACACGAATGTGCCTCCAAGAAGGAACATTATGCACCTAGAACAGCATAGTATCTCCTCTATAGGACTTCTGCTAAAACACATAAGCTGAATTAAATCACAAAGAAACATGACATAAAGTTAGATTCTTTGTTCAAATTAACTGTTCTATTCTCTTCATAAACACCAAAGCTATGAAAATAAAAGAAAGGGGGACAGACTGTTATAGGTTCTCAGGACAAACTGTCGCAGGTCCTCAGGAATATGATAAGCAACGTAATGTGTGCTCCTGGATTTCATTGTGGACCAGAAAAAAAAATTACTACAAAGGCCATTAAAGACAATGGCAAAATCTGAATATGGTCTCCAGAGAAAATATTAGTGTTACATAAATATTAAATTTTCTGATTAGTACAATTTTGATAATGATACTACAACTATGTCCTGGTTTTTTGGTGAATTATTTAGGTTAAAAGGGAAAACTTTGTATTCAGCTTACCATCTTTTTTTTTTTAAGATGGAGTCTCAGGCCGGGCACGGTGGCTCACGCCTGTAATCCCAGCACTTTGGGAGGCTGAGATGGGCAGATCACAAGGTCAGGAGATCAAGACCATCCTGGCTAGCACAGCGAAACCCTGTGTCTACTAAAAATACAAAAAATTAGCCGGGTGTGGTGGCAGGCGCCTGTAGTCCCAGCTACTCGGGAGGCTGAGACAGGAGAATGGCGTAAACCCAGAAGGCGGAGCTTGCAGTGAGCCAAACTCACGCCACTGCACTCAGCCTGGGCGACAGTGCGAGACTCCGTCTGGGGGGAAAAAAAAAAAAAGATGGAGTCTCACTCTGTCGCCTAGGCGGGGGTACAGTGGTACGATCTCAGCTCACTGCAACCTCCGCCTCCCAGGTTCAAGCAATTCTCCTGCCTCAGCCTCCCGAGTAGCTGGGACTACAGGCACATGCCACCACGCCGGGCTAATTTTTTCTGTATTTTTAGTGGAGACGGGGTTTCAACATATTGGTCAAGCTGGTCTTGAACTCCTGACCTCGTGATCCACCCGCCTTGGCCTACCAAAGTGCTGGAATGACAGGCGTCAGCCATCATACCCGGCCACCATCAAATATTTTTTAAAAGTACACATGGACAGGCACTGTGGCTTACACTTGTAATCCCAGCACTTTGGGAGGCTGAGACAGGCGGATCACCTGAGGTCGGGAGTTTGAGACCAGCCTGACCAACATGGAGAAAGCCCGTTTCTACTAAAAATACAAAATTAGCTGAGTGTGGTGGCGCATGCCTGTAATCCCAACTACTCAGGAGGCTGAGGCAGGAGAATCGCTTGAACCCAGGAAGGTGGAGGTTGCAGTGAGCTGAGATCGCACTCCAGTCTGGGCAACAAGAGTGTAACTCCGTCTCAAAAAATTAATAAAAATAAAATAAAATAAATGTACACACATTGGCTGGGGCAGTGGCTCACGCCTGCATTTTGGGAGGTCAAGGCGGGTGGATCAAGGTCAGGAGTTTGAGACCAGCCTGACCAACATGGAGAAACCCCGTCTCCACTAAAAATACAAAATTAGCCAGGCATGGTGGCGCATGCCTGTAATCCCAGCTACTCGGAAGGCTGAGGCAGGAGAACCACTTGAACCCGGGAGGCGGAGGCGACAGTGAGCTGAGATCGTGCCATTGCACTCCAGCCTGGGCAACAAGAGCAAAACTGCATCTCAAAAAAAAAAAAAAAAAAATGTACACACACACACACACAGAGAGACACGTGTCTGAAAAAATATGAAAGGAAATGGGGCAAAATGTCAATAACTAGTCGATGTGGATAGAGAGTATTCTGATATTCTTTAATTATATTTGCAACATTTCTGTATGTTTAAAATTGTTGATCCATAAAATGTTTTAAAAGAAAATTGACCAATTTAAAAATTATACAAAACTATTTCATTGTCATTTATTTGTCAAGATAATTGTCATCTTGTCAAAACCCATCAAAAATCGAACTAGATTTTCCTCAAAAGTAACTCTTCCTGATACCTCTACAATTAAGACCACTCACTTTTTCTGGTTTTGATTCCTCTTCATTCTCATCATCAGAGGAAGGACCTGCCAACGTTGACACTTTGCTAATTACACCAAGTCTGGCTAGCTGATCCAAAAATATATCACCGCCTTTATCTACTAAATCCCTTATGATCTGCAAAGCCAGCAAGTGGCCATCATCATCATCCTGAGGAAAAAAAAAAAAGGAGGGGGGAAGTACATGATAGCAAGGAAGTGAAAGAAAAGCAGTAAAAATAAGTTTAGTTGCCAGGAGCAGAGAAATGCAGTAATTTGCACAAAATGATTTACTGAAATTAAAACAAAATTTTTATTTCAGACTACTACCTAAAGGAAATTAATGCTAGAAGAGTTTTGAAAAAGAAACTGACCTCTTGATCCAGGACAGTTGCAGTGATTTCCACTAGTATTGTAGGCAAATTGTGACCAACATCAGAATCGCAAACTTCTTTTAACAGTGCTTCAGAGCAAAAATGAATCATTTTTCGAATTAGAGCAAGACTTGCTTTCCTTGAAAAGTAAAAATAGAATTATATGAAGCCAAATGAAGTTAAACCAAAATGCATGCATTAATGAACAGTAAAATAGCCAATGTTACATTTTATACACTCTAAAAGAATACACTTAATAAAAAAATACAAAAAAATTGGGACTCAGCACATGTTCATTTTTGAGATAATTCCATTTGTTTTCTATTATAAATATATTGAGCTCACCAAAAATGACTTATAATTTTCTTAAATGCACTCTTCTATTCTATATTCTACACTTTACCAGCATGAACATTAACATGCCATGATAATTTTAGAAAATTAAGTAAAAAGTACTACAACTACCAAGAAAATAAATGGGGCCCAGCACGGTGGCTCATGCCTGTAATCCCTGCATTTTGGGAGGCTGAGGCAGGTGGATTACTTGAGCTCAGGAGTTCAAGACTAGCCTGGCCAACTTGGAGAAATCCCGCCTCTACCAAAAATACAAAAATTAGCTAGACATGGTGGCAGGCACCTGTAATCTCAGCTACTCAGGAGCCTGAGACAGAATAATCACTTGAACCCAGGAGATCGTGCCACTGTACTCCATTCTGGGAGACTGAAGGAGATTCCATCTCAAAAAAAAAGAAAAGAAAAGAAATGATACAAATTATAACTAATCTAAAATTTCCTATAATCCAAAATACAATGCTCTAAGAACTTAAGATACCATGTAATTTATATGAAAAACAAAATTTTAAATTAATTTGTCTTTCATCAAGTTTAAAATCCATGTTCACTACAACTATGGACTCATATAAATGAAAATAAGAGATCCTAATAATCCCACGCCCCAAAAATATTCCCACCATTAACAAATTCACATGCCTTCTTTCCCTTTTATTTACGTACTGCTTTGCTTAGACCATAAAATACACTCAATAAAGTCACACAAATTAATCTCTTTTTTTTTTTTTTTTTTTTGAGATAAGAGTCTCGCTCTGTCGCCCAGGCTGGAGTACAGTGGCACAATCTCAGCTCACTGCAACCTCCGCCTCCCAGGTTCATACCATTCTCCTGCCTCAGACTCCCAAGTAGCTGGGACTACAGGCACACGCCACCACGCCCGGCTAATTTTTTGTATTTTTAGTAAAGATGGGGTTTCACCATGTTAGCCAGGATAATCTCGATCTCCTGACCCCGTGATCTGCCCACCTTTGCCTCCCAAAGTGCTGGGACTACAGGCATGAGCCACCGCACCCGGCCAAATTAACCTCAATTTTATAACATGTAACCTCATCTTTTAAAATAAAAAACACATATCCACATACACTTAAATGATAATAAACTATTAATAAAAAGGGGCTTGGCTGGGAGAGGTGGTTCACGCCTGTAATCCTAGCACTTCGGGAGGCTGAGGCAGGTGGATCACCTGAGGTCAGGAGTTCGAGATCAGCCTAACCAATATGGTGAAACCTCATCTCTATCAAAAACATAAAAATTAGTCGGGCAGGGTGGGCACCTGTAGTCCCAGCTACTCGGGAGGCTGAGACAGGAGAACTGCTTGAATCCTAGAGGTGGAGGTTGTAGCAGGCCAAGATCGTGCCACTGCACTCCAGTCTGGGCGACAGAGCAAGACTCTGTCTTAAAAACAAATAAACCAAAAAAACAGAGGTTTGTCTATTATGTAAGAGCCAATAACCAATTCATTTAACAAATATTTTCTAAGTATCTAACAATGTTCTAGGCACTAAGCTGCAGATATCATTACCCTTGAGGTGACTGATAGAAGAATAAAGAGGCAAAATTCTCAACTGATGTCCCAGAGAAGCATGTGACACAACTGTATTTCTACAGCATGGGGTCTCTACATATTTTATAACTCTCTCTAGCTGAAGTTATAACATTATATTTCTTTAATGAAGGAATATGCTTTATTACAAATTCAAGTACATTACAGAAAATGATAGGTGGACAGAGGACAAACTGTTCTAACAGGATTGATTCTTTCCAGTTTTTGTTTTGTTGTTTTTAATTTAGTTTTATTTATTTATTTTTTTGGAACAGAGTCTCGCTCTGTCACCCAGGCTGAAGTGCAGTGGCGTGATCTCGGCTCACTGCAACCTCTACCTCCTGGGTTCAAGCGATTCTCCCGTCTCAACCTCTGGAGTAGCTGGGATTACAGGTGTGCACCACCACATCCAGCTAATTTTTGTAGTTTTAATAGAGACGGAGTTTCATCATGTTGGCCAGGCTGATCTCAAACTCCTGACCTCAGGTGATCCACCTGCCTCAGCCTCTCAAAGTACTGGGATTACAGGTGTGAGCCACCACACCCAGCCATAATTTCTTTTTTTTTTTTTTTTTTTTTTTTTTTGAGACAGCATCTCGCTTTGTCCCCAAGGCTGGAGTGCAGTGGCAGGATTTTGGCTCACTGCAACCTCCGACTCCCAGGTTCAAGTGATTCTTGTGTCTCAACTTTCCAAGTAGCTGGGACTACAGGCACCACCTGCCACCATGCCCAGCTAACTTTTCTATTTTTGTAGAGAAAGGGTTTTACCACATTGCCCAGGCTGGTGTCAAAATCCTGTGCTCAGGAGATCCACCCTCTTTGGCCTCCCAAAGTGCTGGGATTATAGGCATGAGTCACTGTGCCTGGCCCCAGTTTTTATTACTGGCCCCAGTTTTTATTTATATTCCATTGTAAATACCAGAATTTAAGTATTAGTTTTATATCATTACTTATTTCAATTAACAATGCATTAGAATGTTTATATATTATTTATCTATCTCTCTCACATACTGAGGCATTATGAGTAGGAATCTTTTTATGCACTTTAAAAACATAATTAATTTAATCCACACAACAAAATCTATGAGGTGGGTTTTACTATCTCGAATTTACAAGTGAAGATATTGAGAGATAGATCAGTCTACTAAGATCACCAAGCTAATACATTACAGAGCCTGTATTCAAATTCTCTCTCTTAATCAGCAGATGATACATAATACTTACAACATAAAATTTTTCTGTTTAACACTATTATATAAATTTTGAACATGTAGTTTACAGTCTTTTCCATTAAAAATAGCACTATTTATTTTTGTGGAAATAGTTTCTTCACATTCCTTCAATACAGAGGGATTCTCAGATCTAAGAGCCTAAACACTTTCATTAAGTATTGAATGTGTATGAGTACTGCATTCGTATTGGCAAACTGATTCAAAAAAGGCTGTTAACACCTTAAATTATCACTAAATATGAGTATCTACAATACTCCTCTTTACTTAAAAAAATTTCTAATTTTTTAAGTTTCTCAATTGTCGAATAGGTAAAAATGATACCAAATTTTACTTATCTCTAAAATGTTTTGCTTTTTACTAGTAAGGAATTTTTTTTTTTTTTTTTTTTTTTTTTGAGACAGCATCTCACTTTGTCACCTAGACTGGAGTGCAGCAGCACAATCTTGGCTCACTGCAGCCTTGACTGCCCAGACTCAAGCAATCCTCCCACCTCAGCCTCCCAAGTAGCTAGGACTACAGGCATGCACCACCATACTCAGCTAATTTTTGTGCGTTTTATAGGGACAGGGTTTCACTATGTTGCCCACGCTGGTCTCAAACTCCTGGATTCAAGCAATCCTCCCACCTCAGCCTCCCAAAGTGCTGGGATTACATGCATGAGCTAACATGCCCAGCTAGGAAATATATTTTCCTATATTAATTTTTTGCTGTTTCTTCTTGAACACTGTGCCTTAATTTCATTGGCTACTTTACTCAAATGGCTCTGAAATTTTTACGATCAATTTGTATATGCCCTTTATATAATAAAGACAGTATCCCTTTGTCATATTTGCTAACAAATACCCACCTGCTGGCAAATTTATTTAGATTAAAAGTTTCTATTCTGGGACATCTGTGGCTGCAGTTAATACTGTTTCTGGTATGTAGTAGTTTTATGCTTTTTACATAAAAATAAATTTAAAAGGACATATTTGGCTAATGCAAATAAGATTCTAAAGTAAGCCAGGCATAGTGGCTCACGCCTATAATCCCACAGTTTGGGAGGTCAAGGCAGGGGAACTGCTTAAGCCTGGGAGTTCAAGACCAGCCTGGGCAGCAAAGCAAGGCTGTCTCTAAAAATAAAAATTAGTTGGACCTGGTGGTGTGTGCCTGCAGTTCTAGCTACTCAAGAGGCTGAGGCAAGAGGATACACTGTGCCATGGAATTCAAGGTTGCAGTGAGCCATGATCACATTATTGCACTCCAGTCTGGGTGACAGCAACACCCTGTCTCAAAAAAAAAAAAAGAAAAAAGAAAAAGCCAGGCTGGGTGTGGTGGCTCACACCTGTAAACCCAGCATTTTGGGAGGCCAAAGTAGGCAGATCACGAGATCAGGAGTTCAAGACCAGACTGGCCGACATGGTAAAACCCCATCTCTACTAAAAACACAAAAAAATTAGCCAGGCATGGTGGTGTGTGCCTGTGATCCCAGCTACTCAGGAGGTTGCCGTGAGCCGAGATGGTGGCACTGCACTCCAGCCTGGGCAACAGAGCAGGACTCTGTCTCAAAAAAACAAACAAACAAAAAGCCGTTCTTCCTATCAAGGTCTGATAAACATTCAAGTATATTTTCCTTTGCTCAGAGGTTCGGAGGGGCTCACGCCTGTAATTCCAACACTTTGGGAGGCCGAGGAGGGTAGATCACATGAGGCCAGGAGTTCAAGACCAGCCTGGCCAACATGGTGAAACCCCATCTCTACTAAAAAAATACAAAAATTAGCTGGGCATGGTGGTGCATGTCCTTAATTCCAAGCTCCTAGGAAGGCTGAGGCACGAGAATTGCTTGAACCTGGGAGTCGGAGGGTGCAGTGAGCCAAGATCATGCCACTGCACTGCAGCCTAAGTGACAGAGCAAGATTGTCTCAAAAAAAAAAGTTTTGGAGGACAGGGAAAAAAAAGTATCTTATCCTTTTTCTTTTCCTAATACTTTAGTTTTTAAGTCTTAGAATTTTTTTAGATTTAAAATATAAGATAAAAGATTAGGGTGATTTTTAAAATCAAACTACAAAGCAGATATTCCAGTACCACTTAGTAAATAGTACTCCCTCCCGTGAATGATCTGAGAAACATTCATTATAATACATTCAATACCTATATATAACTGGCTATATTGGGGGGACTATTTTATTCCATTGATTTACACACTATTCTGCTAGTTATCATAAAGGTTTCATTGCTAAAGGGTTACACTAACTTTTCAGATTTTTCTTTAATAATCTCACCTATTTATTCTTCCAGATGAACTTTGGGATCTGTCAAGTTCTAAAACAAATTCTGTAGTTATTTCCTTTAGAACTGCATAACCTACAAATTAATTTTAGAAGAATTTATGTCTTTAGATTATTTAATGTTTTCACCCAAGAACAACTTCCCACTATATCCCACCAAGTCTACTTTTTTCTCTCAAACTGTTTAAAAAAAAATACTGGGCCAGTCGCAGTGGCTCGCACCTGTTAATCTTAGCACTTTGGGAGGATCACTAGAGCTCAAGAGTGATCCTCTTGAGGATCTGGGCAACAGTCTGGGCAACATAGTGAGACCCTGTTTACATAAAAAAAAAAAATCAGCCGGGTGTGGTGGTGCTCGCCTGTAGTATCAGCTCCTTGGGAGGCTGGAGAATTGCTTGAGCCCAGGAGGCTGAGGCTGCAGTGAGCTAAGATCATACCACCGCACTCCAGGCTGAGCAGCAGGGTAAGATCCTGTCACAAAAAAAATAAAAAATAAAAAATAAAAAGAAGGAAAGAAAGAAAAGAAAACCAGACCACACACGGTGGCTCATGCCTGTAAACCCAACATTTTGGGAGGCTGACATGGGAAGATTGCTTGAGCCTAGGAGTTTGAGACCAGTCTGGGCAACACAGCAAGACTTCATCTCTACAAACAAAACTTTTTTTAATTAGCCAGGTGTTTAGCCAGGCATGGTGGCTTGCATCTGTAGTCTCAGCTACTTGGGAGACTGAGGTGACAGGATCGCTTGAGCCTGGGAGGCAGAGCCTGCAGTGAGCCAAGATTGTGAGCCTTCTAGCCTAGGTGACGGAGTGAGCCACCCTGTCCTCCCCCAAAAAATTAGCTGGCGCAGTGGTGCACAACTGCGGTCGCAGGTGCTTGGGAGGCTGAGGTGGGAAAATCCCTTGAGCCCAGGAGTTTGATATTGCAGTAAGCTATGAGCACTCCACTATACTCTAGCCTGTGCGACAGTGAGACCCTGCAGCTAAAACATTGTTTAAAAATGTCTAAAGGGCCGGGCGCGGTGGCTCACCCCCTGTCATCCCAGTACTTTAGGAGGCTGAGGCAGGCAGATCACTTGAGGTCAGGAGTTCAAGACCACGCTGGCCAACATGGCAAAATGCCATCTCTACTAAAACTACAAAAATTAGCTGGGCATGGTGGTGCATGCCTGTAATCCCTGTTAAACCCTTGGGAGGCTGAGGCAGGAGAATCACTTGAACCCAGGAGGCAGAGGCTGCAGTAAGCCAAGATCATTTCACATGGCCTACAAAAGCCTTCACAGGTTATAAAAAGCTCCTCTCTACTTTCTTAACGTTACTCTCTGAGCTTTCCAAATGTATCCTGTACTCCATTAATACTGAAATATTTGCAACTGCTAACAAAACACACTCATTCAATCATTCAGTAAGTATCTACTGAGGACCTAAGGATCAGGCCCTATTCTATACCTCCTTGCCTTTGTAGGAATGCAGCAGTACATAAGGTACTTGAATCTCACCAGTTCTCAGGGTGCTTACCTTAAAGAGACAATAAAACAAACAAAAGCCCCCAAAAAGCAGTATTTCAGATAGTGTAACCTTTTTTTTTTTTTTTTTTTTTTTGAGATGGAGTCTTGCTCTGGTGCCTAGGTTGGAATGCAGTGGCGCCATCTCAGCTCACTGCAACCTCCGCCTCCTGGGTTCAAGCAATTCTCCTGCCTCAGCCTCCTGAGTAGCTGGGAATATGGAAAAGCGCTACCACATCCAGTTAATTTTTTAATTTTTCATAGAGATGGGTTTTGCCATGTTAGCCAGGCTGATTTCAAACTCCTGGCCTCAAGTGATCCACCTGCCTCAGCCTCCCAAAGTGCTGGGATAACAGGCGTTAGCCACCGCACCCAGCCAAGATAGCGTAAGCTTTGTAAAGTCAGTAAAACATTATTGATAAAAAAAAGTGTAACAGGCGCCGGGTGTGGTGGCTCAAGCCTGTAATCCCAGCACTTTGGGAGGCCGAAACAGGCGGATCACGAGGTCAGGAGATCAAGACCGTCCTGGCAAACACGGTGAAACCCCGTCTCTACTAAAAAATACAAAAAACTAGCCAGGCGTGGTGGCGGGCGCCTGTAGTCCCACCTACTTGGGAGACTGAGGCAGGAGAATGGCGTAAACCCGGGAGGCGGAGCTTGCAGTGAGCTGAGATTCAGCCACTGCACTCCAGCCTGGGTGACAGAGCGAGACTCCGTCTCAAATTAAAAAAAAAAAAAAAAAAGTGTAACAGGGTAAATTTAAATCAGGGAGACAGACTTCAATTGATGTAACATTTGAACTGAGATCTGAATGATAAGAAGCAAACACCCATTCAGAAGATCTGGGGACAGAAAGTCTCAAGCAGATGACAAATAAGTACAAAAGCCCTAAGGCAAGGATGTGCTTGGAGGGTTCCACAAATAGAAAGAAGGCTAGCATAAGTGTAATGGGCCAAATATTAGGTAATACTCAGGTGGAGAGCTGGGTTGGGATTATCTAAGAACTTGCAAGCCTAAGGGTTAAGAAGCTGAGTTCTAGTTAAAGCCAACTGGAAGCTATGAAGGATTCAAACTAGAAAGTAGTGTGATATAATTATGATTTAAATATATAATTCTCAAGCCAAGTGCGGTAGCTCATGCCTGTAATTCCAGCACTTCAGGAAGCTGAGGCCAGAGGATTGCTTGAGCCCTGGAGTTAAGACCAGCCTGGGCAAGATGGCCAGACCTCATCTCCACAAAAAAATAAAAACATTAGCTGGTGTGGTGGTGCACACCTGTAGTCCTAGATACTCAGTAAGCTAAGGTGGGAGGATTCCTTGAGCCCAGGAGTTCAAATATGCAGTAAGCTGTGACTGTGCCACTGCACTCCAGCCTAGACAAGACAGCAAGACTTTGTCTCTAAAAAAATTAAGAAAAAAAAAAAAAAAGTACATAATTCTCAGGCCAGGGCCAGGTGCAATGCAGAAGCTCACACTTAGAATCCCAACACTTTGGGAGGCCAAGGCAGAAAAATCAATTGAGGCTAGGAGTTCAAGACCACCCTGGGCAAAAGAGCAACACCACGTCTCTACAAAAAATTTAAGAATTAGTCAGGCAAGGCGGTATACATCTGTAGTCCTAGCTACTTGAGAGGCTGGGGTAGGGAACTGCTGGAGCACAGGAGTTCAAGGTTACAGTAAGCTATAATTGTGCCACTGCAATCCAGCTTGGGTGACAGAGCAAGACTTGTCTCTAAAAATATATATGGTCAGGTGTAGTGGCCCATGTCTGTAATCCCAGCACCTGGGAGGCTGAGGTGGGCAATCACTTGAACCCAGGCATTTGAGACGAGCCTGGGCAACACGGTGAATCCCCATCTATACTAAAAGTACAAAAAATTAGCTGGGTACGGTGGCACACTTGTAGTCCCAGCTATTCAGGAGGCTAAGGTGGGAGAATCACTGGAGCCCAGGAAGTCGAGGCTGCAGTGAGCCATGATCCAGCCACTGCACTCCAGCCCGGGTGACAGCGATATCCTGTCTCAAAAAATTAAGTAATTAAAAATATATATACACACACACATCTACAGATATAATTCAGCCTAATATGTACAAACATTGTAAAAGAGCAAGAGAGAAAAAGCAGAATGACTAATTAAGAGGCCACTACAGTGATCAAACCACTGTCTTTGAGGTTTGGATCAGAGTACTGACTAGCAAAAGATGAAAAGAAATAGCAAGCTATGGATGCACTGTAGAGGGAGAGCCACAAGGAGTTCCTGATGGATGGATTTATACCTTCATGCATTTGCACATACTCTTCTTCACCCATGCTTCCAAATCTGTCTACCTAGAAAAATCCTAAGTGTCCTTTAAACCACAATTTAAATCTCACCTCTGCATAAAACTGTCTCCAATCTGTCCAGCCCAATTAGTTGTTAAATCATCTATATTCCCAGAGAACCTTGAATATGTGCTTAATCTACCACTTATCACTCTGTGTTTTACCCACATACAGCCTTACTAGCCCACAAGGGGAAGAGTAAGCAAGAGCCAAGTCTCATCTATCTGTATAACTCCTCCAGTGGCCATCTCATACTGCCCCTACCAACAGGCTTCCAAAAATCTCAGTAAGTGTTTGCAATACTTATCAAATAGAGATTTAATATTCAGAGACCTACCAAAAATTTGTTAAGAATCTAGGAATCTTTTCTAAACCTCCCTCCTCTTCATTCAGATCGTCAGAAGAAAAGATAGGACTTCCCACTTCTGATCTAATTTTTATTCTTACCATACCTTTTTAACATTAAAATAAACCTCAAATCCTTCTGGAAAAGGGAGATAAATAAAACCATATAATTGGTGTAATTTGACTAACACATACAAATAGTATGAATAACTACCTTATTGAAGGCAGCATAGTTTGCTGAAATGTTTGTGCAAACACTGGCAATAACCTTTTCAAGTATATGGGTGCCATTTCCGGATCTCCTTTGGGCTCATTACATTCTTCTTCATCTTTGTTTGTATCTTTCTTTTTCTTATCATCTCCTTTATTAACTGGACACATCCAATCACCTGCGGACAAATATTTTTTAAAGAAATACTTTTTTGGAAATTTTTGCTTTCAAGGAAAAAACCTTAAGATATATCCAACTTCGAACAATAATTATCTTTAATTAACAAATAAACTGAAATTAGAACACGGTTTCAATTATGCTTGCAATATTGAAGAGCATCAGTAACTTCAATGAGCTCAATAACAAATTAAGGAGGTAATTTTGGATATTCCACTTGGTTCCAAAAATTATTTCACAGAGCTTCTGGATTCAACTCTCTGAAAACTTAAAACTTTTGTCAAACTACCCTATCTAAACACCACCAAAGTATTCTTTATCTGACATTCTCATATTTCTTGAATTTCAGATTTTGGTCATTCTGGAATCAGGCAGTCATGGTCTCAAAGAACATAGAAGATTAAGCTGTTAAAGGTTTATCAAATGTAAGGATATACATATATAATTATTTGACTTCATAGGAATAGTTCATTTATATAATGTTAATGCGTCTACAGAAAGCTATGGAAGTGAAAGATGAAAAATAACAGCAGATGGCTTAAAAGGAAAAGAATGTAGCACTCACCTGGAGACTGAAGAATAGCTACTACTTCACTATGACCCCTTTCTCGAGCTTTATCTAATGGAGTTTTCCCATCTTCATCTCTCAGATCTGGATTTGCACCATGTCGTAACAGAGTCTAGAGAAGAAAAGCATTTAATTTGAATATAACAATACTTTATTTTTTTGACATCCAACTATGTAAACGAAAGATTTTCCAGAATTACTTAATCAAGTAGGTGGCAATCCAAATCTCTGCCTTTGCACTTAGTACCTTAAAAGCAGCCTATTCTATAATCCCAGCACTTTGGGAGGCCAATGCGGGTGGGTCACCTGAGGACTGAAGTTCAAGACCAGCCTGACCAACATGGAGAAACCTCGTCTCTACTAAAACTACAAAATTAGCCGGGCATGGTGGCGCATGCCTGTAATCCCAGCTATTTGGGAGGCTGAGGCAGGAGAATCGCCTGAACCCGGGAGGCAGATGTTAAGGTGAGCCAAGATCGCACCATTGCACTCCAGCCTGAGCAACAAGAACGAAATTCCATCTCAAAAAACAAAAAAGCAGCCTATTCATATCTTGAAAAACTTACAAATTAATTGTACTTGGTTATTTATCATCTTCCCAAATTAAGTATGTTCCATCTTAACATGTCACTTTCTCCATCAAACCCCACCTCCCAATTTCTTTAAGACAGGTACTGTTATAGTTTATGACCTGACAATCAACAACATCGCCTCCTATATACTGCCAATTACCAAGTTAAGTCCAATTAAATTTTAGACCAAAAAGTCAACCAGGTGTGGTGGCTCACACCTGTAATCCCAGCACTTTGGGAGGCTACATCGGAGGATCACTGGAGGCCAGGAGTTCAAGATCAGCCTAGGCAACATGGTGAGATCTCATCTCTACGAATAAGTAAATAAATAAATCATAAAATAAAAATAAAAATTAGCCAGTATGGTGGCACACGCCTGTAGTTCTAGGGACTCTGGAGGCTGAGGCAGGAGGATCACTTGAGCCCAGGAATTCAAGGTTACATGAGCTATGATTGTGCCACTGCATTCCAGCCTGCGAGACAGAGCAAGACCCTGTTTCAAAAATAAAAGTCATCAATATATCCATCTATACCCACTAACACCTTAAACCTTTCATAATTTCATACCCCAACTACTTAATCACAATGGCTCAATAAAAACTTTTTTGTTAACGGTTGACTTTAAAAGCACTTGAAAGGGAAACTCTAAAACCTCTTTGTTTACTTAGTATTAGTCACCCTCAGAAGCAACATTCTCTCTAAAAACTAACCAATTCAAACAAACAGAATTCAGGCTTGAAGAGGCCACCGTTCTCAGGCTAGAAAGCTACTAACCTGTTATTGAAAATTTTGTTGTAGTGTAAAGATGACAATAATAGCAGCTACCATTTGAGCACCTACAATATGCTGGTAACTACAGTAAATCTATACAATATTGTTTCTAATTCTCACAATAATCTTGCTAAGAATATATACTTATTTTACAGATAAACTTAATAAATTGTCCAAGGTCACACAGCCTTTTTTGTGCATAAGCTGAGACTTAAATCCAGGTATGCCCAACTTCAGAGTGGACTAACCTCGTACTATGCCAAATAACTTCACAATTGGCAGATTATAGACATCTAGTTCATATATTTGATGTAAACCTTTTCATTTAACCTCTTTGAACCTCAATTTCTCTAACTATAAAAATAACTCTCAAAAATCCTTTGCTAGTCTGAGTCAAGTGATTCTTGTACAAACAGAGTATCTGGCTGGGTGCAGTGGCTCAACCCTATAATCCCAGCACTTTGGAAGGCCAAGGCAGGCAGATCACCTGAGGCTAGGAGTTTGAGACCAGGCTGGTCAACACGGCAAAACCCTGTCTCTACTAAAAGTACAAAAATTAGCCAGGCATGATGGCACACGCCTATAATCCCAGCCACTCAGGAGGCTGAGGCACCAGATCGTTTGAACCCAGGAATTCAAGGCTGCAGTGAGTTGCTACTGTGCCACTGCAGTCCAGCCTGGGTGACAGAGCAAAACCCTGTCTAAAAAAAATTTTTTAAAAAAGGGACATTTTATTGATTAATACAAACAGCAGAAAATATAGGCAAAGTTATTCATTGCCAAGAGTAATAAATTAGAAACAATCACATGTTCAACACTAGGTGACTAGTTGAATAAACTTGTAGTATAGGATATGCATGAGAACTTTCTCTACATGAGAACTTTTTTTCTAATTTATATTATTAAGTAAAAAAACAAAGTACAGGTGAGTGTATAAGAAAAGGAGGAAACACATATATATATATGTTATTATTGAATCTGCATTAGGAAACACTAAAAAGAAACACTTGTAGTGAGTAAGGGGGAATGAAGTGGATGGGGATGGCATGGAAATAAAAGGTTTTATATCATTCTAATTTTTAAACCATGTAAATGTTAAAAATTAGTAATTTTAAAACCTAGACTTTACCTTTGCTACTTGAGGTCTTCCAAAACATGCAGCATAATGTAATGATGATGACCTTTGACCTCTATTAACATCTGCACCTCTCTCACAAAGAAATTCTACCTGTAAAATGATAACGAATCATAAAGCTGCTTTTTATTAATATATCTATCTTTAATTTAAATACTAGCTTTTATTTATTAGCTTACCATTTCCTGAGTTCCAAAAGCAGAGGCCCAGTTTAATAGAGTCTGACCTACATCATCCATAAAATTTACTTCAAAGGCTGAAATTTTGAAGAAAAAAAGAAAATGTATTTTTAAAGTCAATAATATAAAACTTTTCTAAAGACTGAACCATTTTAAGATTGTCATTAGTCATCATCTAAATAAAGAGCCAAGAGAGTGTTTTATTTTATTTTATTTTTTTTTTTTTTGAGACGGAGTCTCGCTGTGTCTCCCAGGCTGGAGTGCAGTGGCGTGATCTCGGCTCACTGCAAGCTCCGCCTCCCGGGTTCACGCCATTCTCCCGCCTCAGCCTCCCAAGTAGCTGAGACTACAGGCGCCCGCCACCACGCCCGGCTAGTTTTTTGTATTTTTAGTAGAGACGGGGTTTCACCATGTTAGCCAGGATAGTCTCGATCTCCTGACCTCGTGATCCACCCGCCTCGGCCTCCCAAAGTGCTGGGATTACAGGCTTGAGCCACCGCGCCCGGCCGAGAGTGTTTTAAATATTTAGTTCAACTATAAAGTAGTACATAATCAGAAACCTGAGGTCAGCTAAGAAAAAGTATTTAAGGCCAGGCACGGTGGCTCACACCTGTTATCCCAGCATTCTGAGAGGCCGAGGTGGGAGGATCACTTGAGGTCAGGAGTTCAAGACCAGCATGGCCAACATGGTGAAACTCCGTTCCTACTGAAAATACAAAAATAAGCCGGGTGTGGTGGCACATGCCTGTAATCCCAGCTACTCGGAAGGCTGAGACAGGAGAATCACTCAAGCCCAGGAGGCAGAGGATCAGTGAGCCAAGACTGTACCACTACACTCCTGCCTGTGCAACAGAGCAAGACTCTGTCCCCACTGCAAAAACAAGAAGAAAAAATATTTGAAAATTTTTAAGCCACTGGGGATTCACAAGGCTTTAAGTCTTAAAAACAAACATGAAATAAGAAAGGAAAACACTAAATACACAATAAGGCAGTAGTTGCTAAAAGCGGCTAATCCACATCTATAATCCAAAGAACACAGAAGAACAAATCTGATGACCCAGAAGCATCTTTCAGGAATTTGTATTTGCTGATCACCTCATGCAGCAGTCAAAAAAATCTGCATTATTATAATTCATTCACATCAGTTTCCATCAATCTTGAGAAAATCTTAGAATTTACAAAATCTCCTTCAGGTAATAAAACAGAAATTTCAAACTTTATAGAAGTTTTACTCATTCAACAAGCATTTATTCAGGTTTCACCATGAACCAAGCTGATAATTACACAATTATACACAAGGAGAGTGGAGAATAATATTGAAGGGGTGCCACTTTGTTATCTGGATTTCTAAGAGTACTGTCCAAAATCTAGGAACTGCCTATATGCTTATCTCACAACTTTCTTTTTGTATTCAAAAAAAATATTTTCTGACCTCCTGTGTCAATTGCATCTATAAGTGCATCGGTATCTTTACTTCGAATACAATCTATCAGCTGCCGATGTGAGCGCTCCCCAGAACTATCTAATCTCCGGAGTCCTGGGATTCTGCCTGTAGATCCAGCACTAGACTTTGGCAAAGCTTTTCGTCCTTCAAATAATAGCACCAAGAGAAGGTCAACCAAACGCATAGTATCAAGCACACATCTTTCATCACCCTGCAATGCACTTTCAATTGAATCTGGAAGCTCCGACCTCAAAAGATCCTAGAAAGAGAATGGGAAGAAAGAAGTTTAATATATTAGCATTATATAAAAACACTTTTTCTGAAGATAAAAAAGCAAAGATTCAAAAACATTCTTACATGTGTTACTACCGGAGAGCCTCTGCAAAGTGTTGAGAGCAGACTTACAATTGTTGACACCTGATTACTCAATTTGGAATCTGCAGTGGTGGAAGGAGCTCCTGTGGTGCTGCGACCTGGTTTACATGCTGATGATGGTCCTGATACAGTACCACCAGCAGCAGCCATTCGCGATAACAGCTCCTCAGTTAATCCATGCTTGGCTAATGGAGCTGGGTCAACACCACGACGGGTAAATCGGTCAGCCAGTGATGCAAAGCATCGCAGAGCTCCATCTGAAACCTAACAATGGGAAGAAAATGCCCACAGATAAAATTCACCCACAAAGGGTTAGTAATGATCATTTCAATACTGACACTACAAGAAAGGCAACTGTAGCAAAGTGATTAAGCATGTGATCTGCCTAGATTTGAATCATAACTCCATATACTGCTAACTGTATAATCCAAGGAAGTTACTTAAACTGCTTAAGGCCTCAGTTCCC
This sequence comes from Macaca mulatta, assembly GCF_049350105.2. Lineage (NCBI taxonomy): Eukaryota > Metazoa > Chordata > Mammalia > Primates > Cercopithecidae > Macaca > Macaca mulatta. Next base: position 104,297,464 of record NC_133412.1, read on the forward strand.
TCATTTGTAAAATGGGGATATTAATGGTACCTATATTTCATTGTGTTAGCTTAAATGAGGTAACACATATAAAGAATCTAGATGGAGAGTAAAAGCTCAAAAATATTAACTATTATTATGTGTACTTTTGTCATGATAATCTATATCAACTGAAAATAACATCTGAACAATAAAAAGGCATTAAAAGTCAAGTTTTATTTTCCAAAGTATGCTAATTCAGTAAGGGTTTACAGGTAAGATTATAAATACTGTCTTATGCCTGGCGCAGTGGCTCAAGCCTGTAATCTCAGCACTTTGGGAGGCCGAGGCTGACGGACCACAAGGTCAGGAGTTCAAGACCAGCCTGGCCAATATGGTGAAACCCTGTCTCTACTAAAAATACAAAAATTGGTCAGGCATGGTGGTGGGTGCCTGTCATCCCAGCTACTCAGAAGGCTGAGGCAAGAGAATCTCTTGAACCCGGGAGGCAGAGGTTGCAGTGAGTGAAGATCATGCCACTGCACTCCACCCTGGGCGACAGAGCAAGACTCTGTCTCACAAAAAATAATAAAAATAAAAAATACTGTCTTATTTACTTTAAATGAGATCTATCTTAAGTCAACAAAATCAGGTCAACAAAACTGCACCAAGTCAACAAAATTATACCCAGTACAAGTACAGCTGTAAAAATATTTTTATGGTATTTAAATTTTAAGAATAAACATATATCACATCTATAATCTGAAAAGTTTCATTCCCAAAATGGAGATTACCACGTGGAGAGATGAGAGAAAGAAGATGGAATTACCTCTATTTCATCAAGTGAAAAGTACAAATTAATCATAATTATAAATAGGGGACACTACAAAAATCACTTTCTGAAAATGGAAAGTATATAACAGCAACTTATTTACCTGATGATCTTCATGTTTTAATAAACTAGACAGAGATTCTACACAAATTTCTAAAGAAGAATCCTGAGGCTCCATTTTGCCACAGAGTCTTGATACCACAGCCATGGCAGAGTGCAAGGTGTCTTTATGAACTAGATGTCCACTGTCACGAATGAAGGTAAGCACACAATTCAAACCACCAGCCTCAAAGACTGCTCCTGACTCCCGAGTACATATCAGTTCTAATACCTATAATAGTAAAACAAACGTAACGAAAGAATGCAAGCCTGATTTTCAAGAATCACATAAATAATGCACTCTCCAAATTTATTAGTGACACATTAAAAACAGAACAGTGAAACAAATGAAATTGATGTTAATAATATATTTTAGATGGGTGTGGTAGCTCACATCTGTGATCCCAGCACTTCGGGAGGCCAAGGTGGGCAGTTCGCTTGAGCCCAGAAGTTCAAGACTAACCTGGGCAACATGGCAAAATCTGATGTCTACAAAACATACAAAAATTAGCCAGGCATAGTAGTGGCATGTGCTATAGTCCCAGCTACTCAGGAGGTTGAAGCTAGAGGATCACTTGAGCCTAGGAGGTCGAGGCTGCAGTAAGCCATGATCACACCATTGCACTCCCATCCTGAGCAAGAGAGTGAGACTCTGTCTCAAAAAATAATAGTAATAGCCAGGCGCAGCGGCTCACGCCTATAATCCCAGCACTGTGGGAGGCCCAGGCGGGCGGATCACTTGAGGTTGGGAGTTTGAGACCAGCCTGACCAACATGAAAAAAATCCCATCTCTACTAAAAAATATAAAGTTAGCCAGGCATGGTGGCACATGCCTCTAATCCCAGCTACTCAGGAGGCTGAGGCAGCAGAATCACTTGAATCTGGGAGGCGGAGGTTGTGGTGAGCCGAGATCGTGCTACTGCACTCCAGCCTGGGCAACAAGAATGAAACTCCATCTCAAAAATAATAATAATAATAATAATATTTTATTTAACCCAATATATCCAGGCATCATCATTTCAACATGAAATCAATATAGAAAATTACTGATATATATTATAGTCTTTTATGTATAGTCTTTAAAACTGCAAGTATACTTTATACTTATAACACATCTCTATTTGGAGTGGCCACATTTGAAGTGCTCGGTAGACTCACTTGGCTACCATACTGGACAGTGCAGGTTTAGAAAGTGAAATCTGTATCGCAAGCTAAAGAACTACAAGTAATTTAGCAAAAGCTTGTAATAATACTCTAACACTATTTGTCTTTTTCATTCTCATTCTCATGAGTCTAGGGTAACATTTTCCAGAAGCTAAGCATGGTGTGATATTGTACTATACTGAATGCAGAAGCAGATAGGAGATCCAGCTGTCTACTGTAAAGACAGAGTGTTCTTAAGAGACTTGCAAAAATGCCTAACAATTCCAGTCTTCTCACTAACTTTATTTTAAAAAGTTATTTTTTGGCCGGGCACGGTGGCTCATGCCTGTAATCCCAGCACTTTGGGAGGCCGAGACGGGTGGATCACGAGGTCAGGAGATCAAGACCATCCTGGCTAACACGGTGAAACCCTGCTTCTACTAAAAATACAAAAAATTAGCCAGGCGTGGTGGCGGGCGCCTGTAGTCCCAGCTACTCGGGAGGCTGAGGCAGGAGAATGGTGTGAACCCAGGAGGCGGAGCATGCAGTGAGCCGAGATCGTGCCACTGCGCTCCAGCCTGGGCAACAGAGCGAGACTCTGTCTCAAAACAAAACAAAAAAAAGTTATTTTTCATTAAAGCTATTATGTATAACATGTAATTACTTTAAGATAAATATTTTAAATTTATCAGTTTCAGTATCTAATATGCTAAATAAATAGACAAAACCTATATAAACAAAAGCTCTTTGGGTATCCTCAATTATTTAAGACTTGTAAAGGGATCCTGAGACAAAAAATTTGAGAACTGCTAACCTAAAGCGGCAAGAATCATAAAAAGAATGAAGCAGAAATCATAAAATAATAATAATAATAATAATCAGGGGCTGGCCACAGTGACTCAAGCCTGTAATCCCAGCAACACTTTAGAGGCCAAGGCAGATAGATCACCTGAGGTCAGGAGTTCGAGACCAGCCTGGCCAACATGGTGAAACCCTATCTCTACTGAAAATACAAAAAATTAGCCAGACATGGTGGCACACACCTGTAGTCCCACCTACTCAGGAGGCTAAGGCAGGAGAATCGCTTGAACCCAGGAAGCAGAGGTTGCAGTGAGCTGAGATTGCACCACTGCACTTCACCCTGGGAGACAGAGCAAGACTGCCTCAAATAAAATAAAATAAAATCATGTAAAATCTAAATGTATTAATTTAGTACTAAATGTAAAATATAGTACTAATGCTTTTAGAACTACACAAAGTTTTAGAGTTACATAAAGACAACAGCTTACGCTACAGGGAATACAGCAAAATAGTTAAATCCCTGGGCCCTAGAACCAGACTTCCTAATCTTCAAATTCCTAAACTTTAAGTCTTGGCTCTGCTGCTCACTACTCCCAAGTACGTTCCTTAACCTCAGTATACTTGAATTTTTTTCATCTGTAACATAGAAATGATAATATTCAGCAGGGGGTGGTAGCTCACGCCTATAATCCCAGCACTTTGGGAGGCCAAGGCAGGGGTATCACAAGGTCAAGAGTTCAAGATCAGCCTGGCCAACATAGTGAAACCCCGTCTCTACCAAAAATACAAAACAAATTAGCTAGGCATGGTGGTGGGCACCTGTAGTCCCAGCTACTTGGGAAGCTGAGGCAGGAAAATCACTAGAACTGGGAGGCGGAGGTTGCAGTGAGCCGACATTGTGCCACTGCATCCCAGCCTAGGCAACATAGGGACTGTCTCAAAAAAACAAAAAAAAGATAATATTCCTGGCACCAACCTATCCTGTATAGAGTCGCTGTGAAGATTAAATGAGTTAATACCTTAAAGTGCTCAGAATAATGCCTAGCACTGGTGGGTGGTGGTGGCTGTTGTGGTGATTGTTACTACTATAATACAAAATTATTTGGGGTAAGAACAGGGATAACCTATCTCTAAGAGACTACCAGGAACTGAAGTGCACTGAAGCAGCACAGAACATAGCAATGACCTACAGTTTTCCTTCTAAGATAAGATTTCTTTTCCCAAGCCTATGGGACCTCCTTTGGTACCACAAGGGTTCTGATTTCCACTGTTCTCAACTACTCTCAACAAAGTAAGACTGAAAATAGGAAGAATTTTATTTTTTAGTAAATATATTTTTCAGTCTCTAAGTGATGTTTAAATGAGCCAATACTCATCCCTGAGAGGTCCGAGAAAAATAAGTAATGAGCCAATAAATAACACTTACCTTTACACATTGTTCAGCTAAGTCTCTGCTAGTCCTGTTGTTAAGTTCAACTACAACCAAACGATTACAAAGTGCTTTTATAGCTCCATCAACCCCAACAATCCTTCGGGTACATTCTGCAGATACATCCAAGTAGTATGTTATGGCACGGGCTGTCACCTCTAATACATTGTCTGGAGCACTTTCATCAAGAAAAATTTTGCAAAGGGCTGGTAAGAAAGTGCGAGGAGGACATCTGTAGTGAAAGAAATCATATTACATCTAGGGTTATTAAATTCTTAACAGCAAAATATTAAGAAAATAACAGAAAATAAAAAGTTATAATGTAACATACTGTGCTCAATACCACGTCTGAATGTTTATTAGGTAATATTTCTCACATTGTTTCTGCTTCCATAGTAATACATGCTAATTTCATCACTGTTGAAAATACCAAGGTGTAAATGGTTTAAAATAGCAGCATTAACTTGAAACCATGTTTAAAAAAAAAAAAAAAAAAAAAAATCGGCCAGGCATGGTGGCTCATGCCTATAATCCCAGCACCTTGGGAGGCCGAGGCAGGCAGATCACCTGAGGTCAGGAGTTGGAGACCAGCCTGCCCAACATGGTGAAACCCCATCTCTACTAAAAATGCAAAAAATTAGCCGGGTGTGGTGGCAGGCACCTGTAATCCCAGCTACTCGGGTGGCTGAGGCAGGAGAATCGCTTGAACCTGGGAGATGGAGGTTGCAGTGAGCCGAGACCGCGCCACTGTATTCCAGTCTGGGCAACAAGAGCAAAACAAACTCCATTTCAAAAAAAAACACACAAAAAATTCAATACTCACCTCAAACATGAACTGCTCTATAAGACCTTCCTTAACCTCCCAAATACTTAAGTGGTACTTTCATGTTCCTTAAACTTCATAAAAGCAGCACATATACTGTTTAATACATCCCTTTATTTCTTATTCACTTCAAAGTCCCAGAAGGCCAGAACACTGCTCAATTCATATTTTTCAGAAAGAAGCACTGATTTGGGGTCTAAAAGACTGGGGTAAAAAAAAGAACAGCAACTGTGTGACTTTTCTGCGCCTGTTTCCTTTCTTGTAAAGCACAAGTAATAGCTAAATAACACCTACTTTAGGCCAGGCATAGTGGCTCATGCCTGTAATCCTTGTACTTTGGGAGGCCAAGGCGGGTGGATCACTTGAGGTCAGGAGTTCAAGACCAGCCTGGCCAACATGGTAAAACCCCATCTCTACTAAAAATACAAAAATTAGCTGGGCGTGGTGGCACATGCCTGTAGTCCCAGCTACTTGGGAGGCTGAGGCAGGAAAATCACTTGAGCCCGGGACAGGGAGTTTGAAGTGAGCTGATATTGTGCCACTGCACTCCAATCTGGGTGACAGAGAGAGACTACGTCTCTAAATAAATAAATAAATAAATAATACTTTTATATGGTTATGAAGATTAAATGAAATAATACCCATTAAAAACAGCTCAGTGTCTAGCATATTAAACTAAACTTTAGTCCCCATCCTCTCTAACAGTCTAATACTTATTACACAAACCTGTACAAGACAGTTCCATCAAAAACAGAATTTCTGAGATATCAGTAATACTCCCTATATTTTATCAACACTTAAAATATGAAAAGATCATAATTTACATTTAGTAGAAATCTCAGCTATGTGACATCAAATGCATTATTCTAATTTCTCTAGACAGACTAAACTATAGCTACAGATAACACAAAGGGTAATATCCTCAACATTTTAATGGAATAATTTATCATCCCATTTTTAGTGTATGCAAATGAATATTTCCCATACCTTTAGTAGCCTTTAAGAAATATCTGTATGAGGCCGGGCCTGGTGGCTCACGCCTGTAATCTTTGCACTTTGGGAGGCCGAGGCAGGTGAATCACCTGAGGTCAGCAAGACCAGCCTGGCTAACATGATGAAACCCCGTCTCTACTAAAAATACAAAATAATTAGCTGGGTATAGTGGCGGGCACCTGTAATCCCAGCTATTCAGGAGGCTGAGGCAGGAGAATTGCTTGAACCCGGGAGGCAGAGGTTGCAGTGAGCTGAGATCACACCACTGCACTTCAGCCTGGGCAACAAGAGCAAAACTGCATCTTAAAAAAAAAAAAAAAAACTCTGTATGAATGTGAAAGTACATCTAACTCTATGGTTCAATATCGGCTTAGATGACTCTTAACTTAAAGGGTTCAGAGGAAAGAATACTGTCAAAAAAATTTTAGGGCCAGTATGATGGCTCACACTTGCAGTCTCAGCACTCTGGGAGGCTGAGGTAGTTCAAGATCAGCCTGGCAACATGGCAAGACTATTAAAAAAAATACATAAAAATAAAACATTTATAGAAGACATCTTTCATGCAATGACTAAGTAATCATTGATTAAACACAGGTTTTTGTTTGTTTTTTTGACAGTCTCGCTCTGTTGTCCAGACTGGAGTGCAATGGCATGATCTTGGCTCACTGCAGCCTCCATCTCCCACGTTCAAGCAATTCTTGTGCCTCAGCCTCCAGCACAGCTACAATTACAGGCGCACGCCACCACACCCAGCTAATTTTTGTATTTTTACTAGAGATGGGGTTTCACCATGGTGGCCAGGCTGGTATTGAACTCCTGGCCTCGAGTGATCTGCCTGCCTCAACCTCCCAAAGTGCTGGGATTACAGACATGAGCCACTCCACCCAGCCAGAGGTGTTTTTTATTAGCCAGCAACACTGGCAACCTATGATATGTAGTCATTTGTAATATTTCTAAGTCAGGAATTAAATGCCTTGAGGCTAGGTTGTAAGAGCTAGTCCCATAGTTCTCAGGTAAGGTCACAAAACGGCCTAGCATATCAGAATCTTAAGCCTTGTTAGAGCATAATACATATGCTCTACATATGCATATGTAGTAGACGGAAGAAATGAGAAGAGACTGTTACAGTGTTAATACTAAAGAAAAAACACGGTCTAAAAGAGTAATGTGTTTTCTTTAGAAAATACTAGTTTGTGAATAAAGAATAAAACGATGAAGTTGATAGTCCAAGTATCAAATGACAAGAACAGATTTACCATACGCTTTATATTAATACAATTATTCATCCATTTTTCTTACCCAGGGTAAAAACCGCACATCAAAAAATAAAATAAAATTTAAGAGCAATGCTTAGTATAAACTTAATACATTTCATGGGGGAATGCAGTATTTGTTAATTTGGGGAATAATAGTTCCTGTTGTGTTCCCTAAAATGTGATGAATTTCCTGAACAAGTGTAGTTAAAGAGCCAGTTTAGGCTGGGCACAGTGGATCACTCTGTAATCCCAACACTTTGGGAAGCCAAGATGGGAGGAGTGCTTGAGTCCAGGAGTTCGAGAACAGCCTGGGCATCCCAAGTAGACCTCATCTCTACAAAAAACCAAAAAGCTAGCCAGGCTGGTAGTGCGCACCTGTGGTCCTGGCTACTCGGGAGGCTGAGGCAGGAGGCTCACTTGAACCAAGGAGATCAAGGCTACAGTGAGCCATGATCACACCTATGCGCTCCAGCCTGGGCAACAGAGCAAGACTCTGTCTCAAAAAACAAAAACAAAAAAAAACACAGTGCCAGTTTAAAAAAGGTAAAAACCCAGAAAGCTCTAACCTCATAGGGTCTCAGATTTTAATTGTGATCAACCGTGTTCCTAAGAAATATCTGTTGTGCCTTTGGCTATTGGCCAAAACAATCATTTTTTCAGCTGTTGAGTTACTTTTTCAACAGTAAGAAGGTATTTGGGGCATATTCCTTCATATGTAAAATGCACTGTTTTTTTTATATCAAGGTCTCAAGGAAAATCAAAGGTGGCTTTTTTCCTTTTTTTTTTTTTTTTTTTGAGACAGTCTCGCTCTGTTACCCAGGCTGGAGTGCAGTGACACCATTTCGGCTCACTGCAACCTCCACCTCCTGGGGTAAAGTAATTCTCCTGCCTCAACCTCCTGAGTAGCTGGGACTATAGGCGCCTACCACATGCCCAGCTAATTTTTCTACTTTTAGTAGAGAATGGGGTTTCACCATGTTGGCCAGGCTGATCTAGAACTTCTGACCTCAAATGATCTACCCATCTAGGCCTCCCAAAGTGCTGGGGTTACAAACGTGAGCCACTGCGCCCGGCCTCTTTTTCTTTTTTTTTTTTCAGAGAGGGTGTTGCTCTGTCGCCCTGGCTGGAGTGCAGTGGTGTAATCAGGCTCCTGTAGCCTCAACCTTCTGGGCTCAACCTTCCTCCTACCTCAGCCTCCCAAGTAGCTGGGACCACAGGTGTATGCCAACATGCCCAGCTAGTTTTTAAAAAATTTTTTGTAGAGATGCGGTTTTGCCATGTTGCCCAGGTTGGTCTCGAATTCCTGAGCTCAAGCAATCTGCCCACCTCAGCCTCCCAAAGTGTTGGGATTACAGGCATGAGCCACTGTGCCCAGCCAACATTCCTATTAAACTAGTTATATGATAATGAGTTTTTCTTTCTATGAGTTTTGCTAATAAAAACTCACATTACTGGCCGGGCACGGTGGCTCATGCCTATAATCCCAGTACTCTGGGAGGCAGAGGTGGGCCTATCACGAGGTCAGGAGATGAAGACCATCCTGGCTAACACAGTGAAACCCCGTCTCTACTAAAAACACAAAAAAATTAGCCAGGTGTGGTGGCAGGTGCCTGTAGTCCCAGTTACTCGGGAGGTTGAGGCAGGAGGTCATGGCATGAACCTGGGAGATGGAGCTTGCAGTGAGCCGAGATCACGCCACTGCACTCCAGCCTGGGCAACAGAGTGAGACTCTGTCTCAAAAAATAATAATTAAATCAAACAAACAAACAAAAACTCACATTACTATAAGTTACTATTATGAATACATTAATTGCCAATGCAAAAGGAAATCAGCTGGATTAGGCAGACTCCTTGCATTTACGTGATACTTCCTGTAATAGGGCCACTAATTTATGGCAAATACAGCCAAATCCTTGAAAATTATCTCTTTAATATGAAAACTTAACTAAAATTTACTTTATACACAAGAAAGGTAAAAAAAAATCCCAAATCAGATTCCTAAAAATAAAGCAAGAAATTTGATGTAAAACTCAGTAACCCTCTAGCAATCAGTATGTGAAAACATATACATTAAAAATGTATTACACAATTTGTTATATTTTATTTAAAATATACATAAATATAATTACACTGTATTTACGTGAACTGTATTAGCAAAAAGGTATACATGAGTAACAAATTTTTGAAAGTTAACTCAAAGTTAATGTACTTGGATATCTCTCATGCTAACAATACTTACATAATGGAACAGGTAAATTTGCTCTAAAGTTTATTCTGTTATAAATTCAGTTGCTCATAAATGAGGTTTTAAAAATAAACAACACAGTTTTTTTTCGTAATGAATTCAAGGGTATATTATTTCCCCTTTGTTTATCTATTAATTTATAATAGACTACCACAGCAAATAAAATTTCCAACACATAAGAAATTTTAGCATATGAAATTCAAGATTAGTCAAAATTATCTGAAGTAAACAATGTTAACTCAAATTCAGATAATTCAGTCTTCAGAGGAGAGAAATTCTGCTGAACTCAGTGGAGGGCCTTTTAAGTCAAAAGCTATTCCAATAATTTTTTGTCATCACAACTCAACTGAAAACTTATAAGAATTCTTGAAATAGTAAATTTTCTTTTTTTTTTTTTTTTTTTTTTAAAGACAGGGTCCCACTCTGTCACCCAAGCTAAAGTGCAGTGGCACGATCTCGGCTCACTGTATCCTTGACCTCCCAGACTCAAGCAATCCTCCCAAATCAGCCTCCCAAGTAGCTGGGACCACAGGCATGCACCACCACACCCAGTAATTAATTGTTTTTATTTTTTGTAGAGACAAGGTCTTGCTATGTTGCCCAGGCTAGTCTTGAACTCCTGGGCTCCAGCGATCTTCCCGTCTCGGACTCCTAAAGTGCTGGGATTACAGGTGTGAGACACCACACCTCGCCCAAAATAATAAAATTGTAAGTAGTTATAAAGACATATCATTCAAGTGAAAATAGATGTAATCATTATCTTACACATAATTCTAAAAACTTTTCTTTAAGAAAACTTTAAAACACTATTAGAAGATTCCTAACAAAAGTACTCAATTAAAGTACAGGTTAAGTCGTGCACAGTAACTCACTCCTGTAATCCCAGCTACTCAGAAGGCTGAGGCAGGATGATCACTTGAGCCCAGGATTTCTAGGGCAGCCTAGGCAAGATAGTGAGATCCCTGTCTCTAAAAAATGATTAAAAAATAAGGCAGCTGGGTGCAGTGGCTCACACCTGTAATCCCAGCACTTTAGGAGGCTAAGCCAGGTGGACCTCTTGAGCTCCTAAGAATTCAAGACCAGGATGGACAACAAAGTAAGACCCCATCACTACAAAAAATACAAAAATTAGCCGGGCAGGGAGGCGTGCACCTGCGGTCCCAGCTACTTGAAAAGCTTAGGTGGGAGGATGACTCGAGTCTAAGAGGCAGAGGTTGCAGTGAGCCAAGATCACGCCACTGCACTCTAGCCTGGGTGACCCACACACCCTGTCTCAAAAAAAAATTAGCCAGCATAGTGGCACATGTCTGCAGTACCAGCTATTTGGGAGGCTGAGGCAAGAGGATCACTTGAGCCCAGGAGTTCAAGGCTGCAGTGAGCCATGATCACACGCAACGCACTTCAGCCTGGGCAACAGAGTAAGATTCTCCTAAAAAATGTACGTGTAAATATACATATATATACACATACACACATATGCATATAGGTTAACAGTATTTATTCACAACTGAAAAGCCAATTACAAAATCTCAAAAATCTAACTATAAATCAAGCAAACACACAGGAAGAAAATGCCAACATTAATTACTTAATTCTAAAAAATACAGATAGTTGAGAGAATTGTATTACCTGAAAGTTCACATTGAAACTACAACAAATAACTAGTGTCATTTCCTAATAGATATATGGCTGGATATTCTGCTTTAATATAGCCATTGTAATTTAAACACGTAAGATATAAAAACTGATGCTTCTGGCCAGGCACAGTGGCTCAGGCCTGTAATACCAGCATATTGGGAGGCCAAGGCAGACGGATCTTGAGGTCAGGAGATCGAGACTATCCTGGCTAACACGGTGAAACCCCGTCTCCACTAAAAATACAAAAAATTAGCTGGGCGTGGTGGCGGGCACCTATAGTCCTAGCTACGCGGGAGACTGAGTCAAGACTTGGGAGGCAGAGCTTGCAGTGAGCCAAGATCGCGCCACTGCACTCCAGCCTGGGCGACAGAGCAAGAGAGACTCTGTCTCAAAAAAAAACAAAAAACAAAAAACAAAACAAAAAAAATTAGTGCTTTCACTGTTAGGGAATTTCATAGCATCATTTCAGAGAAACCCTGTGTTGACAGATAATTCAACTTGAGTCCAGGCATGGTAGCTGATGCCTGTAATCCCAGCACTTTGGGAGGCTGAGGTGGGCAGCTCACTTGAGCCCAGGAGTTCAAGACCATGCTGGCCAACATAGTAAAACCTCGTCTCTACAAAAAACACAAAATTTAGCAGGTGTGGGGGCACGCGCCTGAGGTCCCAGCTACCCAGGAGGCTGAGATAGGAGGATCACATGAGACCAGGGAGGTCCACACTACAGTGAGCCATAATCATACAGTGCACTCCAGCCTGGGCAACAAAGTGAGACCCTGTTTAAAAAAAAAGATAATTCAACTTGACCTTTGTGGTTATTGGACAAGCACTTGACTACCTTCTATGAGCAAAACTCTCAAATCCCTTGCCCCATTTCTGGCTAAATGAACGACCACCCACATTCCCTAGGTCTGAATCTATGTCAACAGGGATTGACAAAGAAAAAATATTCACATTATCAGGAAATTTGACCTCACTATAAACTTACGATCACCAACCTTAGATGAGCACAATACCTGATAATTCTGCTACATTTCTTTCACGGTCTAGAATGAGTATTTTCTTCAATTTTCCCTCGATTTATGACTCCCCTGGTTTTCCACTCCAGCCTCCTTCCTAGATTCCCTCGTCATCTTTGTTATCTCTTTAATTACCTCTTTAACGGATTTCATCCATTCTCTTAGTTCATACACCACAAATATAAATCTCATCTACATAGCACAAAAACTCCCTAAGTATATTCTCCACCCCAGACTGACTCAATACCACTATCTCCATTTAGAAATATCACAGGCATCTTAAAATGAGTATATTCAAAACAAAATTCCTGATGTGTGCCTCTATTCCCAAACCTCCATCATAGTAAATATCAACCATCCAGAAAGCCAAAAAGCTGAGAATCATTATTGACTTCCTCCCATTTTCCTCACATTACACACCCAACCCATCAGTTAAATCCCACCAATTAGGCCGGGCATGGTGGTTCACACTTGTAATCCCAGCACTTTGGGAGGCCGAGCCAGGTGGATCACCTGAGGTCAGGAGTAGGTGACTAGCCTGACCAACATGGTGAAACCCCATCTCCACTAAAAATACAAAAATTAGCCGGGCGTGGTGGCACGTGTCCATTATCCTAGCTACTCAGGAGGCTGAGGCATGAGAATTGCCTGAACCCAGGAGGCGGAGGTTGCAGTGAGCCAACATCACGCCACTGCACTCCAGCCTGGGCAACAAGAGTGAAACTTCATCTCAAAAAAAAAAAAAAAATCCCACCAATTAAGCCCTCCAAAATATATCCTACGGGCCAGGCACAGTGGCTCATGTCTATAATCCTAGCACTTTGGGAGGCCAAGGTGGGCGGATCACTAGAGGCAAGTTCGAGACCAGCCTGGCCAACATGCGAAACCCCATCTCTATTAAAAATACAAAAATCAACTAGACGTGGTAGCACATGCCTGTAATCCCAGCTACTTGGGAGGCCGAGGCAGGATAATAACTTGAACCTGGGAGGTGGAGGTTGCAGTGAGCCAAGATCACACCACTGCACTTCAGCCTGGGCGAAAACAGGCCGGGCGCAGTGGCTCATGCCTGTAATCCCAGCACTTTGGGAGGCCAAGATGGGCTGATCACTTGACTTACAGAGTTCAAGACCAGCCTGGCCAATGTGGCGAAACCTTGTCTCTACTAAAAAACACAAAAAAATCAAATTATCCAGGGGCAGTGGCTTGTGCCTATAGTCCCAGCTCCTTGGGAGGCTGAGGTAGGAGAACTGCTTGAACCCTGGAGGCGGAGGGGGCAGTGAGCCGAGATCACGCCGCTGTACTTCAGCCCGGGCGACACAGTGAGACTTTCTCAAAAATTAAATTAAATTAAATTAAAATCAAATAAAAAACCTCTAATCTAAGCCAACTTCAAAGTCTGGTTTGGACTACTGGAATAACCCCTCACACATCTACATAAGAGTTATGTCCAGCACTGGCACTGAGGAGCAGCGTATCTGGAAAGAAGAGATCATTCTGGTATAGGATATTACAGCATGAGCAAAATGAACAGGACACTTGTGCAATGGAATGTCCCAGTGATGGGCAATTGATACATACAGGAGAACTGATCAAATAAATATATTAAGGATAGTGGGAGCCATGTTTCTCACTGAAGGAAAAGAGAATTGAAAATATAGAAAGAGGCCGGGCGCGGTGGCGCAAGCCTGTAATCCCAGCACTTTGGGAGGCCGAGACGGGCGGATCACGAGGTCAGGAGATCGAGACCATCCTGGCTAACACGGTGAAACCCTGTCTCTACTAAAAAAATACAAAAAAAAAACTAGCCGGGCGAGGTGGCGGCGCCTGTAGTCCCAGCTACTGGGGAGGCTGAGGCAGGAGAATGGCCGGAACCCGGGAGGCGGAGCTTGCAGTGAGCTGAGATCGCGCCACTGCACTCCAGCCTGGGTGACAGAGCGAGACTCCGTCTCAAAAAAAAAAAAAAAAAAAAAGAAAATATAGAAAGAGAAAACTAGCATGAGCCCTGTGGTGTTAGATTAGAACTAGAATAGTTGTACGAACTCATGGTTTTTTGTTTTTCTTTTTGAAATGGAGTCTTGCTCCATCACTGAAGTGCAGTGGCACAATCTCAGCTCACTGACTCCTGGGTTCAAGCAATTCTCCTGCCTCAACCTCCCCAGGAGATGGGACTACAGGCACAAGCCACTGGCCCTGGCTAGATTTATTTTTGTATTTTTTAGTAGAGATTGGGTTTCAGCACACTGGCCAGGCTGGTCTCAAACTCCAGACCTCAGGTGATCTGCCCACCTTGGCCACCTAAAGTGCTGGTATTACAGGCGTGAGTCACCACACCTGGCCTGAACACATGGTTTTCAAAATACAGAGATAGTTATAGACAGACAGACAGACAGACAGACAGACAGACAGAAAAAGAAAGAAAGAAAGAAAGAAAGAAAGAAAGAAAGAAAGAAAGAAAGAAAGAAAGAAAGAAAGAAAGAAAGAAAGAAAGAAAGAAAATGTGTGTGCTGTTCCATCTGTCTAAAATCCTTTTCCCCCAACTCTTTTCACAGCTGGCTCTTTGTTATTCTTCCTTTTTTCTTTGACATGGAGTCTCGCTCTGTCGCCCAGGCTGGAGTGCAGTGGCACGATCTCAGCTCACTTCAACCTCCGCCTCCTGGGTTCAAGCAATTCTCTTGCCTTAGCCTCCCCAGTAGCTGGGATTACAGGCAACCACCACCACACCTGGCTAATTTTTGTATTTTTAGTAGAGATGAGGTTTCACCATATTGGCCAGGCTGGTCTCGAACTCCTGACCTTGTAATACACTCGCCTTGGCCTTCCAAGGTACTGAGATTACAGGCGTGAGCCACTGCTCCTGGCCTTGTTATTCTTCCTATCTCAGCCTAAATGTCACCTCCTAGACTTTTAGACTACCTTCCCTAAACACCCCAAACAGGCCTGTTTTTTCTCTTACCTTTACAATTTGTATTTTATTTCTTCTTATCCATTGTAACTCTCTCCTAAAAACTCCTCAGGACTAGGGATTTATTTCATACAGCAAGGAGCAGAGTTTCCTGCATGGAAGTGACACTAGTGTTTTACATGCTGAATAACTTTTTTTTGCATCTAGAATGAGAAGCCAAATGAAAAGAATTCCTTCAGCTCCCTTACCGACCTCCACCACACATGCCCAATCCCTCACAAATACACCCCCATCCCTCCACACACTACTTCATCCTGGCCCAACTCCCACAGGGTCACCCACCTCCCATCTCTACAAAAATTTAAATAATTAGTTGGGCGTGGTGGTGCACGCCTATCGTCCCAGCTACTGGACTGAGGTATACCCATCTGCCCCCAACTTTCCCAACACAAACAACTGAATCCACTTCCATCTCTCTCATTTCCCATAGTAAAGCAAAATGCCAACTCCAGCCTCTAGTCCAAACTGCTCTCCTAAATAACGGAACTGCAGACATAACTGCCTCCCCTACTCATCTACTGCTACCTGGATGTGTTTCAGGAGCTGTCAAACATAATGCCCAAGACTAAAAGAAGCTTCTTTACCAAAAGCCATATTACTCATATCCTCTAATCTACCATATGCTTAGTCACTCAAGCAAAATTCATAAAAGTTTTCCAGAACTCGTTTCTAAAATACAAAATTTAAGACTTAATCTTCTTGGTTCTACCTCCTAACTCGGTTTAGTATCTGTCCTTAGAATTCCAACCCTCCTCACTTCTTTTCTGTATTACTACCACAGCTTCCTAACCAGAATCTCTCACTAGACTCTCCAGTCCATTCACCATTCTATTACCAAATATATTTTCTTAAAACACAAATCTGTTAATTTCATATCCTTCAGTACCCTGAGGATAAAATCCAAATGCATCAGCCGGGCACAGTGGCTCCCACCATTAATCCCAGCACTTTGGGAGGCCAAGATGGGATTGCTTGAGCCCAGGAGTTCAAGACCAGCCTGGGCAACACAGCGACATTCCATCTCCACAAAAATTTAAATAATTAGCTGGGCATGGTGGTGCACACCTATAGTCCCAGCTACCGGATGGGGGGTAGAGGGCTGAGGTAGGAGGATCACTTGAGCCCAGGAGGTAGAGGCTGCAGTGACCTGCATTCTAGCCTGGATGAGAGTGAGACCCTGTCTTAGAAAAGATGTTTGAGGAATTACATGATGAGGCAGCTAGTATTTTCCAGTGATGTCCACAACATTATCTATCTCCCACCCCACATATTCTTTTTTACAATGTGACTTTGATAGTCTTCCCTAAGAGAGGGCCCGTGTTCTTTCCACTTGAATCCATGCAGGCTTACGATTATAGTGAAAGTGACCACTGTGTGACTTCAAATGCTAACTCAATAAACAAAAGATGATACAGCTTCTACCACATTCTTTTGGGACTCATGCTCTTAGAACCCAGTCACCATCCTGTGAGGAAGCCTAAGCAGCCACATTGAGAGTCCACATGTAGGTGTTCCAACTAACAAATCTAGGCAAGGTCCCAGCTAGAAGCCAGGCTCAACCACATGCAACAGAACAAATCATCTGGTGATTCTAGTGCCTAAGTGTCAAGTCACTTCCCATCTTTGAGATTTCCTAGCTGAGGTCCCAGATATCGCAGAATAGAGACAAGCCATCTCCACTCTACCCTTTCCAGTTTTCAAACTCCAGATAATCTGTTAGCATAATTCTTGTTGTATACTACTAACTTTGGGGTGATTTGTCACACAGCAGTAAGTAACTGATATAAATGATCTGCAAGTATCATGGTGCAGTTGGAAATCAGAGCCAAAGAGCAAAAGATCAGGATGAACTCGTTGAGTCCAGATTGTATCTTAGCTTTTATCTGAGTACAAAGCAATAAAATGAAAATACTACAGAAACACATAATGTACACAGTGAAAGTCCCCATAATTCCAAACAAGAGGTAATACTGTATCTGAAGACTGATGAGTATTAGTCCTTTTCTTGTTTTTTTGTTTTGTTTTTAATTCTAAGAGAGACAGTCTTGCTCTGTAGGCTAGGCTGGAGTACAATGGCACAATTACAGCTCACTGCAGCCTTAAACACCACTATGCTTGGCTAATTTTTTTTTATTTTTTGCAGAGATGGGGGTCTCGCTATGTTGCCCAGGCTGGTTTCAAACTCCTGGGCTCAAGCAATCCTCCCACCTTGGCCTCCCACGTGTGGGGAGTTGCTGCGCTGGGCCCTATTTTTTATATATTGATTTTTTAAAAGGTAAGTTCTCTCTCTGTTGCTCAGAGTGGTCTCTGACTCCTGGCCTCAAATGATCCTCCCACCTCAGCCTCCCAAAGTACTAAGATAACAGGCATGCCCCAAGCACCCCACCTTTTTTGGTTTTGTTTTTTAAAAAGACAGCATCTCACTGTCACTCAGGCTGGAGTACAGTTGCACAATCATAACTCACTACTACCTGGATGTTTCAGGAGCTCCAAACTCCTGGGCTCAAGCAATCCTCCTGCCTCAGCCTCCCAAAACACTGGGGTTACAGACCTGAGTCACTGCGCCTGGCCTCATTTTTCCATGTGTTTTCATTATTCATAAGTAGAACCATACTATAAATACTATCCCATAATTAGCTTATTTCCTTAGTTAATATGTTGTGACTGGCCAGATGCAGTGGCTCACGCCTGTAATCCTAACACTTTGGGAAGCGGAGGCAGGCAGGTGGCTTTAGTTCAGGAGTTCCAGTCCAGCCTGGGCAACATAACTCTGTCTGTACAATAAATACAAAAATAAGCTGGGCATGGTGGCACATGCCTGCAATCCCAGCTAGTCAGGAGGGTGAGGTGGGAAAGATGGCTTGAGCCTGGGAGATGGAGGCTGCAGCGAGCCAAGATGACACCACTGCACTCCAGCCTGGGCTGGAGACGGGGTTTCTCCGTCTGGACCAGACCCTGTCTCAGAAAAAAAAAAAAAAAAAAAAAAATTACTAACTGAATGAAATAAATATATAACATCAAACTTTGTAGGATACAACTAAAGTAGTATATAAAGAGAAATTTATGGCATTAAATGCTTAAGGCCTCAAACGCCAGCTTTCAAAAATCAAACCCCAGCTTTCACTTAAGAAAACAGAGGGCCGGGCTCGGTGGCTCACGCCTGTAATCTCAGCACTTTGGGAGGCCGAGGTGGGCGGATCACGAGGTCAGGAGATCCAGACCATCTTGACTAACACGGTGAAACCATCTCTCTACTACAGATACAAAAAATTAGCCGGGCGTGGTGGCAGGCACCTGTAGTCCCAGCTACTTGGGAGGCTGAGGCAGGAGAATGGCGTGAACCCGGGAGGCGCAGCTTGCAGTGAGCGAGATTGCGCCACTACACTCCACCTGGGCTACAGAGCGAGACTCCGTCTCAAAAAAAAAAAAAAAAAAAAAAGAAGAAGAAAACAGAGAAGGGCGGGCGTGGTGGCTCACGCCTGTAATCCCAGCACTTTGGGAGGTCGAGGCAGGCAGGTCACCTGAGGTTGCGAGTCAGAGACCAGCCTGACCAATATGGAGAAACCCCATCTCTACTAAAAATACAAAAATACAAACAAAAAAAAATATTAGCCAGGTGTGGTGGTGCATGCCTGTAATACCAGCTACTCGGGAAGCTGAGGTAGGAGAATGGATTGAACCCGGGAGGCGGAGGTTGCAGTCAGCCAAGATCACACCACTGCACTCTAGCCTGGGCAACAAAAGCGAAACTCCATCTCAAAAAAAAAAAGGACAGAAAGAAAGAATACAGAGAAAAAGGTCGGGCACAGTAGCTCACGCCTGTAATCCCAGCACTTTGGGAGGCTGAGGCAGGTGGATCATCTGAGGTCAGGAGTTCGAGATCAGCCTTGACAATTTGGTGAAACCCCATCTCTACTAAAAAATACAAAAATTAGCCGGGTATGGTCTTGAGCGCCTGTAATCTGCTGAAGGAGGAGGAGAATCGCTTGAACCCGGGAGCTGGAGGTTGCAGTGAGCCAAGATCCCTGTCACCGCACTCCAGCCTGGGTGACAGAGTAAGACTGTCTCAAAAAAAAAAAAGAGGGCCGGGCGCGGTGGCTCAAGCCTGTAATCCCAGCACTTTGGGAGGCCGAGACGGGCGGATCACAAGGTCAGGAGATCGAGACCATCCTGGCTAACACGGTGAAACCCCGTCTCTACTAAAAAATACAAAAACCTAGCCGGGCGAGGTGGCGGGCGCCTGTAGTCCCAGCTACTCAGGAGGCTGAGGCAGGAGAATGGCGTGAACCCGGGAGGCGGAGCTTGCAGTGAGCTGAGATCCGGCCACTGCACTCTAGGCTGGGCGACAAAGCAAGACTCTGTCTCAACAAAAAAAAAAAAAAAAAAAAAAAAAAAAAAAAAGAAAGAAAGAAAGAAAAAGAAGGCCGGGCGCGGGGGCTCACGCCCGTAATTCCAGCACTTTGGGAGGCCAAGGTGGGCGGATCACAAGGTCAGGAGACCGAGACTATCCTGGCTAACATGGTGAAATTCCGTCTCTACTAAAAATACAAAAAATTAGCCGGGCATGGCGGCGTGAGCCTATAGTCCCAGCTGCTGGGGAGGCTGAGGCAGGAGAATGGCGTGAACCCAGGAGGCGGAGCTTGCATTGAGCCAAGATCGCGCCACTGCACTCTAGCCTGGGCGACAGAGGGAGACTCCTCAAAAAAAAAAAGAAAACAGAGGAAAAAAAGAGCAAATTAAACACAAAACCAAAGCAGAAGGCAATAATAAAGAACAGAAATCAATAAAACTTTAAACAGAAAAAATAGGGAAAATGAATGAAGCCAAAAGCTGGTTCTTGGAAAAGATTCTTGGACAATGGATAAATCTCTAGCCAGATTAACCAAAATAAAAAGGATAAAAATAACCAATATCAGGATGAAAAGGGGGTTTATCACTAATGACCCTACAGATATCAAAAGGATAAAAGGGAATATCACAAACAACTCTATGCCCATAAACTTAAATTCAGATTAAACAGACAAATTCCTTACAAGACATTCTACTGGCCGGGCGTGGTGGTTCACGCCTGTAATCTCAGCACTTTGGGAGGCAGAGACAGGCAGATCACCTGAGGTCAGGAGTTTAAGATCAGCCTGGCTAACATGGTGAAACTCCGTTTCTACTAAAAATGCAAAAAATTAGCCAGGCGTGGTGGCACGCGCCTGTAATCCCAGCTACTAGGGAGACTGAGGCAGGAGAATCACTTGAACCCAGGAGGCGGAGGTTGCAATGAGCAATGATCGCACCACTGTACTCCAGCCTGGCGACGGAATGACTCCATCTCAAAAAAAATAAAGTAAGACATTCTACTAAAACTCACGCAAGAAACATTAGATAACCTGGATAATCCTTTATCTATCACAGAAACTAAATTAGCAGTAAAAACCTTCAAACATAAAAATTTACTCTTATGAATTGTGCTTTTGGTGCTTATCTAAAGAAATATTTGCGTAACTCAAGGTTACAAAGAATTTTTCCTATGTTTTCTTCTAGAAGTTTTATAGTTTTAGGTTTTACAACTAGGTCTATGATTCATTTGGGTTTTTAAAAATATATATAGTGTGAGATATGTATCAAAGTTAAACTTATTGCATATGGATATCCAATTGTTTCAGCATCACAAAAAAAAAACTATCCTTTTTCCACTGAACTGCCTTTGTACCTTTGTCAAAGTAAGTTTTCCATATATGTGGGAGTCTATTTCAAAACTCTGTATTCTGTTCCACTGTTCTGTTTGTCTATGTTTACATCAATACTACATTGTCTTCATTACTGCAGCTGTATAAAAAATATTGAAAGATAAAGTAGCATTATTTCCCAACTTTGTTCTTCATAAAAGTTGTTTTGGCAAGGCTGTCCTTTGCATTTCCATATAAATTTTGAAATAAGTTTTTCAATGTCTACATCTTGCTGAATTTATCTCCAAGAATTTCAGAAGAAATAAAAACTTACGGCTGGACGCGGTGGCTCATGCCTGTAATCTCAGCACTTTGGGAGGCTGAGGCGGGCAGATCACCTGAGGTCAGGAGTTTGAGACCAGCCTGGCCAACATGGTGAAATCTCGTTCTTACTAAAAATACAAAAATTAGCCAGGCATGGTGGCAGGCACTTGTAATCCCAGCTACTTGGGAGGTTGAAGTAGGAGAATCGCTTGAACTTGGGAGGCGGAGGTTGCAGTGAGCCAAGATCGAGCCACTGCACTCCAGTCTGGGCAATAAGAGAGAAACTCCATCTCAAAAAATAAACAAACAAATATTTTTTAAAAACTTATGTTCTTACACACACACAAAATCTATACACTACTGTTTATAGCAGTTTAGGTCATAATCACCAAAACATCCATGAAAAGGAATATTACTTAGCAATTAAAGAGAAGGAACTATTGATACAATAGCAACATATATGAATCTCAAATGCAATATGCTAAGTGAAAGAAATCAGACTCAAAAAACTACATATTATATATATGAAAAGTCAAAACTATATCAACAGAAAACAGGCCACCAAGTGCCAGGCACTAGGGTGGGAAAAGGGTTTGAGTTCAAAGGGACAGCACTAGATGATGTTTCAAAGTGATGGAAACGTTCTGCATTTCAATTGTAGTGGCGGTTACATGACTCATAGCAATGTACAATAATAAAAAGTTAACTTCACCATATGTAATTTAAACAAATTTAAGAAAAAGTTAACTATCATTCATAGAATAATCACAGCCCTCCCTGAATAATGCTAAAATGATACTTCTATGGCACAAAATTTTATATATAATGACAGTTATTCAAAATTTTAAGCTTGCCAAGTATTTACCTCTTACATTATAGGTAGAAATTCTTTCTCATTATCTTAAAACGAGTACTATATTATTAATATAACACCAATAGATTAGGAGACCTATTTAGGAAACTTTAGGATCAATCAGTCTACACAGAACTTCTGTCAGAGTAGTCAACCACACAAGTGAGATTAAGAAGAATCTTCAGATGACTCCAAATTAGGCACTGGTTTCCAAAATGCTACCTGTAAAGACATCAGAATCTTTCCCTGATGGAAGCAGAGATAAGTATCTGAAAACAATAAAAAAGGTTACATGAGGTTCCAAAGAGAAAGAATTTCCCTGGGAATTGTAATATTTTCTGTACTATAACTACCATATGCTTTTTTCAGGCTATCTCACTTGGACTTGGGCCAAGATTTCAGAAGACTGGCAATGACATGAAAGAATTTAACTTTTTTTTTTTTTTTAAAGGGCATTATCTGTAGAAGAGATATTTTATAAAATAGTTGGTAAATCAGGCACTTCATTTTTTAAAAAATGAAATATTTTAACTGAAAAACCTGAACACATCTGGTTTCTTAAAGACAATAAATAACACAACATACTTTGATCCATTTCATATTCCATTTTTGCCTCTGCTCCCAGCCTTAACTTTCTTGGTATTGCTGAGCTGAAAATAACTCCTGGTATAGTAGCTGAAAATTATGGTTTTCCCTTGCAAAGAAAAAGGGGGTAAAGTCCAATTATAAGATATGAGTTTGCTTTTCTCCAATTGAAACACACATACAAATTTGACTGCAATTCATTCAACACATCTATTGAATGCCTTTCTATGCCAAGTGCTATGCTAAGTGTTGGGGGTAGGATACAAAGGTGAGTAAGAAAGACTTCACTGACTCTGAGGAATTCAATCTAATGATACAGTCAAGAACTATGCAAAGCACACTTACAAAGTATTATAAAACACAATATCACACCTATACATAAAAATGATAAAAATCTATCTCTGATAAATTTTCCTTGTATTTTTGCTGTTAAAACTATTAACAGTGGTTTTTAACATTTTTTTGTTTTGTTTTTGAGACAGGGTCTCACTCTGCAGCCCAGGCTGCAGTGCAGTGGTGCGATTTCGGCTCACCCCAACCTCTGCCTCCCAGGGTCAAGCGATGCTCCTGCCTCAGACTCCCAAGTAGCTGAGATTACAGGTGCATGCCACCAGAGCTCTGCTAATTTTTGTATTTTTAGTAGAGACGGCGTTTCACCATATTGGCCAGACTGGTCTCGAACTCCCAACCTCAGGCGATCCACCCGCCCCGGCCTCCCATAGTGCTGGGATTACAGGTGTGAGCCACCAGTGGTGCCTGGCCTCTACATTTTTTTTTTTTTTATAAATTTATTTATTATTATTATACTTTAAGTTGTAGGGTACATGTGCATAACATGCAGGTTTGTTACATATGTATACTTGTGCCTTGTTGGTGTGCTGCACCCATCAACTCGTCATTTACATCAGGTATAACTCCCAATGCAATCCCTCCCCCCTCCCCCCTCCCCCCTCCCCATGATAGGCCCCGGTGTGTGATGTTCCCCTTCCTGAGTCCAAGTGATCTCATTGTTCAGTTCCCACCTATGAGTGAGAACATGCGGTGTTTGGTTTTCTGTTCTTGTGATAGTTTGCTAAGAATGATGGTTTCCAGCTGCATCCATGTCCCTACAAAGGACACAAACTCATCCTTTTTTATGGCTGCATAGTATTCCATGGTGTATATGTGCCACATTTTCTTAATCCAATCTGTCACTGATGGACATTTGGGTTGATTCCAAGTCTTTGCTATTGTGAATAGTGCCGCAATAAACATACGTGTGCATGTGTCTTTATAGCAGCATAATTTATAATCCTTTGGGTATATACCCAGTAATGGGATGGCTGGGTCATATGGTACATCTAGTTCTAGATCCTTGAGGAATCGCCATACTGTTTTCCATAATGGTTGAACTATTTACAATCCCACCAACAGTGTAAAAGTGTTCCTATTTCTCCACATCCTCTCCAGCACCTGTTGTTTCCTGACTTTTTAAAGATCGCCATTCTAACTGGTGTGAGATGGTATCTCATTGTGGTTTTGATTTGCATTTCTCTGATGGCCAGTGATGATGAGCATTTTTTCATGTGTCTGTTGGCTGTATGAATGTCTTCTTTTGAGAAATGTCTGTTCATATCCTTTGCCATGTCTAAAACACCAAAAGCAACAGCAGCAAAAGCCAAAATTGACAAATGGGATCTAATTAAACTAAAGAGCTTCTGCACAGCAAAAGAAACTACCATCAGAGTGAACAGGCAACCTACAGAATGGGAGAAAATTTTTGCAATCTACTCATCTGACAAAGGGCTAATATCCAGAACCTACAAAGAACTCAAACAAATTTACAAGAAAAAAACAAACAACCCCATCAAAAAGTGGGCAAAGGCCTCTATATTTTTTTAACTGACAGAAACTTTGGTAATCATCACAAAAGTTCCCTGAATTTAATCACCTATGGACCCCTGGAGTACCAGGTTAGAAACCCTCACAGACAATGTTTCTCATTCCAGCACTTCTCTCTGCTGTCCACTGAAAAGAAGCACATACACAGTTGCTGTCTGTTTACAGAAATTCATTTAATTTTTTTTCTTTTTTTTGAGACAGAGTCTCACTCTGTCTCCCAGGCTACAATGCAGTAGTGCAATCTGGGCTCAACACAACATCCACCTCCCAGGTTCAAGCGATTCTCGTGCCTCAGCTTCCCGAGAAGCTGGAATTACAGGAATGTGCCACCACGCCCTGCTAATTTTTGTATTTTTAGTAGGGACGGGATTTTGCCATGTTGGCCAGGCTGGACTTGAACTTCTGAGTTTAAGTCATCACCTGCCTCAGCCTCCCAAAGTGCTGGGATTACAAGCATGAGCCACCGTGTTTGGTTCATTTATTTAACTCTTGAGGATTATACGTATTTAATATATCAATGAACATTCCTTCTCCAGAGAAGGGTCAGGGCTGATCAACAAAAGTAATTCACTTCCCTATTACTCTGTCACTGGGTAGAAGAAGAAAACAGGTCAATATAGAAAAGGCAGGTACAGGTCAGGCATAGTGGCTCACACCTGTAATCCCAGCACTTTCGGAGGCCAAGGCAGGCGGATCACGAGGTCAGGAGTTTGAGACCAGCCTGGCCTATATGGTGAAACCCTGTCTCTACTAAAAAATACAAAAATTAGCTGGGTGTGGTGACACACGCCTGTAATCTCAGCTACTCAGAAGGCAGAGGCAGAAGAATTGCTCGAACCCGGGAGGTAGAGGTTGCAGTGAGCCGAGATCGCACCACTGCACTCCAGCTTAGACGACAGAGCGTGACTCCATCTCAAAAAAAAAAAAAAAAAAAAAAAAGGCAGGTACATTTATCATAGAAAGTAAGGAAAGTACTTACTGATACTGTTACTATTTCTGCTACAAAAAAAGAATACAATACTCTTCCACCTGCACACTAACAACCAGTTTCTCAACTCCACAAACACCTTCCAGGGCATTTTAGGCATTAGGTGGAAAACAGGTCCAATATAAGGAATTTCTTCAATTCACTCCTTCACCATCTGGATATTAGCTATTTGTGTGCCAGGCACCATGCTCAGCAATGGGAAAACAAAGATGAGCTCGTAGTCCAGTGAAGAACTCAAAATATAGTAAAGTGGTAGTAGTGTATACATGTGAGAATATGCAGGAGGGGTCTTTGAAGACATTTAAATTTAACCCAGTAGGTAAAGAACCCAACAGATTCTGTAAAAGGCAGTAGTACAGGCAAACCAATTTTTAAGAGTATAACTCAGGACCACGCACTGTGGCTCACACCTGTAATCCCGGCATTCCGGGAGGCCAAGGCGAGCAGATCACCTGAGGTCAGGAGTTCAAGACCAGTCTGGCCATCATGGTGAAATCCAGTCTCTACAAGAAATACAAAAATAAGCCTGGCTTGCTGGCACACACCTGTAGTCTCAGTTACCTGGGGGACTGAGCCACAAGAATCACTTGAACCCAGGAGCAGAGGTTTAAGTGAGCCGAAATCACATCACTGCACTCCAGCCAGGATAACAGAGCAAGACTCCAGCTCAAAAAAAAAAAAAAAAAAGACTATAACTCTGGTTATAGTTAGCTTTGATGAAAGGATGTCTGTTACGAAGCTACTAGCACTATCTGAGCATATTCACTTTTCCATACCAATCCCAGATACTACCACTCTTTTTAATCTCATACTTCAAGAAGAAAATAATCATCAGATGCAAATCTCTTCAATTTTATTTACTTATTCAAGACAGGGTCTCACTCTGTAGCCCAGGCTTAGTGCAGCGGCACAATCCCAGGCTCACTGCAGCCTCCACCTCCGAGGCTCAAGTGATCCTTCCCACCTCAGCCTCCTGAGTAGCTGTGACTACGGGTGCAACCATAACCAACTAATGCAACCATACCCAACTAATTTTTTATTATTTTTAGAGACAGGGTCTCACTATGTTGTTCAGGCTGGTCTCAAAATCCAGGATTCAAGCTATCCTCCCACCTCTGCCTCCCCAAGTGCTGAAATTATAGGCATGAGCCACCACCCCCAGCCCTTCAACTTTTTTTTTTTAAGAGACAGAGTCTTACTCTGTCACCCAGGCTGGAGTGCAGTGTTGTGATCTCAGATCACTGCAACCTCCACCTTCTGGGCTCAAATTATTCTCATACCTCAGCCTCCTGAGAAGCTGTGATTACAGGGGTGTGCCACCACACCTGGCTAATTTTTTGTATTTTTAGTAGAGATGGGGTTTCGCCATGTTGGCCAGGCTGGTCTCGAACTCTTGACCTCAAAACTGATCCACCCGCCCAGGCCTCCCAAAGTGCTGGGATTACAGAAAGGCATGAGCCACAACGCCCAGCCCCAGCGCTTCAACTTTTTACCATCAAACCCAAAACATGGGCATCTAACGTCTCCATCTTCTCTGTTATAACGGTAGTATACAACTTCTTTCTTAGTAGACTGGCCTAAAACCAATCCCTCCACCAGTAGATCAGGGTTTTGCTACTCAAGGTGGGATTTTCTGACCAACAGCTTCTGCATAATCTAGGACCATACTAGAAATTTAGAGTATCAAGCTTCATACAAGACCAACTGAATCAGAATATGCAGCTTAACATGATCCCCAGGTGATTCTCATTATGCACATTAAAATTTAAGAAGCACTGCTTCTATACAAAAGCCAATTCTCTCCCAGTTTTTCAGAATCCTTACCCTGGGGATTATTCACTCGCTCTCTTAGCTCTTTGACCTTTAAGAGAAAAAAAACTCACACTCCTTTTC
This sequence comes from Macaca mulatta, assembly GCF_049350105.2. Taxonomy (NCBI): domain Eukaryota; kingdom Metazoa; phylum Chordata; class Mammalia; order Primates; family Cercopithecidae; genus Macaca; species Macaca mulatta. Next base: position 104,324,849 of record NC_133412.1, read on the forward strand.
CAATTCAATTCTTCAAAAAAGTTTTCAAATGTCCTCAATTTCATTTCCCACTCACTCCTCAACCCATTTAAATCTGCCCCTTACCACTACTCCACTCAGCTCTCATTAAGATCAATGACCTTGAGAATGTTGCTAAATCTAAAGGACATCTTTTCATCTTAACCCTACTTGACCTCTCACTAGTATTCAAAACAATTGCCCTTTCTCTTCTTGAATCATTTTCTTTCCTGTGTTACACGTGCGCTAATGATGCAAAAGCAATGGTGGATAAAACTGCACGTGCTTTAACATGAATCAAGGCACTAGCACTAAGCTGTACTACTAGTTAACTGTATTCTTCACTGCCAAGCACTAGTATTAAGAAAAAAGCCAATTTCACCAAAGAATAAACTACATGATGCAACAAAAGTATTAAATCTACTAAATCTCAACCCTTGAAGATATATCTTTTCAATATTCTACTTAAAGGAAATGGGAATTAATTATAAAGCACTGCATACTGAAGAATCATGGCAAAGTACATAACTTGAGAACTGAACTAGCCACTTTTTTCTTGCAACACCATTTTTACTTGAAGGACTATGAGACAAACTGATTATTCAGACTTAGATATCTGGCAAACATTTTCTCAAAATTTAATCACGTATGCCTTTCATTTCAAGGAAAACAACAGTATTTGATGCCAATCATAACACTCAACTTAACAAGCAAAAATGACAATTTTGGAAAACTTGTATTTCATACCATAAGCTTGCCAGCTTCTGAATATTTAAAAACTTGTCTGATGAGAGTGGTAGTCATATTAACAAATACGACTTTTTGGCACTGTGGAATGAGATATGTCCACATTTGGAAAATATATGTAACTCAGTGGACTGATATTTTCCACATGACCAATGCATGATTTTTGCAAAAGTAAATATGGGTAAAATAGTCACTCAAAGTATAAGACAGACCATCAGATTTTAATGTAATGGAGTATAAGTTCACTGACATGATATCAGAATCCACATTACTATAACTAATATAACTGTATAACTAATCCTGGCAGGGTGCAGTGGCTCATGCCTGTAATCCAGCACTTTGGGAGGCCAAGGCAGGTGCATCACTTGAGGTCAGGAGTTCGAGGCCAGCCTGTCCAACATAAAATACTAAAAATAAAAAAATTATCCTGGTGTGGTTGTGTGTGCCTGTAGTCCCAGTTACTCAGGAGGCTAAGGTGGGAGAACTGCTTGAATCTAGGAAGTGGAGGTTGCAGTGAGCCAAAATTGTACCACTACACTCCAGCCTGAGTGCGAAACCCTGTCTCGCAGGAAAAAAAAAAAAAAAAAACAGAATCCACATTATAACTAATCCTTAAGAAACTATCACTTGTTGAATTTTGATATGTTATTAAAGAAGCATATCCATGATTATGTTAAAAAAAATATAATATTCTTCCCTTCCCCAAATACATCTGTGGATGATTTTTTCATATATTTCAATCAAAACAATATAATGCAACAAACTGAATGCAGAAGCAGACATGAGAATCCAGCTATCTTCCATTAAGGCAGACTTTAAGGGGACTTGCAAAAATGTAAATTAATGCCACTATCCTCCCAAAATATTTTCTTTCAAAAAAGTTATTTTTCAAAAAAAAAATTTTAACGCATAAGGGGTTTATTATTATAATAATAATTTTTTGGGGGGATGGAGTCTTGCTCTGTCGCCCAGGTCATAGTGCAGTGGCGCAACCTCGGCTCAGTGCAAGCTCCGCCTCCTGGGTTCTGACCTGAGGTCAGGAGTTCAAAATCAGCCTGGCCAACATGGTGAAACCCCGTCTCTACTAAAAATACAAAAATTAGCCAGACGCGGTGGTGCGCACCTGTAATCCCAGCTACTAGGGAAGCTGATGCTGGAGAATCACTTGAACCCAGAAGGCAGAGGTTGCAGTGAGCCAAGATCGTGCCACTGCACTCTGGCCTGGGTGACAGAGCAAAACTCCATCTCAAAAAAAAAAAAACTTCCTAGTTTCATTCTGAATATGGCAAATAGCAGTAAGCATATTAACATAAACAAAAGTTCTTCAGGATCCACAATAATTTTTAAGAGCTTAAGGAATTCCTGAGACCATAGAGTTTAAGTATCACTGCCCTAGACCTCAAAATCACATCCCATAGCCACAATTAACCTCTACAGGCGCTTGACTCTAACATTTTTCTCTAATCCAGGCTTCACCTCCAATTTCCAGAGTCCTTTATACAACTGCTTCCTTAATATCTCCCGAGTTGTCCCAAAAGTACCGCATACTCAACATATCCAAATCCAAACTCATGACCTCAATACCTCAAAACATGGTCCTCTTCCAGTGTTCTCTCTCAGTGAGAGGCATCATCATCCATTGTAACCTCAGTCATCCATGACACTTCCTTCTCACTCTCTCATATTTAATCATTTGATAAGTCCTGATTATCTTGCCTTCCAAATCTCTCTCAAATCTATTCAACTTTCTACTTTTACCACAAAACCCTCTGTCTCTCTGGATCACAGCCTCCGATCAAGTCTACAAGCATTTGTTTGTTTTGTCCCCACTTCCTATCTCTCCTTACTCATCCTTCCTAGCTCTAGGAAAAACCACTTCCCCTTTCTTGGCCAGGCACGGTGGCTCGTGCCTGTAATCCCAGCACTTTGGAAGGCCAAGGCGGGAGGATCACTTAAGCTCAGGAGTTCTAGATCAGCCTGGGGAACCTAGTAAGACCTTGTCTCCATCTAATTTTTTAAAAAAAGAAAAAATGATCATGCCTGTAATCCCAGCACTTTGGGAGGCCAAAGCAGGCAGATCACTTGAGGTCAGGAGTTCAAGACCAGCCTAGCCAACATGGTGAAACCCCGTCTCTACTAAAAATACAAAAAGTAGCCGGGCATGGTGGCATGTGCCTATAATTCCAGTTACTGGGGAGGCTGAGGTAGGATAATCACTTGAACCTGGGGGGGTGGAGGTTGCAGTGAGTTCAGATCGTGCCTTACACTCCAACCTGGGTGAGACAGCAAGACTCCTATCTCGAAAAAAAAAAAAAGAAAAACCACTTCCCCAAAGACCACTCTGCCCATCCCCACCTCTCCAGGTCTTGTCCCTGCTTCATGCTGTCATAGTACCCTGAGCTTTTCCTTCATGACACTTAACACAGTTTGTAACCACAATTTTTTCCCACAATTATGTCTTCCCTATTAGACTATTAGGCACCATAAGGGCAGAGCCTGTATTTGCTTTGGTCATCATACCTTTCCAAGACCTGACATAAAGTAGACAATTTAAAGGTTAAAAAACTTGTTTCTGTACAGGTATTTTTTTACCTTTTAGTGTAAACATACCAAAAAAGATTTTTTTACCACTGTGTTCAACAGCTTTGGAATCCAGACTCAAAATGTTCCTTGGATATCTTTTGAAGGATACACTAGAAAATGATTAACGGTGGCTTCCGCTGGGAAGAGGAACCAAGTAACCAGGAGACAGGAAAGGGAAGACAACAGACTTTTTACTGTATATGCTTTTGTGCCCTCAAAATTAAGTGACATCATTATTTTTTAAATAGAGCCTTCTGGTACCTAAAAGCATCTTCTGAGATGTTCAATTTCCAGAGGACATAACTTTCAAATTATATTAAGATTTAGTAGCAAGATCTATAAATGTCCATGATACACATTTATAACATTAATACATACAATGATCACCTATTTTGATGTGAATACAAAAGTACTCATTAGCTAACAACTCATATTACTTTTTTTTTTTGGAGGCAGGGTCTCACTCTGTCGCTGAGGCTGGAGTGCAATGGTACAATCTTGGTTCACTGCAACCTCCATCTCCCAGGTTCAAGAGATTCTCCTGCCTCAGCCTCACAAGTAGCTGGGATTACAGGCACATGCCACAATGCCCAGTTAATTTTTGTATTTTTAGTAGAGATGGGTGTCGCCATGTTGGCCAGGCTGGTCTCGAACTCCTGACCTCAAGTGCTGGGATTATAGGTGTGAGCCACCACACCTAGCCATATTACATTTTAGAGCTCAATCATACAACAAGTAAAAGCAAAAACCAATCTTGAACATGTTTTACTTTCTGGAGCATTACCTTGATAAGTTCAGGCATTAATAAGAAGCACTGACACATCATAGAAAAAGTTATATTCCTTTAACTTTAAAAAGACACTGTCAAAATGGGTACAAACAGTGGAGGGCCGGCTGGGCACAGTGGCTCACGCCTGTAATTCCAGTACTTTGGGAGGCTGAGGCAGGCGGATCACGAGGTCAGGAGATTCAGACCATCCTGGCCAACATGGTGAAACCTCGTCTCTACTAAAAATACAAAAATTAGCCGGGGCATGGTGGCGCATGCTTGTAGTCTCAGCTACTCAGGAGGCTGAAGTAGGAGAGTCACTTGAACGCGGGAGGCGGAGGTTGAGTGAGCCGAGATCGCGCCACTGCACTCCAGCCTGAGTGACAAAGCGAGACTCTGTCTCAAAAAAAAAAAAAAAAAAAAAAAAAAGTGGAGAGCCATGTACAATACTAAGTTAAAGAAAAAAGAAATCCTTGACTATTATCCCATTTATTTTCAGAAAAATCCTGCAAGGATGAGGAAACAGACTCCAAAGGCTATCATACAACTATTCACTGGAAAAGGCAGGTATCTGAACCCAAGTCTATCCCATTGCAGAGGCCATTGTTTCTACCACACCACCTGCCTTTCTTGACTAAACAGACGTGTAACTATCAAGACAAGCTAACTAGGTAAACATATTATCATGACATACAGGCATGTTTTGCTTTATTAGACAGAACTAAATCCTATTTGCTACTACTTTATGAAATCAAGGAGGCCGGGCGCGGTGGCTCAAGCCTGTAATCCCAGTACTTTGGGAGGCCGAGGCGGGTGGATCACGAAGTCAGGAGATCGAGACCATCCTGGCTAACATGGTGAAACCCCGTCTCTACTAAAAATACAAAAAAACTAGCCGGGCGTGGTGGCGGGCGCCTGTAGTCCCAGCTACTCGGAGGCTGAGGCAGGAGAATGGCGTAAACCCGGGAGGCGGAGCTTGCAGTGAGCCGAGATCGCGCCACTGCACTCCAGCCTGGGTGACACAGCGAGACTCCGTCTCAAAAAAAAAAAAAAAAAAAAAGAAATCAAGGTAGTATGAAAGATTTTTACCAATATTCAAAATATGCACATCATCTTGCTTTTTTTGCCTGCCTTGAGTTGTTTAAAAGAATTTTAAAAGACCTTCCCAAAACAATCACTTTATTCATGGAATAAAGTGCTAAAATAAAATTAAAAATTAGATATTTATTAATGACGGTATCAGTGGGTAGCCCACTTTACTCAAAACACTTAACATACATTCTCTCCTTTAATCCTCCCAAGCCCACTGGAAAAAAGACTACTGGCTGGGCACGGTGACTCACAACTGTAATCCCAGCACTTTGGGAGGCTGAGGCAGGCGGATCACGAGGTCAAGAGATGGAGACTATCCTGGCCAACATGGTGAAATCCCATCTCTACTAAAAATACAAAAATTAGCCAGGTGTGGTGGTGCGCATCTGTAGTCCCAGCCACTCGGGAGGCTGAAGCAGGAGAATCACTTGAACCTGGGAGGCGGAGGTTGCAGTGAGCCAAGATTGCACCACTGCACTCCAGCCTGGGCGACAGAGCAAGACTCCGTATGAGACTCCATTTTACAGGGGAAGAAAGTACGACTCTCAGGGGCTAATGAACACAGCAGACTAAGAATCTGAACCCAAGTCTCTGAGGCCACAGCCCATTCTTTCCATCTCCCTATGCCTGCCTCACTAGTTTCAAGAAGGAACCAGGACAAAAGAATATCTGGCTATATAATGAAGAAAGCAAACTAATGTTTAAAAACAAAACAATCACAATATTAAATCAAATGTCTAGTGTTTGGAGGTTACTGGTATGGTACACCAAACATGGCTAACCCCTTCAACTTGAAATACTCTTGTACCTTCACATAGTAAATCACATCTGACTTAACTTCAGGTTCGTTTCCTTAAAATTACATTATAAAGCCAGGTATGGTGTCACAGCCTGTAGTCCCAGCTAGTGAAGAGGACGAGGCAGGAGAATCACTTGAACCCAGGAGTTCGAGGCCAGCCTGGGCAACATAGTGAGGCCCCAGTTTCTTAAAAAAAAAAAAAAAAAAAAAAAAAAATTACATCATACTATATGTGAATAAAGCCTAGAAGGGAAAATGGAAAAAATAACAGTTGTTATGTTAGGACGGAAGGATTTTACAGAGATAAATTTTACATTTTAAAAATTTCCTTTAAACTGTTTTAACATGGCAACACTTTTTTAAATGTCATAACAAATACCTCTACTACATATTAGTACTAAACAGAAGCTACGAAATGACAACTGACTTGATTGACAAGTATAAGTTTTAAAATACCAAAAGTAACTTCCAGGTTACCCCTAATGAAATCTATGAACACAATTTTTAATCTTGAGAGTCAGGATGAGGAAAACAATTTTAAAAAAATAAATTTTTAAAAAATCTACTTTACTATAAATCCTGCTAAAACAAGTGTCAACTAACGGCTAAGTTATTCTTACATACTCAAAACTCTGCCAATGACAAAAACCGGTGGAAATAAATGGACCACTAACTAACTGTAATTTGGAAATTTTATTAATAAGGATTTTTATCTTAGTACTGTTTTAACAAGAGTTACAACTGAAAGTTACTCAATAATCAAAAATGAAGGTACTTTAAAAATTTTGCCAATTGAGTAATATAGACTTTATTCCCACCTGAAACACATTAAGATAATTATATCAAATTTTAGGTCAACATCTCAAACATTTTCTACTAATTACCTTAAAATGGCATTAAAATGAATAAAGAAACATCAGAGTTTTCAATTACTTATGATTGGAGTTCAAAACTGTAAATACAAATATAAAATAAACAGTAAAAATTAAACACATGTTCAACACTCAGAAGAATGGTTATTCTGACTGGACAAGTTATGACTTATATAAGAGGAAAAAAATGGCTTTAAGGCCTATCTAGTATGAGTTATCTTTTATATTTTCGCATAAATACTAAGTTATAACCTCTCAATAAAATTGTTTAAACTCCCCAAACTTCAAAATATTTCTACTACTCCAAATTTTCTACTCTTCCGATATATGCTTAAGATCCAATTTATATCGTCCCAAACTGAAATTTACAAACCAATGATCTGCTTTAACAAAAGTATTGTCATATGATAACATCAATGAAGAAATGAGCAGTTCAAAACATATGTTTATTATCATCTCTTATTCCATAAGTCAATTTCATGGTACAGAAATACATACCTTTAAGAATATAAATATTTGTATTTTCCCCAGTTCATGACATATTTTGAAAATGAATCAACCAAGCTATGGGTTAAAATTAGTATTCCTACTAATCCCCATTCATTCAACAAATATGTATTTGTGTCATCGTAATTATCAGTCCTAGAGTTACTTCACCTACCAATTTTTATTTCTTGGAAAAGTGTAAATACAAAACTCTTCAGGAATTTTTTTAAAGATACGTGTTAAAATTCACTAGAGAAATTTCTACACAAACTGAAGTCAGCGAATGGTTGAAAACAGATGTCACTACAGTAACCCAAAGGAAGATGATGAAGGAATGTACTTACGTTTCAAAACAACGATCCACGTTGTCAGACATCAAAAGCAGCATGCATAGCTGTTCAAGGGCTATTAGTTGCATGTCCCTTTCATCTCCCTGTCCCATCTGTAGCCATTCCAGCAATGTATCTGGGTCCACATCTGCCATGGTTTTTTAAAAGCCTCTTTGCTTAAATTTGAAAAGTAAAGGGGAAAAAGTCCTTTAAATGTCCAGGACTGATCAGCTTGGGCTTAAATTTTTCCTTTACATCTGCTAGAACCAAATTTTCATAGTGTCCTCCTAGCAATTAAAAAAGACTGCTAAGTACGTTTGGACATAAGAGTGCTTAATGCAGTTTTTCAACTTTCCTCATCCGCCAGGTTTAACGTACAGATATCACACCAAATGAAAACCGGTTTCGCAGAGTATATAAGCTGATTAGGTTGCTGCTTAACTAGAAACCAGAGCTGTCTGTGTCAAAGACAGTCAAGCTTCAGATCCCACTACTGCTATCACTAAAGTCTATGCCAAAAAGCAAAGAACACCTAACTAAAGGTTCTGTTTTTTCCGGCAAACTTCATCCCCCTCCTTCTCCACCCAAAACTGATCTTCAGATAAGGGTTAGATTCAGTATTTTGAGGAAACTCTAAACACCTTGATCCAATCCCCCTTCAAATTGTTTCTCCTTCAAAATTACCACCAACTTCACAAATTCTGCTGACTTCTCAATTTACTTCTATTTTAAAGATGTCCAAATACAAACGACAATTATATATAAGATTTATCTATGAATAAATAGTTGGTTAGGAATTTTGGCAGTCGTGACAACTATTCTTAAAAGTTAAAAAAAAAAAAAAAAAAAGAAAGACTAAAAGTAAATGCAATGGACTAGCAGGTTACGGATCCGAATATAGGCCAACCTAGAGCCCTCTTTCCCATCTTCACAAGATAGGGCAGTTGGTTAAAAAAACAAAAAACCGAGAAGCAGCCCTAACAGGCAAGTCATTACAAAAACGCCCCGTAAGCGCCCTGACTGGAGGACAGCTCTGGGTCCTACGTAACGCAGCCGCAGGTGTGGGAAGCCGGCGGCGGGGCGCGGTAGGCACCCAACGGTGGCGACCAGCGGGGTTGACCCCACACCCGGGGCCCGGCTGAGCCGGGAGCTGAGAGGCGCTGGTCCCCGCGCTCCGGTTTCCCAGCACCAAACCCCACTAAGTTAACTACCTGTGTCTAGGAGGAGGGGAAGTTCTGGGGAAGCAGCAGCAAGCCTTCGTGCCCGAGAGGAGGCCGCCGGGCCAGGCAGGGCGCCGGGTCTCCCGGGAGCTGCGCCCGGAACTCGAAGGCCTGGCAGCGAACCCTTCTCAAGGGCAAAAGGAGCCGGCCTGGGGCTCCGGCGCGGGCAAGCCGGGCCCCGCCGCCGGCAGGGCCCCGGGAGGGGAACAAAGGGGCCAGCGGGGAAGTCGGCAGCAGCCTGGCCGACCTCACTTGGCGCCGGGGTCTCGCTTTCCGCCAGTCGCCGGGCGTCCGGGATCCTGGCCCCCACGCAGGGCCCTTCCGACGGTCCGAGGCGCTCCCGCCTCCCCTTCCCGCAGGCTCTTACTCGGGCTTGTCGTTCCAAACCGCTCGGATCCAGCTCCCAGCAGGCCGCGGGCAGAGCCAGGCCCGGCCGCGGCCCTAGAGTTCCCAAGAAGCCGCAGGCCGCGCAGGTCGAACCGGGCAGGCGGCACAGGAAAAGCCGCGCCTCGTCCCTCCCCTTCCTCCGCGGGGACCTGGTGACAGGGAAGCGAGAGGTTCTCCCGTGCGGCAGCAGCCAGCGCACGTCCCGCTCCCAGCACGCGGCTCCTCAGGCCCTGCAGCTCAGAGGCCCGCGCGGTGCTGCGGGCGGCGGCGGCGGCGAGGGGGGGGAGGCCCCGTCCATCGCGAACCGGGAGGGGGAGGGGAGGAGGGTCGAGCGAGAGCCAGGCGGGGAAGCTGCCGAGGGCAGCCGAGCCCTGCGGAGGCGGAGCAAATCCGCTCCCCCGGCGGCGACCCCGCCGGCGGCCACCTGGGGCGCTGCGGAGACGGCCGACCGCCGCACAGGGGCGCCAACTGGGGACGCCGCGTCGCCGCCGCGTCGCCGCCCCTGCCCCGGCGCTCTTGTCCCCGCCGCCTCGGGCTGAGTCGTACGTTTATGCCGCGACTTTTCTATGGTGCGCCCTGGCGCCCTTCTCGCTTCCCTGTCAGTCCGAGCGCGCTCGTGCACGCACGTCCAGCTTGCTTGGCGCGGTGGCTAACACTTTGCGCACTACTGCGGAGGGCGTCGCACCGCACAGCGCAGCAAAGCTGCGGCCCAATCTGTCCCAGCTGAGCCTTCTGCCCAGGCCACCCGCACTCCGCCAAGATCTTCCCTCCTCGCGCACGGAAGTGCGTCGCGTAAGGAGGGCGCCTCCCCCAGCTCCTGGGAGGCCGACCGCCCGGCGATTCACCCCAAAGAAAGCCCTTCAGAGCAACCCTGGGAAAGAGATGCTGCCGAGGATTATCAACGTTGTACAGATGAGACACTGAGGCTTCAGGAAAGCGCAGATGCAGGCCTAGCGCCGTGCCCGGTCGGCAGCAGCACTGAGAGTGCACTTTTGACTACGTTTCTTGTGGCTTGTGGTCACAAGTATGTCTGTGGTTATTCTTTTCAAACTTTATTTCACACACGCATTAAGAATAAAAGATGAATGGTTATAGGACGTACTTGGAGCCCGGAGACGTCCTACTGTACTCTCACTTTTATCCTTTAAACAAAAAGAAAAATCAATACATGGTAGTATTTGAGACATGGTCCCTCAAGCAACCAGAGGAGCTGCTAGGTATGAGTCAAGAACAGCATTTAGGGCTGCTGCGGTGCCTGTAATACCAGCACTTTATGATTTTACCCTCTTGAGACCCGGAGTTCGAGACCAGCCTGAGCAACAGAGAACTCTGATCTCTGAAAAAAAATTTAAATTAAAAAAATAATTACCCAGACGTGGTGACGCACACCTGTGGTCCCAGCTACTGGAGAGGTTGAGATGGGATGATCCCTCGAGCCCAGGAAATTGAGGCTGCAGTGAGCTTTGATAATGCCACCTCACTTCAGCCTAGGCGACTAAGCAAATTTGTCATTTCCAAAATACTGGGTTTTTTTTTTTTCTTTTTTACTGGTTCCTCAGAAAAAGAATCAGTATTTTGGAAATGACAAATGTGTACTTCAGATAGCTATCTGCGCATGTCCCATTGTCGCAGGTAATGGTCCCTTAAGGTATCTTGTTAACGAAACAAGAGAAAAAGAGGATTCAACTATTTTGTCACAACTCCAACCCATGAGGATAATTATTTAGATGTCATGAGTGTGAGTTGGAGCTCCCAGGAAACTTCAAGAAGGAAGTGGCATTCCCTCTGGACCTTGAAGAATGGGTACAATGTGGACACTAAAAGGAGAGGAAGAACGTAAGCAAAGCCTGATATATTCCTAGACATAGGAAAGGTCACCTGTGCCCCCAGCAAAGAACCAATGGTAAGCAACAGAGAGAAATTTGGAGCTCAAGTGGGGAAGGCCTTGAATGAGGAATGCAGAAATTAGGCTGAGCTAAGTAAGTTCTGGACTACAACGCTGGAAAAATTAGTCTTAAGAAGACTAATTATGGGAAGTGTCCAGAACGATTAAAAGGATCTATCTAGACAAGATTAGCTGGAGGTTGCTGAAATGCTCCAATAATGGAGGGGAAAAAAAAAGTCTAATTATTGGCAATATGAATGGGGAAGAAATCTAAAAATAATTTTTGAAAGAAGATATAGCAGAATTTAAATGATTAACTTAAAAATTTCTGTCCGGGCTCCATGGCTTACACCCGTAATCCCAGCACTTTGGGAGGCAGAGGCAGGGGGATTACTTGAGCCCAGAAATAGGAGACCAGCCTAGGCAGCATAGGGAGACCCTGTCTCTAAACATAATTTTTTAAATTAGCTGGGTGTGGTGGTGCACACCTGTAGTCCCAGCTACTGAGGAGTCAAAGGCAGGAGGATCACCTCAGCCCTCGAGGTCGAAGCTGCAGTGAGCCATTATCATGCCACTACACTACAGCCTGGGCAATACAGCAAGATCCTGCCAAAACAAAAAACAACAACAAAAAAAAACCTTACCTGAAAAGAGGACTTGGAAGCTAGGAAAATGGTGATGCAATTAACGAAAAATAGAAAAGTTAGTAAAAGGGATTATACCTTTACCAAGGTTTTTTTTTTTTTTTTTGAGATGGAGTCTCATTCTGTTGCCCAGGCTGGAGTGCAGGGGCACGATCTCGGCTCACTGCAAGCTCCGCCTCCCGGGTTCAAGTCATTCTCCTGCCTCAGCCTCCAGGACTACAGGTACAGGCACCCGCCACCACACCTGGCTAATTTTTTGTATTTTTTAGTAGAGACGGGGTTTCACTGTGTTAGCCTGGATGGTCTCGATCTCCTGACCTTGTGATCCTCTCGCCTCGGCCTCCCAAAGTGCTGGGATTACAGGCGTGAGCCACTGCACCCGGCTACCTTTACCAAGTTTTTAAGATATATTTTTTTTTATCCTGCACTATCTCTACATGTACCACCCACTTCCTGCCTGCAAGGTTAATGACTAGTGTGCTTTAAAGAAACCTTATCAAAAGAATGCTGTGATGCTTATTGCACTTTTTAAAGATTTTATTATCGTATTTATTTTGGTTTTTATTTAGAGGCTGGGTCTTGCTCTGTGGCTCAGGCTGGAGTGCAGCAGTGTGATCCTAGCTGACTGCAGCTTCCAACTCCTGGGCTTAAGGCAATTCTCCTGCTCAGCCTCCGGAGTAGCTGGGACTACAGGCCCACGCCACTACACCCAGCTATTTTTATTTTTTTGTAGAGACAGGATCTAACTATGTTTCCCAGTCTGGTCTCCAACTCTTGGGCTCAAGCAGTGCTCCAGCCTTGGCCACCCAAAGTGCTGGGATTATAGGCATGAGTCACATGCCCGGCCCATGTTGTTATTTTAAACTCAAACAGAAAAGAAGAATTCAAGCATGAGATCCCAGAACAAGAGCATTAAAGGGAAGAAATGAAGTTGTGAAGACAACCAAATATCCAGGTAAAGGCAACTGACCAGACTTGAATACTTATCCCAAGAAACCAGAAACTGTTTACATGCTGATTTCCCATTGCTTACGAAATCCAAGAATCATAGACCATTGAGAACTGCTCTGTGCCACGCACAGTGTAAGGCTCAGTAAGTCACAGACCCCTTTCTCAAAAAAGGTAGATGTAAACACACTCCTCTGTGTCTCCTCTATCATGGCGCTTATTAGGTGATGTTGTCAGGTACATGCTGGCAACATTAAGGAGGTAGGAGATGGCATCTTGGAAAGCTTTGGGAATGAAATGTGAATTAAATCTCAGATGTTGAGTCAGAGCTGGCCAGATAATTAGGAAAAGCATCTGGACAGGCACAGGTACGAAGAGTGTCCCTCTTGGCAGAATGAAGCAACAGGCTGCCTTTTGGCGAGACTCCACTTTGACGAAGGAACTTCGATGTGTACACAGTCGCTGGGATCAAGTCACACGACTATTAATTAAAAGGAAGATATTCGTCATACAAATCTAAACTCATTTCATCAACTGGTATGTACTATGAATTAATTTTCTAAAGTTAATCTTATAGTTATGAATAGCACAACGATATAGCATTATGTTTTTTGTGTATCAGAGGCATAATTGGTAGATGTAAACCTATAAAATATGCTACAGAAAATGTCTGTTTGGACATGTCTTCAAGTTTGAACTACAAATGTAAGTGTCCCTGGCTTTCCTCAACTTCTGTGAAGTTCTGGGTATGAAAGAATGTGGGCCGGGCGCGGTGGCTCAAGCCTGTAATCCCAGCACTTTGGGAGGCCGAGACGGGCGGATCACGAGGTCAGGAGATCGAGACCATCCTGGCTAACACAGTGAAACCCTGTCTCTACTAAAAATACAAAAACTTAGCCGGGCGAGGTGGCAGGCGCCTGTAGTCCCAGCTACTCGGGAGGCTGAGGCAGGAGAATGGCGTGAACCCGGGAGGCGGAGCTTGCAGTGAGCTGAGATCCGGCCACTGCACTCCAGCCTGGGTGACAGAGCGAGACTCCATCTCAAAAAAAAAAAAAAAAAAAAAAGAAAGAAAGAATGTGGTCTGCAATTGGGAACAGTGGGAAACTAAGTTTGGTTGGTACCTAGAGTGGTGTTAGTGGCTGGAAGAGATCATTGAGGTTAATTGAAGACAATTTCTTAAGGGTCTTGAGCACCATAATGAGTTTGAACTTTGCTCTTTGGGCAAGGGGAGCTTTTGGATATTTAAAACAAGAAAGTACGGAGATGCCGTGTAGGTTTTAGGATCATTAACCACTTTTTTTTTTTTTTTTTTTTTTTGAGACGGAGTCTTGCTCTGTGGCCCAGGCTGGAGGGCAGTGGCCGGATCTCAGCTCACTGCAATCTCCGCCTCCTGGGTTCCCGCCATTCTCCTGCCTCAGCCTCCCGAGTAGCTGGGACTACAGGTGCCCGCCATCTCGCCCGGCTAATTTTTGTATTTTTTAGTAGAGACGAGGTTTCACCGGGTTAGCCAGGATAGTCTCGATCTCCTGACCTTGTGATCCGCCCGTCTCGGCCTCCCAAAGTGCTGGGATTACAGGCTTGAGCCACCGTGCCCAGTCCATTAACCACTTTAAAGTTAAAATCTGTTTCCATTAAGCTTTACAGTTAGCAAGATATGTTTTTTTTTGTTTTTGTTTTTTGTTTTTAAGACAGAGACTCGCTCTGTCATCCAGGCTGGGGTGCAGTGGCACAATCTCAGCACACTGCGACCTCTGCCTCCCAGGTTCAAGCGATTCTCCTACCTCAGCCTCCTGAGTAGCTGGGATTAAAGGCCTGCGCCACCATGCCTGGCTAATTTTTGAATTTTTAGTAGGCACAGGGTTTTACCATGTTGCCCAAGTCAATCTCCAACTCCTGGGCTCAAGGGATCTATACACCTCAGCCTCCCAAAGTGCTGAGATTACAGGGATGAGCCACAGTGCCTGGCTACAGTTAGAAAGATACTTTAATATATGTTATTATTTAGTCCTTATACATTAGTTTATTATATATACAATGATTAACACTTAAAATAGGTATTTTCTGTGTTTTTATTTATTTATTTATTCATTTATTTATTTGAGACAGAGTCTTACTCTGTCACCCAGCTGGAGTGCAGTGGCATGATCTCAGCTCACTGCAACTTCCACCTCCTGGGTTCAAGCAATTCTTGTGCCTCACGAATAGCTCGGAGTACAGGTGCGCACCATCACACCCGGCTAATTTTTGTGTTTTTAGGAGAGACGGTGCTTCTCCATGTTGGCCAGACTGGTCTGGAACTCCTGGCCTCAAGTGATCTGCCCCCTTCAGCCTCCCAAAGTGCAGGGATTACAGGCATGAACCACTGCACCTAGCCAGGAAACTGGTTTTGAGATGTTAAATAACTTTCCCAAATTCACCTACCTAATAAAATGGGGAACTGGGTTTCAAACATCAATCTGCCAACTCTCATATGTATACTTGGTCGTACCATTTTGTAATCATTGGAGCTAGTAGATCAAAGTAAAATGCATTGCTTCATGAAGTAATAATTTGCCAACACTGGAAATGTGACAGAAGAGACTGGAAAACAAGTCAGGAATGGGTCAGGGGCTGTGGCATACACCTGTAATCCTTGCATTTTGGGAGGCTGAGGTGGGAGGCTCGCCTGAGCCCAGGAGTTCAAGACCAGCCTGGGCAACACAGTGAGACCTCATCACCGTAAAAAGTTTTTAAAACTTAGCCTGCAGTCCCAGCTAGTCCAGAGGCTGAGGTAGGAGGATCACTTCATCCTAGAAGACTCAGATTACAGTAAACCAAGATCATGCCACTCCATTCCAGCCTGGATGACAGAGTGAGATCCTATCTCCCTTCCCCTTCTTTCTGTGTCTCTGTCTCTGTCTCTGTCTCTCTCTCTCTCTCTCTCACACACACACACACACACACACACACACACACACACACACACACTAGTCAGGGATGGTGCACAGTACTACTCGGGTGCACAGTACTTTAGCATGAGGGAAAGTAGAGTAGATTATCTTTAATGTTCCTTACATTCTAAGAACCATAGAGTTGAAGACGTGGATTTGAGAATGAAACCTGTCTCTTACTAGTTGTGAGACTCCAAGGAAGTCGTCTAACCTCTGAGTTTTTCCTCTTATGTAAAATAAAGGTAATACCTGGCCAAGAGCAGTGGCTCACTCCTATCATCCCAGCACTTTGGAAGACCGAGGCGGGTGGATCATATGAAGTCAGGAGTTCAAGACCAGCCTGGGCAACATAGTAAAACCCTGTCTCAAAGAAAAATACAAAAATTAGCCGGGCATGGTGTTGTGCGACTGTAGTCTCAGCTACTGGGAAGGCTGAGGCACAAGAATTGCTTGAACCTAGGAGGTGGAGGTTGCAGTGAGCAGAGACTGTGCCATTGCACTCCAGTTTGGGTGACACGGCGAGACTCTGTCTCAAAAAAAAAAACCAAAAAACCTTAGTTTCCTAATATATCAAATGGGATAACAACAGCTACATAATTTGATGGATATTATAAAAGTTGAAGGAGATTATGTGTTCAAAGAAGGTCAATAGTTCTCAACTTTAATTGCACATTAGAGTCACCTGGGGAACTTTTTAAAAAATAGACTTTTCTTCCTTTCATGTCTTCTTCCTTTTTTTTTTTTTTTTTTCTTGACGGGGTCTCCATATTGAGACCTGGAATACCTGAAATATAATTGCTTCTAGGTTTTAAAATAGATCTTCTTCCTTTTTTCTTTTCTTTCTTTTTTCTTTTTTTTTTTTTGAGATGGAGTCTCTGTCGCCCAGGCTGGAGTGCAGTGGCACGATCTCAGCTCACTGCCACGTCTGCCTCCCGGGTTCACACCATTCTCCTGCCTAAGCCTCCCAAGTAGCTGGGACTACAGGCGCCCACCACCACACCCAGCTAAGTTTTTGTATTTTTAATAGAGACGGGGGTTTCACCGTGTTAGCCAGGATGGTCTTGATCTCCTGACCTTGTAATCCACCTGCCTTGGCCTCCCAAAGTGCTGGGATTACAGGCGTGAGCCCCCACGCCAAGCCTTCCTTTTCTTTTCTTTCTTTCTTTCTTTCTTTCTTTCTTTCTTTCTTTCTTTCTTTCTTTCTTTCTTTCTTTCTTTCTTTCTTTTTTTTTTTTTTTGACACAGAGTCTTGCTCTGTCGCCAGGCTGGAGTGCAGTGGCACGATCTCAGCACACTGCAACCTCTGCCTCCCTGATTCAGCCTCCAGAGTAGCTGGGACTACAGGCAAATGCCACCACCCCAGCTAATTTTTATAGTTTTAGTAGAGACAGGGTTTCACCATGTTGACCAGGATGGTCTCCATCTCTTGACTTCGTGATCCACCTGCCTTGGTCTCCCAAAGTGCTGGGATTACAAATGTGAACCACTGCACCTGGCTTTTTTTTTTTTTTTCAGACAAGGTCTCAATACTGAGACCAGGCTGGCCCGAAACCAACCCAAGTTCCAGGCCAGGGCTCAAACTCCTGGACTCCAGTGATCTTCTCACTTGAGCCTCCCACATAGCTGCAACTACAATCACAAGCCACCTTTCCCTGCTGCTCATATATTTTTAGTGCTGAATAATATTCCACTGTATAGATGTACCACAGTTTATCTATTCACCTGCTGAAGGACATCTTTTTTTGCTTCCAGGTTTTGGCAATTATGAATAAAGCAGCTATAAGCATATATATGCAGGTTTTTGTGTGAACATTAGTCTTCAGCTCTTTTGAGTAAATACTAAGCAGTATGACTGCTGGATTGTAAAGTAGGAGTATTATTTTTTTTTTTTTTTTGAGATGGCATCTTGCACTGTCCCCCCAGCTGGAGTGCAGTGGCATGATCTCGGTTCACTGCAACCTCTGCCTCCCAGGTTCAAGCAATTCTCCTGCTTCAGCCTCCTGGAGTATTTGTAGTTTTATAAAAAACCGCCAAACTGTCTCCCAAGTGGCTCTACCACTTCACATTCTCACCATCAAGCAACGAGAGTTCTTGTTCCGTATTCTTGCCAGCATTTGGTATTGTCAGTGTTTTGGATTTTTGCCGTTGTAATAGGTGTTTAGTGATATCTCATTGTTGTTTTAATTTGTAATTCCTTAATGATATATGCCCATTGTCTCAGGCTTACTGGTTATCATCAGTCTCTAGACAAAAGGCATCAGTATTTCTTAAAGAGCTCTAGGTCACCAATGTATAGCCAAGGCTGAGAACCACTGACGTAGGTCAATATAAGAATAATAACAACATATTGGCCTCAAATGATCTGCCTGCCTCGGCCTCCCAAAGTACTGAGATTATGAGTGTGAGCCACTGCACCCAGCTTATCTCTAATAAAACTTTAAAGAAAATCTTGCCAATGCCTTCTCGAAATTCAGTTACATCATTTATATCATCCCAGTAACATTCGGGGAAGCTGGGTTAAGGGCATATAGAAAATTTTAGCCCCGGCGTACTGGCTCATGCCTGTAATCCCAGCACTTGGGGAGGCCGAGGCGGCTGGATCACTTGAGGTCAGGAGTTCAAGACCAGCCTGACCAATATGATGAAACCCCATCTCTACTAAAAATATAGAAATTAGCTGAGCATGGTGGTGTTCTCCTGTAGTCCCAGCTACTCGGGAGGCTAAGGCAGGACAATTGCTTGAACCCGGGAGGTGGAGGTTGCAGTGAGCCAAGATCGCCCCACTGCACTCCAGCCTGGACAACAGAGCAAGACTCCATCTCAAAAAGTAAAAAAATAAATAAAATTTACAATTACTTTTGCAACTTTTATAACCCCAAACTTATTTCAAAATAAAAAGTTAAATAAGACAGTAAATTTAGCTTGAGATAACTAATTCTTAGTAATGCTGTCTTCTAAGAATCACTGCTTATTTTCTAAAGATTTCAAAAATGATGGTTTAAAAATAATTTTGGAATTTGGACAGTTTATTACATGATTCACTGTATCTTACCATGTCCCATAGTAGTGAAGAAAAAAAAATAGTAGTTGTCAAATTTGTGTGCTTTATGTTTCTAGTTAGTTGTTCCAAGGCTAAAAAAAACTTTCTATAATATGCTCTTTGTAAATATCCTGTCCCTTTTATCTTAAGGAAAATTATTCTTGCCAACAGATAAAAAGTGTATTACTCTGCATAAACTTTACTTGGATACATAATATTACTCTGCATAAACATACTTGGATACATAATAATTACTTTATAAGCCCAGTTAAATGAAAAATTGGGATCTAATTTGTAAAAATGTATTCAATAGAAAACTTTCAAGAACCCAGGGCCAGGCAAGATGGCTCACTCCTGTAATCCTAGCACTTTGGGAGGCTGAGGCAGAAGGGAGGATCACTTGAACCCAGGAGTTAGAGACCAGCCTGGGCAAGGTCGCAAGACCCAATCTCTTTAAGAAAAATGTATTTTTATTTTTAATCTAAAGTTATTTTTTTTAAAAAGAAGACTTTCAAGAACCTAAATTCTGTAGAGAATTATATTTTCTTATTATAGATTGCAAAAAGTGCACGTTAGGGGAAAAGTTATATAATTGTTGTATGATTTTGAAAACTGGGGCCAGGGGTGGCTCATGCCTATAATCCCAGCACTGTGGGAGGCCGCCAAGGCGGGTGGATCACCTGAGGTCAGGAGTTCAAGACCAGTGTAACCAAGATGGTGAAACCCCATCTCTACTAAAAATACAAAATTACCCGGCCATGGTGGCGCATGCCTGTAATCCCAGCTACTCGGGAGGCTGAGGCAGGAGAATCGTTTGAACCAGGGAAGTGGAGGTTGCAGTGAGCCGAGATTGTGCCACTGCACTCCAGCCTGGGCGACAGAGCGAGACTCCATCTCAAAAAAAAAAAAAAAATTGTCCTAATTGCTTAGAAATTCATGCAAAAATATTTATAGGTAAAATGATATGGTAATTAGGATTTACTTCAAGGTCATTTGAGGGGACAGTGGGTAAAGTACAGATGAACACAATTGGTCATATACTGAGTAGATCCACTGAATACTTGTAATGGGTATATTATAGTTCATAATTATGCTAGTGTCTACACTTTTTGTATATAATGAAATTTTGTAATTTTTTTTTAAATATGGGAGGACTAGGAGGATAAAGGAAGCAATACTGACATACAGTATTTCTAGACAATCTGAGAGAAGTATTTCTTAATTTAATGACAGTATCATTTAACCAAATTAGTATCTATGGAAAGGGAGACAGCTATACTTATATACTTAATCTTTTTAATTTTTTTATAACTAAAAATTTTAAATTACTTTTATTTTTATTTTTTTTTTTGAGACGGAGTCTCGCTCTGTCGCCCAGGCTGGAGTGCAGTGGCCGCATCTCAGCTCACTGCAAGCTCCGCCTCCCGGGTCTATGCCATTCTCCTGCCTCAGCCTCCCGAGTAGCTGGGACTACAGGCGCCCGCCATCTCACCCGGCTAGTTTTTTGTATTTTTTAGTAGAGACGAGGTTTCACCGTATTTAGCCAGGCTGGTCTTGATCTCCTGACCTTGTGATCCGCCCGTCTCGGCCTCCCAAAGTGCTGGGATTACAGGCTTGAGCCACCGCGCCCGGCCTTAAATTACTTTTAAATAAGAGACAGGGTCTTGCTGTGTTGCCCAATCTGGTCTCAAACACCTGGGCTCAAGCAGTCAGTCCACCTCAGCCTCTTAAAGTGCTAGGATTACAGGCATGAGCTACTGCATCCAGCTTACTGAAGCTTTTTAAAACTTAAAATAGTTTAAGTAAATGTGTTCCTATATTTACTTTGTTACATAAAAAATTAAACAGGTACTATTATTCTAGGAAAAAACAAAAGGAATGACTTTTTTTTTTTTTTTTTTGAGGTGGAGTCTCGCTCTGTCGCCCAGGCTGGAGTGCAGTGGCACGATCTCGGCTCACTGCAAGCTCCGCCTCCCAGGTTTACGCCATTCTCCTGCCTCAGCCTCCCGAGTAGCTGGGACTACAGGTGCCTGCCACCACGCCCGGCTAATTTTTTTGTATTTTTAGTAGAGATGGGGTTTCACCGTGTTAGCCAGGATGGTCTCAATCTCCTGACCTCGTGATCCAGCCACCTCGGCCTCCCAAAGTGCTGGGATTACAGGCTTGAGCCACCGCGCCCGGCCGGAATGACTATTTTTTAAATTAACTTTAAAAATACTTGTACGGGGCTTATTATGTACCCAGGCACCACTTCAAGTACTTTTTTTTTTTTTTTTTTTTTGGAGATGGAGACTCATTTTGTTGCCCAGTGTCACCATCTTGTCTCAACTGCAACCTCTGCCTCCCAAGTTCAAGCAATTCTCCTGTCTCAGCCTCCCAAGTAGTTGGGACTACAGGCACCTGCTACCATTCCTGGCTAATTTTTGTATTTTTAGTAGAGACAGGGTTTCACCATATTGGTTAGCCTGGTCTTGATCTCCTAACCTCAGGTGATCCACCTGCCTTGGCATCCCAAAGGTACTGGGATTATAGGCATGAACCACCGTACCCAGCCTCAAGTACTTGTACTAACTTATTTAATCCTAACAAACCTTAAAAGGAGATAATGTTACTATGTCCATTTTACAGATAGGGAAACCAAGACCTGCAGAGATTAATTTGTGTAAGGTTACACATCCGGTAAATGACAGGGCAGATTTTGAATTAAGAAAGCCTGGGTGCAGAAGCTCCTAGCTGTCTCTCCAGGTTAAATGATTTTTTTTCCCTGATGACAAGAAGTAATACACCTTGAGGAATCAAGCCTGTAATCAAGAAATTATAGTGATTGCAGAAAGAAATACACCAGGATGTTTACTACAGAATTTTAGTATTTATTAAATATTGAAATCAGCCTATATGTCATGTCAATGGCAGAGTGAATAAATAAAATATGAGACATTCATCTAATTTGTGAAGATGTTAAAAAAAAGAATGACTGGCCAGGCACGGTGGATCACGCCTGTAATCCCAGCACTTTGGGAAGCGGGGGGTGGGTGGGGGGGGGGGGGGGTGGATCATGAGGTCAGGAGTTCGAGACCAGCCAGTTCAAGACCAGCCTGGCCAACGTGGTGAAACCCTGCCTCTACTAAAAATACAAAAATTAGTTGACGTGGGCCGGGCACGGTGGCTCACGCCTGTAATCCCAGCACTTTGGGAGGCTGAGGCAGGCAGATCACAAGGTCAGGAGTTCGAGACCAGCCTGACCAACATGGTGAAACCCTGACTCTACTAAAAATACAAAAATTAGCCAGGCATGGTGGTGTGCACCTATAATCCCAGCTACTCAGGAGGCTAAAGCAGGAGAATCACTTGAACCCAGGAGGTGGAGGTTGCAGTGAGCCGAGATCTCACCATTGCACTCGAGCCTGGGTGACCGAGTGAGACTCCATCTCAAAAAAGAAAAAAATTAGTCCATGTAGTGGCATGCACCTATAATCCTAGCTACTTGGGAGGCTGAGGCAGGAGTATTGCTTGAGCCTGGGAGGCAGAGGTTGCAGTGAGCCAAGATAGCGCCACTGCACTCCAGCCTGGGCTACCGAGCAAGACTGTCTCGGAAAAAAAAGACTGACTTAGAGAAATGACAAATATTTTTAACTGGAATTGAAAGTTGCAGAATCATGAACACATTAAGATCTTATTTTATACAAAAAGTTAGGCCAAGCACATGGTTCAAGCCTGTAATCCCAGCACTTTGAGGGGGCAAGGCAGGTGGATCACTTGAGGTCAGGAGTTTGAGACCAGCTTGGTCAACATGGTGAAACACCGTCTCTACCAAAAGTACAAAATTAGCTGGGTGTGGTGGCAGGTGCCTGTAATCCCAGTTACTCAGGAGACTGAGGCAGGAGAATCACTTGAACCTGGGAGGTGGAGGTTGCAGCAAGCTGAAATGGTGTCACTGCACTCCAGCCTGGGTGACAGAGCGAGACTTTGTCTCAAAAAGAAGAAAAAAAAGAACATGCATCAAACTATTAAGAGATTATCTCTGAAAGGCAGATTGGAAGAAAGGTAGAGGACTTTTTTTTTAAATATTCCTCTTTAGTGTTTGAATTCTTTTACAATCATTTTTGCAATAAAAACAAATTTAATGAAGCCAGGTGTGGTGGCACATGATGGTAGTTCCAGCTATTCTAGAGGCTGAGGCAGGAGGATCACTTCAGCCCAAGAGTTTAAGGTTACAGTGAGCTATGATCATGCTATGCACTCAAGCCTGGACAACAGAGTGAGACCCTATTGCTAGAAAAAAAAAATAGTGTAATGCGTATAGAGTGGAAAAATTAGAACATTCACAAAAGAAAAAAGAAAAAAACAATAATCACCTACCATTTTAAGATTATTGTTGTTAACATTTTGATAACATGTCTATTATCTTTTTTCTAGGCATATATATGAACATATAAAATCATATGTATAACAGACTGATCATATTGTTAAACAATATAAAGTTAAACAAGTCTTAAGCCTTTTTCTTGGACATTTTAATATCAACAAAGTCCAAAATTCATCTACCCATAACTATCCAAACTTATTTGTTATTTAACGAGTTGTTTTATCCCTTTTATCAGCTAACAAAAGAAGCCTGAGAGCTGGGCTTTTTTAGCTGAGCCAGGAAAAGTAGCTGCTTTATTTCAAGCCATGAGGATTACACTTCTATGCTCAGAGATCCCCCTGTCTGCAGTAGCAGAGTTAAAGTGGTGAGCAGTTATCCAGCAAAGCTGCTTAGGAAAAAAAAAATCCATCTAGGTCATTCAAAACCCAAATTATCTTTTACTTCCCTGGAGGTCATTTGCCATAGTTTATCTGAACACTTGTCTATAAAACCAAGCTGGATAAATTAGAATTTAATATAAACTCAGAGCCCAGGGAATAGTATTATATTTACTAGGTAAATATCAATGCCTTGATAACACCTGAAGTCTATATATACGTATTATGGGCACGTGGACGTGCTGAGGTGAAAATTCTAGAGATTAAGGCAGGGTGCTTCACGACCAAGGAAATTAGCCACCAAACTTTCAAGGAACTATCTAAACTAATTTTTCTTTGAAAATTGTCCTGAAATTTCTTTAAGTTTATATTCAATTTTCTAATAGGTACATGATATATAGATAAATACACTTTTAATAAGTGCTTTATTGAAATATAACTCACATTACATGAAGTTTATACTTTGAAAGTATACAGTCCAGGAGTTTTTAGTATATTAGCAAACTTGTGCATCAGTAACCACTATCGAATTCTAGGATATTTTCATCACCCTACCAAAAAAATATAAAAACTAGAATGGGCGCAGTGGCTCACGCCTGTAAGAGCAGCACTTTGGGAGGCCGAGGCAGGTGGATAACCTGAGGTCAGGAGTTCGAGACAAGCCTGGCTAATATGGTGAAACCCCATCTCTACTAAACATACAAAAATTAGCCGGGCATGGTGGCACATGCCTGTAATCCCAGATACTCAGGAGGCTGAGGCAGGAGGATTGCTTGAACCCAGGATGCGAAGGTTGCAGTGAGCCAAGATCACACCATTGCAGCCTGGGCGACAAGAGGGAAACTTAATCTCAAAAAAGAAAAAAAAAATTAAAAATTCATGCTCATTAGCAGTCACCCCACATTCTCCTCAACCCTCAGTTCCTATAAACCACTAATATATTTTCTGTCTTTGTAGATTTGTCTACTTAGGATATTTCATATAAATGGGATGATACAACATGACCTTTCATATCTGGCTTCTTTCATTTAGCATGTATTCAAGGTTCATCCATATTGTAGTTTAGATCAGAGCTTCCTTCCTTTTTATAGCTGAATAGTCCATTGCATTTATATACTACATTTTCTTTGTGTATTTATTAGTGGACATTTGGGTGTTTCCATTTTTTTGTTATTTTGAATAATACTGGTAAAAACATTCAAGTATAAGTTTCTGGGTAGATATTTATGTTTTCAATTATTTTTGATACATACATAGGAGGGAAATTACTGAGCCATATAGTAATTCTATATTTAGCTTTTTGAGGAATTATCAAATGTTTTCCAAAGTAGCTGTACCATTTTACATTCCCACCAGCAGTTTATAAGTGTTCTAATTTCTCCATATACTCACCAACACTTGTTATTATCCGACTTTTTAATTATAGCCATCCTAGTATGTATGAAGTAGCATCTTTTTGTGATTTTAATTTGCATTTCTCTAAGGACTAATCATTGTTGAGCATCTTTTATGTGCTTATTTGGCTATTCATATATCATCTTTAGAGAAATGTCTGTTCAAACTTCAAACCCTTTATTTTTAAATTAACTTGTTGGGTTTCTTTTCTTTTTTTTAAGCAGGGTCTCACTCTGTCACCCAGGTTGGAGTGCAGTGGTACAATCATAGCTCACTGCAGCCTCTAACTCCTGGCCCAAGCAATCTTCCCTCCTCAGTCCCCTGAGTAGCTGGGACTATAGGCATGCGCCACCATGCTCAGCTAATATTTGTCTTTTCATTGTTGAGTTGTAATTATTCTTTATATATTGTATCCTGGATACATGTCTCTTGTGAGATAAACAATTTGCAAATGAAAAAATGGATTTTCTCCATTTTGTGAGTTGCCCTTTTAATTTCTTTTTTCTTTTCTTTTTTTTTTTTTTTGAGACACAGTTTCGCTCTTGTTGCCCAGGCTGGAGTGAAATGGTGTGATCTCAGCTCTCCGCAACCTCAGCCTCCCAGGTTCAAGTGATTCTCCTGCCTCAGCCTCCCGAGTAGCTGGGATTACAGGCAAGCGCCACCACACCCAGCTAATTTTGTATTTTTAGTAGAGACCAGGTTTCTCCATGTTGTTCAGGCTGATCTTGAACTCCCAACCTCAGGTGATCCACCCACCTTAGCCTCCCAAAGTGCTGGGATTACAGGCGTGAGCCACCGTGCCTGGCTGCCCTTTTAATTTCTTCATAGTGTCCTTTGAAGCACAAAAGTTTTTAACTTAGAAGTTTAATTTTTTATTAAATTGAAGCTTTATTAAAGTTTTATTTTTTATTTTGTCACATGTGTTTTTGGAATCTAAGGAGCCACTGCCTCATCCAAGAGCATGGAAATTTACATCTGTGTTTTCTGCCAAGTGTGGTGGCTCACACCTGTAATCCTAGCACTTTGGGAGTCTGAGGCAGGTAGATCACCTGAGGCCAGGAGTTTGAGA
The DNA here is from genome assembly GCF_049350105.2 of Macaca mulatta. Classification (NCBI taxonomy): domain Eukaryota; kingdom Metazoa; phylum Chordata; class Mammalia; order Primates; family Cercopithecidae; genus Macaca; species Macaca mulatta. The sequence goes on from NC_133412.1 coordinate 104,350,784, forward strand.
CCAGCCTGGCCAACATGGCAAAACCCCATCTCTACTAAAAATAGAAAAATTAGTCGGGCATAGTGGCACGTGCCTCAGATTTTCTAATTTATAAACATAGAATGTGTTCCCATTTATTTAGTCCGCCCGCCTCGACCTCTCAAAGTGCTGGGGTTACAGGCTTAAGCCACCACACCCAGCCCTGGATATACATTTTTAAGAGACAGGACCACCATCATTTAAAGTATGTAACTCAGCTGGGCACAGTGGCTCACACCTGTAATCCCAGCACTTTAGGAGGCCGAGGTGGGCAGATCACTTGAGTTCAGGAGTTCAAGACCAGCCTGGCCAACATGGTGAATCCCCACCTCTACTAAAAATACAAAAATTAGATGGGTGTGGTAGCACAAGCCTGTAGTCCCAGCTACTCGGGAGGCTAAGGCAGGAGAATCACTTAAACCTGGAAGGCGGAGGTTGCAGTGAGCCAAGATGGTGCCACTGCACTCCAGCCTGGGTGACAGAGCGAGACTCCATCTCAATCAATCAATCAATAGCATGTAACTCAATGACATATACAGTCTATTTTAGCCATTTTCCCTGGTCCCATTTAAAAAAAAAAAAAAACAACCACCACCTGGTAAAATGAGGTTGAAAAAGATTTCTGTATACCTAGGGGCCAAAGGTGAAATTCTTCGTGATAAACATTTAAGGATTGAATATTAGCAGGGATATCAGTTACACTTAGAACACTAAGGTAGTTGTTGGTGATTCATTATAGGTGAGTTTTGGCCTTTTGCTCCTGTCCAAGTTGGAAACACCTTCCACGCTCAGGTTTTGTTGGTTGATAAGGTTTTGACCACAGTAATTCCTGAATATTAATGAAAGAGAAAGTCAAAGTAGTAAATGACCTGGTTAATATGTACTGGTATCATTCAAACTTACTATACAAAGATACTCATTCTAAGGAACTTACTTTGTCCTTCTCAGTCTTGAGGAAAGTTCGCTATATTGAATGTTCTGCAATCTCACTAACCATTGCATAATTTTCCATACAATATCCTACTTTATCAATGGGTGGTTAGCCTTTGCCTTACTCTCTTCCAGCTTTTTAAAAATACATTATTTGTGCCGGGCGCGGTGGCTCAAGCCTGTAATCCCAGCACTTTGGGAGGCCGAGACGGGCGGATCACAAGGTCAGGAGATCGAGACCATCCTGGCTAACATGGTGAAACCCCGTCTCTACTAAAAATACAAAAAAAAAAACTAGCCGGGCGAGGTGGCGGGCGCCTGTAGTCCCAGCTACTCGGGAGGCTGAGGCAGGAGAATGGCGCAAACCCGGGAGGCGGAGCTTGCAGTGAGCTGAGATCCGGCCACTGCACTCCAGCCTGGGCGACACAGCGAGACTCCGTCTCAAAAAAAAAAAATAAAAAATAAAAAATAAAAATAAAAATACATTATTTGTAGCCAAATAAAAATGAAATCTGTTTTATTCTTCTTTCGCCCTCAAAAGAAGCTTTTGATATTCTTGGAGTTTTTGTTTTGTTTAGCAAAAGCAACCTATGTCCTTTCATTAATGGTCTGGAATCTTATTAGCAAACAAAATTTGCAGGTGGCTTTTATGTTACTGTTACTATCACACTGTGTACAGAGGGGACATGGAAGACTCTAAAAATAACTAATCTAACCTCAGTAAATGTACTGAACTATATGGACTGAATATTCTTACAGGCTTAAAGCCTGAGTAAGATAGTATTCATTCCTAGAACAAATGATAATTGAAATCTTTATTCTCTTCTCTTTTAGGGTTCCCCGCTTCCTCTTTCCCCCTAATCTGGGCATAGCTACAGGGTTTTGTGTGTGTGTGTATGTGTGTGTGTGTTTAAGAAATGGCTTGTAGTCTCAAGAAACAAAGCACAGAACCTTCTTTGCATAGTGATTTCTTCTATCATATACATTCTATATTGTCACATTGATGAAATTACAACAGAATTTGTAATAATAGAGCAATGGCTGTTTTCCATTTGACCTATTTTAGTCACTAAAAAAATGTGCTGCCTCTGTCAAAGATTTACTTATATATTACCAATGGATTAATAGAAATGTATTGAATGTTGATTAATTTGTTGTTCTAGTTCTTTAATTCTAATATTAAGTTTATTTGAAGCTACAACCCATAAGTGTCCAGCTTTTCATTTCTTTCATAAATAAAGCTGGAAGTGATTATAAGTTCATATCTTCGTTGATGCTTCCTTATAGGTTCTGTCTCCCCACCCCTCTGCTCCTCCCCAGTGTTACACAACACTACGGAGCCAGGAACACAATGTCAACTGTCAACGTCTTTCTAAAGGCAGTAGGTGATATTTACACACGTAAGCTGCTGGCACTAACAAGGTGACTGGAGTCAAATGTAAACCACGGGTTTATCATTCCCAGTCAAATATATTGTGCAATGGGGTAGCAATGGGCAGTGTGTGAAAGGTTGCCTAACAAGCTGCCCCAGCCTTAGGATTAGTCAGCTCCTTGCTGTGAGATGTATGTGAGCAAGATACTGGAGGTCTCTGGTGATAGAAAGGCACACTGGCCAATGGCAAAAACCAAAAGGAGGGGAGCTCAATTTTTGGCAAACAATTTGAATCTTAGCAAAAGACCTTTGTTCTCTGAGGTGCAGAGGCTGAGAGGTTACTGAGAAACATCCAAGGAAAGGATGTTTTGTGTGAAAACTTCCCCTCCTATACAAAACTTTATAAACTGTTATGATTTCTGGCCATTTAAATTTATAGTGAAACCAAAACATGTTTCTGGGGAAATCTTTTTTTTCTTTTTGTAATAAAAGTTGTAATTATTATTAATTATTATTATTGTTATTTTTAAGACAGAGTCACCCAGGCTGGAGTGCAGTGGCACAATCTCAGCTCACTGCAACCTCCACCTCCTGGGTTCTAGCAATTCTACTGTCTCAGCCTCCTGAGTAGCTGGGATTACAGGCTCATGCCACCACACCCCGCTAAGTTTTTGTATTTTTAGTAGAGACGGGGTTTCACCATGTTGGCAGGCTGGTCTCGAACTCCTGACCTCAAGTGGTCTACCCACCTTGGCCTCTCAAAGTGCTGGGAATACAGGCGTGAACAACCATGTCTGGCTCAAAAGTTATTAAAGTTATTAAATACAAAAGTTATTAAAAACAACATAAACACACTATAGGAAATTAGAAAAACAAGGCAAGGAGAAAAACACTCATAATCCCTTTTGCTAAAACCCAGCTATATCACAATGGCGTACGTTCTTATTATTTGAACTGTTTTCCATGGTTGTAATCACATGGTTATTTTTGTCATGTGATCATTTTTGGTAACTTGTAAGTTTCTTTCTTTCTATAATGCTACCTAACAATATTTTAAATAACTGAATAATATTCCATTCATCATATGGTTGAACTAACACTCACTTTATTCCAACAAATAGGCTATTTCCATTTTATGTTGTTTTTATAAATAACACTGACATAAACAAAACTTGAAATACAGCTTAAGAAAAATTTTTTTAATGTGATTTATATTAAGTATAAAGCTTGCATAAAGCATATAAGAAAAGTTTAAAGAAAAATAATAAAATGGTGAAACCCATCTCTACTATAAATACAGAAATTAGCCAGGCATTGTGGCACACACTTGTAGTCCCAGCTACTAGGAAGGCTGAAGCACGACAATGGCTTGAACCTGGGAGGCGGAGGTTGCAGTGAGCTGAGGTTGCGCCACTGCACTCCAGCCTGGGCAACAGAGTGAGTCTCCATCTCAAAAAAAAAAAAGAAAAAAAAAGAAGAAAGAAGAAAGAAAGAAAAATAATAAAATGGTCCAGGTGCAGTGGCTCATGAATAAAATGGTCCAGGTGCAGTGGCTCATGCCTGTAATCCCAGCACTTTGGGAGGCTGAGACAGGATTGCTGGAGCCTAGGAGTTCAAGACCGGCCTGGGCAAAATAGTGAGACCTCATCTCTACAAAAAATTTTAAAAATTAGCTGAGTATGGTGGCATGCACCTATAGTCCCAGCTACTCAGGAGGCTGACGTGGGAGTATTACTTGAGCCTGGGAAGTCGAGGCTGCAGTGAGCTGTGATCAATGCCACTGCACTCCAGCAGTGACTGCACTGCACTCTTGGGTGACAGAGCAAGACTGTCTCAACAAAATAAATAAATAAATAAAATCACAAGGAGAAAAAATAAGAAATAGATAAATAAAATGAACAGCTGAGTACCCACTTCCAACTTGAAATACAACACATTGCTTGTAATTTAGAAATCCCCCATGTGCTTCTCTTTGGTTGCAGCCAGCTCTCTTCCCTCACAGAAATAATCACTAGCCTAAATATTTTGTTTATTGCATTTTTCCGTGTTTTAAATTTTTTCTAAGGATAGATTCTTCCTAGGAAAAAAAACGTTTTTCTTTTGAGACAAGGTCTCACTTTGTCGCCCAGGCTGGAGTGCAGTGGTGCAATCATGTCTCATAGCAGCCTCCCAGGTACAAGCAATCCTCCCACCTCACTGTCTTAAGTAGCTGGGACCATAGACATGAACCACTATGCCTGAATAATTTTTTGATTATTTTGTAGAAATGGAGTCTTGCTATGTTGCCCAGGCTGGTCTTGAAATCCTGGGCTCAAGCCGTCCTCCCACCTTGGCCTCCCAAAGTGGCCAGGAGCCGCTACACCTGGCCCTTTCTGGGAAAATTTAATAATTAAGGTGAGTTGTGGGTTTATCAAGGCTAGTTTCTGATGTTCAGCTTATGTTTCTACTCCAGAAATTATCAGGCTTGACACACCCAACTGGGCAGGACTGGCCCACCGACCAGAGAAACATTTGCTTAGTGAGGAGGTGTACTCTGATGGCTTTCTGCAGCATGATGGTATTAGAGGTTAGGCAAGAGAATCTTTACCCTGAAGAGGGATGACTCTAGTTTACCTATGTAAGGGTTACCTTCCCACTTTGTAGTCCTCCCTCCTTCTCCCCAGTTATTTGGTTTTCGGTTTGTTGTTTTTATGTTCTTGTTGTTTTAATCACTTGCTCATTTAAAAATGGGCAACTGGCCGGGTGTGGTGGATCACGCCTGTAATCCCAGCACTTTGGGAGGCCAAGGCGGGTGGATCACCTGAGCTCAGTAATTCAATACCAGCCTGACCAATATGATGAAACCCCATCTCTACTGAAAATACAAAAATTAGCTGGGCCTGGTGGCATGCACCTGTAATCCCAGCTACTCTCGAGGCAGAGACAAGATAATTGGTTGAACCCAGGAAGCGGAGGTTGCAGTGAGCCGAGATCGTGCCACTGCACTCCAGCCTGGGTGACAGAATGAGACTCTGTCTCCAAAAAAAAAATATATATATATATATATATGTGTGTGTGTGTGTGTGTGTGTGTATGTGTGTGTGTGTGTGTGTGTGTGTGTGTGTATAAAATTAAAATAAAAATGGGCAATTCTCTTTACTGAGCATATTGATGTCTCTCTCTGGAACAAATGTCAACATAATCGTTTTCATCTTTACCTAACCCCAAGGAATCAGATTGACCAGATTGATTTGTTTGGTTTTGAAAATGGAGAAACTAAAACAGTTTAAAAATAATTGGCCAATAATAGAACCAGTAAGGATGATTGGCTTTCAGGTCACTAGTAAAACCACCTCACTAGGGTTTCTGACCACCTGCATCAGAATCAGTTCTGATGTTTCCAAAACTCAGAGATTCCTGGACCCCACTTGAGATCTACCAAATCAAATCCTCTTGATGTGAGGCCCAGGAATATGCAGTTTAATAAGCAGCCCAGATAAGTCTTCAGTATCCTAAACTTGGGAAGCATTGTGCTAAAGCAGGAACAGCAACCTAAGAGAAGTGATTCAGCAAATATTCCTGTGTTCTCTAGTGTGTTTGTATTTAGGTAGCTTTGAAGTGTGGGGCGGACATCCACTTCCTGATCCTATGTATGGGACCCACTGTGATGTGTATTGCTGGAAGACAATGGAAAGACCAAGTTCTTTACTTCACTACTACTTTAAAATGGTAATACTTGAGGAAGAAGTCACACTTCAAGTGGGGTCTAGGGACCACCTCAATTGTCTGTATTAAATTAGCAGTAAATTTTCACTGACTATTGACTAAAAGCGAAAATGAGATATGTAATGGGTGCAGGTCAAGGCATTTTGCCTGAAGCGCACTAGGGTTCGGTTATGGTTTGTGCCAAAAGCATAGACTGTTTTCTTCTCAGTTTTGAGTAGTGCCCTTGTCTGTGACCTTCATACTCAAAATTGTTTTGCATGCAACCATTGGCCTGCATAGCACAGACTTTACAATAATTATCTTTGAAGCAGCAATCTCACCAAGCCTAGAGGTATTCATAAAGAATAAAATAGGGAGAAATGATTGGTTGAAAAGAAAAGCTGAAAGATGAGGATTGGAGAAACAATAAAAAGGTAGAAATAGAAAGCCAAGTGGAGTCACAAAAGATATAGCCCGAGTAGTCTGGGAGATACTGCCCTTATTCAAATTCACCCTCGATTAATGTCACTTGGGAGATTGCTAAGCAAAACAACTCTTCTGAAAATGAACCTGAGATCCTGATTGCTGTGCGCCTGCTGTCTGGAAGAGTGAAGGAATTCCCTCTAGGTGAAATCAATTGCTCTGTGAAAACAATCGTTACTAAAATAGTATTGCTGTCCAGGCGCGGTGGCTCACGCCTGTAATCCCAACCCTTTGGGAGGCCGAGGTGGGTGGATCACCTGACATCGTCAGGAGTTCGAGACCAGCCTGACCAACATGGTGAAACCCCATCTGTACTAAAAATACAAACAATTAGCCGGGCGTAATGGCAGGCGCCTGTATCCCAGCTACTCGGGAGGCTGAGGCAGGAGAATCGCTTGAACCCAGGAGATGGAGGTTGCAGTGAGCCGAGATAGTACCACTACACTCCAGCTAGAGTGACAGGGCAAGACTCCCTCTCAAAAAAAAAAAAAAAAAGTAGTATTGCTGAGGCTACATGATATTTGACAGAGTTTTTCTGACTTCTCTCATCTCCTTTTTCTACCCAGCTGTCAGAAATGTGCAATGTTTTTTTTTGAGGCGGAGTCTGGCTCTGTCGTCCAGGCTGGAGTGCAGTGGCCGGATCTCAGCTCACTGCAAGCTCCGCCTCCCGGGTTTACGCCATTCTCCTGCCTCAGCCTCCGGAGTAGCTGGGACTACAGGCACCCGCCACCTCACCCGGCTAGTTTTTTGTATTTCTTAGTAGAGATGGGGTTTCACAGTGTTAGCCAGGATGGTCTCGATCTCCTGACCTCGTGATCCGCCCGTCTTGGCCTCCCAAAGTGCTGGGATTACAGGCTTGAGCCACCGCGCCCGGCCTGAAATGTGCAATGTTTAAGAACCAAGCAGTGACAATTCAAAATATTATACATTTCAATAATTAATGTTTATATCCTCTTACAATTTGAACATAATATTTAACCCAGAGAAAATGAAGTGAGGATGAGGTAATTGGCAAAATGTCAAAATAGTTGCAAATACAATTGAACTAGGATTGCAAGTACAATTGAACGTTCAATCATTCAATGTAGCAATAAGAATAATAGTGAGGGTCAGGCATGGTGGCTCACACCTGTAATCCCAACACTTTGGGAGGCTGAGGTGGGCAGATCACCTGAGATTGGGAGTTCAAGACCAGCCTAACCAACATGGAGAAACACTGTCTCTACTAAAAATGCAAAATTAGCTGTGTGTGGTGGTACGTGCCTGTAATCCCAGCTACTTAGGAGGCTGAGGCAGGAGAATAGCTTGAACCCTGGAAGCGGAGGTTACGGTGAGCCGAGATCGCGCCACTGCACTCCAGCCTGGGCAACAAGAGCAAAACTCCGTCTCAAAAAAATTAAAAAAAAAAAAAAGAAGAATAGTAACCATATGAATAAGGAGGAAGAACCGTATGAATAAGGAGGAATAAACAATCTGTATCTTGGCATTTTATGGAGGCTGTGAAATAACATTTTAAATCAAAATTGCATATTCAAGATATATTTTTAGGCTGGATACAGTGACTCACATCTGTAATCCCAGCACTTTGGGAGGCCAAAGCAGAAGGATCCCTAGAGGCCGGGAGTTCAAGACCAGGACCAGCCCAGGCAACATGGTGAAACCCTGTCTTTACAAAAAAAAAAAAAAAAAAAAGTTAGCCAGGCTTGGTGGCATGCTTCTGTGGTTCCAGCTACTTGGGAGCCTGAGACAGAAAGACTCTTTGAGTCTGGGGGGGTCAAGGCTGCTAGTGAGCCATAATGGTGCCACTGCACTCCAGCCTAAGTGACAGAGCAAGACAGATCCTGTCTCAAAAAACAAAAAAAGAAAGAAAAGAAAAAGAAAGAAAGAAAAAAGAAAATTACATCAGCATTGTATGACTACAATGAAATGGAAACTTTTGCATATTATTTATGGGAATGCACTCTTTGGTTAGCAACTTGTATCAAAATACTAATATACATACCTTTGATTTAATCATCTATCTACTGACACTTATTCTAATGAAAAATTGGGGACATGAACAAAGGTATACAGGAGTGCTCATGACAGCTTTTCATACAATACTGAAAAACTGAAATAACCAAAATTAAGATGATGATTAAATATAGTATGTATATTCATAGGGTAGTATACTGAATAACTGTCAAAAATCATGGTTTGCTTACAAAATGTTAAAAGTGGGTAAACAGCTGGGTACATTGACTCACACCTGCAATCCCAGCACTTTGGGAGGCCAAGGTGGGAGGATTGCTTGAGGCCAGGAGTTTGAGACCAGCCTAGGCAACATTGCAAAACCCCATCTCTACAAAAAATGCAAAAACTAGCCTGGCATAGTGGCTCATGCCTGTAGTTCCAGCTACTTGGAAGGCTGAGGTGGAAGCATTTCTTGAACCCAGGGAGGCAGAGGTTGCAACGTGCCACTGCACTCCAGCCTGGTGACAGAGGGAGACCCTGTCTCAAATAATAATAATAAATATAAATAAAAGTAGGAAAAGCACATTAAAATAGTAAGTAAATCTAAATTTTGAAAAGTATTTAGATATCCATAGAAAAAATTTGGAAGAATATACACTAAAATGTTAGTGTTTTCTTGAGGTGGTGAAATTATGGGTTATTTTTATTTTATGTTTTTCTAAATTTCCTACAATAAACACATATAACTTTTTTTTTTCTTTTTTCTGAGACAGAGTCTTGCCCTGTCACCCAGACTGGAGTGCAATGGCACGATCTCAGCTCACTGCAACCTCTGCCTCCCGGTTTCAAGCTGTTTTCCTGCCTCAGCCTCCTGTTCTCCTGCCTCAGCCTCCTGGCTAGGATTACAGACACCCGCCACCACGCTCCGCTAATTTTTTGTATCTTTAGTAGAGACAGGCTTTCACCATGTTGGCCAGGCTGGTCTCAAACTCCTGACCTCGTGATCCACCCGCCTTGGCCTCCCAAAGTGCTGGGATTATAGGCATGAGCCACCGTGCCCGGCCAACATATATAACTTTTTGGATCATAAGCAAAAAATTTTAAGTTAGGCCAGGTGAGGTGGCTCACAACTGTAATCCCAGCACTTTGGGAGGCTGAGGTGGGTGGATCACCTGAGGTCAGGAGTTCGAGACCAACCTGGCCAGTATGGTGAAACCCTGTCTCTAGTAAAAATACAAAAATTAGTTGGGCATGGTAGTGCGCGCCTGTAGTCCCAGCTACTTGGGAGGCTGAGGCAAGAGAGAATTGCTTGAACCCAGGAGGCTGAGGTTGCAGTGAGCCGAGATCGCTCCACTGTACTCCAACCTGGGGGACAAGAGTGAGACTTCATCTCAAAAAAAAAAAAAAAGAAAGAAAGGAATAAAAGAATGGCTACTCCATAGGCAGAGCAGCCCCAAGGGCTGCTGGTTGCCCATTTTTATGATTATTTCTTGATGATATGATAAACAAGCGGCGGATTATTCATGCCTCCCCTTTTTAGACCTCCATACAGGGTGACTTCCTGATGTTGCCATGGCATTTGTAAACTGTCATGGAGCTGGCGGGAGTGTATCAGTGAGGACGACTGGAGGTCACTCTTGCGGCCACAATTATTGCGAGTTTTAGATGGCTTCTTTACTGCAACCTGTTTTATCAGCAAGGTCTTTATGACCTGTATTTTGTGCCAACATCCTATCTCATCCTGTGATTTAGAATGCCTTAACCATCTGGGAATGCAGTCCAGTAGGTTGCAGCCTCATTTTACCCAGCTTCTATTCAAGATGGAGTTGCTCTGGTTCAAACACCTTTGACAATGTGACCAGGATGCATTAGACTTAGTAAATAAGATTTATGGGAGGCCATTGACTTGGACTGAGCTCCTGCACTAGATCCAACAGAGAAAACCAAAATGGAGTTACTCATACTAAAGTTCCACATCACCAAACTGAAATGATCTTGTTGATATGACTTCCTTAGAAATCAGGAAGGAGCGAGATAATAGCGAAATCCCCAAACAGGCCAGTTTCAGCCTGCATGGTTAGGAAGTCCCCTCTGTTTTAACCCCTACAAAGAAAGTAACCTGAAGTAAACCTCATGTTAACCAATCCACTTTTTATATTATACTGTTTCTTTGTTACTGTTCAAGCTACTTTATAAAAACCGACTATCCTGACATGGCCAGCATAGCACTCCTCTATTTTTAGATGAAATGCTGTCTGATTCATGAATAAAAGTCAGTTAGATAATTTTAAATTTATTGAAATTTTGTCTTTTGACAGATTCAGTAATAAAGAAATAGAAGAAATATAGGAGGGCTTTTGGTGTCTTGAGTTTCACTGTGATTAAATATATTGTAATATATGTTCATTGGATACGTAGATGCCAGTCTATAACCGAGTTTTCTCTGGTGTTTAGGGAAAATGTCTGAGTAAGCTTCACAACTGTCTTTTTTCTTTTTTTTTTTTTTTTTGGTGTTACTATGTCTCTTATGAAATAATGGTGATAATAAGTGTATGTCTAATTTTTAAAGTTCTTATTTGTCAAAATTAAAAATTGGCAACCCTGTTTTATCCTACCACCTCCAATTTTTCTTTTTTATTTTTTTAGATGGAGTCTTGCTCTGTCGCCCAGGCTGGAGTGCAATGGCATGATCTCGGCTCACTACAACCTCCGCCTCCTGGGTTCAAACGATTCTCCTGCCTCAGCCTCCTGAGTAGCTGGGATTACAGCCATGTGCCACCATGCCTGGCTAATTTTGTGTTTTTAGTAGAGACGGGGTTTCACCGTGTTAGCCAGGATGGTCTCGATGTCCTGACCTTGTGATCCACCCACCTCGACCTCCCAAAGTGCAGGGATTACAGGTGTGAGCCACCTCACCTGCCCCAGATCAGTATTAAATAGTTAGTGTCTCATAAAAAATTCTTACATATATGTTTATCATCATTTCTAATTTGTCTATGTAGATTTTTATGTAGATTTCTAGCCCTGGCTTCAAGTACTGACCCTGCCACTTAAAATCTGTGTGATCTTTGGCAAATCAATTAATTTATCTGAGCCTATTTCCTTATCTATAGAGCAGGAGTAATTAGATTGATGTAATTTATCTCACAGGGTAGTTGTAAATGTAAGATGAGAAAGTATAGATAGAAACTATCTGTAAATTGTAAAATGCAATATGAATGTGTTATCATTAAAAGTGTAGACAAAAACTATTAAATCATTGTTTATAATCATTATACTTATTAAAATGCAAATGAAGTCTTAAACTATCTCTACCTCTTTGAGCTTCGTGGTTAAAATTAGGTAATAACTGGCCGGGCGTGTTGTCTCACGCCTCTAATCCCAGCACTTTGGGAGGCTGATGCGGGAAGATCACGAGGTCAGGAGTTTGAGACCAGCCTGACCAACATAGTGAAACCCCGTCTATACTAAAAATACAAAAAAATTAGTCAGGCTTGGTGGTGCACACCTATAATCCCAGCTACTCAGGAAGCTGAGGCAGGAGAATTGCTTGAACCCTGGAGGCAGAGGTTGCAGTGAGCTGAGATCGTGCCACTTCTCTCCAGCCTGAGTGACAGAGTGAGATTCTGTCTCAAAAAAAATTTTTTTAAATAAAAAAAATTAGTTAATAACCTTCTGGGACTAATGACCACCTCAACCAATTTGGAAAATAATGTAATCATATGCAGAAAATTGTCTTTTAAAGTATTCTGCATCACACACATTCAAGCAAACCTTGAGAAATTGCCGGCCGGGCGCGGTGGCTCAAGCCTGTAATCCCAGCACTTTGGGAGGCTGAGACGGGTGGATCACGAGGTCAGGAGATCGAGACTATCCTGGCTAACACGGTGAAACCCCGTCTCTACTAAAAAATACAAAAAACTAGCCGGGCGAGGTGGCGGGCGCCTGTAGTCCCAGCTACTCGGGAGGCTGAGGCAGGAGAATGGCATGAGCCCGGGAGGCGGAGCTTGCAGTGAGCTGAGATCCGGCCACTGCACTCCAGCCTGGGCGACAGAGCGAGACTCCGTCTCAAAAAAAAAAAAAAAAGAGAAATTGCCCTTTTTAATACGTCAAAATGGTAGGAATCATCAATTCCAGATGATTCAATTAATACTAATGTTAGTGGCAGAGGATCCCTAGGGGGACTGCAGCAACCTCAGTCCTTGCCTACTTGGAAGGAATAATTCGACCAAGGGGCATAAGGCAGAGGAAAAGACTGAGGCAGGTTTTAGATCAGAAGTGAAAGTTTATGAAAAAGCGTTAAGCAGAAAGGAAAGGAAGTATACTTGAAAGAGGGCCAAGTGAGTGACTTGAGAGATAAGTACCCTGTTTGGCTTTTGACTTGGGGTTCTTATACATTGGCATGCCTCTGGTTGCTTCTGGTCTCTTCTCCCTGATTCTTCCTGTGGGGTGGGCTGTCCACATGTGCAGGGGCCTGCCGGCACTTGGGAGGGGCTGCATGCGCAGTGTGTTTACTGAAGTTGTGCACATGCTCATTTTAGGCATTTTTCCTTTACCAATAGAGTGTTTAAACTCTGCCATTTTGCCTCTTAGTGTGCATGCTTGAACCCACTTGCCCAGCTCTTGAGATCTTATCAGCAAGCTGCTGATCACCAGTTTTAAGTTTGTCTATTGGGAGACTGCCTTTCCTTGGTGCTGCCTGCAACCAATTATCATTTTAGAGAGACGGTTTAACAACTGCCTGACCATCACCTGATGGTCACCTGGTGGGGGTTGAGGGGGCCTCTCTCCTGCCCTACTTATGTCGGACTAGCTACCTACTGTAACACTAATGCATCAATCTATACAGGTGTTGGGGCTTAGAAACCAAGAACCCCAAAACATGGCATTGTGACATGCTGAACTGAAGAAGCCTCAAGGTGTCTCTGACCTCCTTGCCCCTCCCCACCATCTCTCCCAAGGAAGCTGAAGTTTCTTTATCTGCTTAAGATCCGGATGCACCAAAGAGAACAATTGTTTTTACTTCCTCTCCCTGTAAGACCAAGAATTTAACCATACCTGAACAGACCCTTTTACTGTCAAAGAGAACTATTTACAAGTAAATCTCTATTTCCAGATCCATTGATTCTCCCTATTAATCCCCTCAATAGAATCCACTCCCCATCTCATAAACTGTTTGGCCAGGACCCAAGCCCCATTCCTTTTTTTTTTTTTTTTTTTTTTTGAGACAGAGTCTCACTCTGTCGCCCAGGCTGGAGTGCAGTGGCACGATATCAGCTCACTGAAACCTCCATCTCCCGGGTTCAAGCGATTGTCCTGCCTCAGCCTCCTGCGTAGCTGGGACTACAGGCTCGTGCCACCACACCCAGCGAATTTTTTATTTTTAGTAGAGACGGGGTTTCACCATGTTGAGCAGGCTTGTCTCAAACTCCTGACCTCAGGTGATCCACCTGCCTTGGCCTCCCAAAGTGTTGAGATTACAGGTGTGAGCCACTGTGCCCGACCCAATCCCCCTTTCTTTTTGTAACCTTAAGATGGTATATAAACTCCTCATCAAGGGGGTAGTGTCTGCATTCTGAAAGCTTCCATGTATACACATTGATTACATGTACATACCTTTTCTCCTATTAATCAGTCTGCCTCATGTCAGTGATTTTTCAGTGAATCTTTAGGGGCCAACACACTGGCAAAATCCAAAAAGGATTCACGACCCACTAGAAATCTTAGGGGCTTCTTGTCAAGATCTCAAGAGTCCCTCCATCTCTACATGGCATTCAAATTTCTAGGAGCTAGGTGACTATTGCCTTTCTTATCCTACAAATTAAAGAACTAAGATACAAATTTGCATTTCTAGCACATAGTCAAGGCAGCACAGGACTCATTTTGATTATATCTAGGACCTGTTAAGGACCTCCTAGCATAAATGGTTGGGCAGTAGAAGTTTGTGTTCTGCTGGTTCTTCAAACTTATTATCATATATCCAACTGGTTCTTTCTCCAGACCTTTCTCAAACAAGACTCTAAACCTGAAACTCAGCTCCCTCTTCTTTTCCACTTTCCATCTTTAATTCAATCCATTCCACCTCCCCAGTGTCTCTCCCATTCATTCGTTCTCTCATTTCCTAGTTCAGATCCTTTCAAGTCAGCTTGAACAATTGCAAACTTCACACTGGTCTGTCTCCAGGTTTGATTTAGCTTTCTACTTGCCAACTGAAGAATGATGAGGTTCATATATTTGGAGAGGAGAGCTTTATTTCTTATAAAGTGTTTCAGCCTGCAGAGGGGCCATTTTGACTGGCTGAGAACTGTAGCCTCTGGGCAGAAGCCAGAAACAGGCACTTCAAGGGAGGGGCAGAGGGAACAGAAATTTACACGGAGCAGGGTGGCCAAATATACATATTCAATAAGCTACAAGAAGAGTCATGAATATTTATAAAAGGATAAACATGTGCATATGCAACTGGGCCTCATGTACAAAAAAGGGCAGTATTAGCATAACTTGAGGGCAGAGTTTTCATCCCTCTGCCCTCAAAAGGTGAAGCAGAGGACAGGAAAAACCCTCTCTGTGCATCCTCTGTAGAGTGGCGAGAACCACTGTATGGTCTGGTCTCTTTTCGGGAAGGAATGCTGGTCTAATGTGTGTTGTGTCAATCCCCAAAAACGAGGGACAGCAATCGTGTGGTTGATTGAGATCAGGAGTTGAGTCTTTTGAAAGGGCTAATTTCTGTTTAGCCCTTAGGAGAGAAAGCCTAATGGTAATTAGCAAGGGGTTGGGGGGCAGTTATAACCAGGCAGGCCCTACTGTTATAGGACAGGGATCCGGATCCAGATCCCAAGAGAGGGTTCTTGGATCTCATACAAGAAAGAATTCAGAGTGAGTCTGCAGTGCAAAGTGAAAGCAAGTTTAATAAGGAAGTAAAAGAATAAAAGAATGTCTACTCCATAGGCAGAGAAGCCCCAAGGGCTGCCCTTTTTAGTGGTTATTTCATGATGATATGCTAAACAAGGGGTGGATTATTCATGCCTCCCCTTTTTAGACCATATAAGGCAACTTCCTGGTGTTGCTATGGCATTTGTAAACTGTCATGGAGCTGTGGGAGTGTTGTAGTGAGGATGACCAGAAGTCACTCTCGTGGTCATTTTGGTTTCGGTGGGTTTGGGCAGGCTCCTTTACTGCCACTTGTTTTATCATCAAGGTCTTTATGATCTGTAGTTTGTGCTGACCTCGTATCTCATCCTGTGACTTAGAATGCTTTAGCCATCTATGAATGCAGCCCAGTAGGTTTCAGCCTCATTTTACCCAGCCCCTATTTAAGATGGAGTTGCTCTGCTTCACACGCCTCTGACACTACCTCCCATCTGTTTTGGCCGGCACTCACTTCCAAGGTTTCTCTGAGGTCCCCTTGGCCAAGAGGAAGTCCGTTCAGTCAGTTGGGGGCTTAGAATTTTATTTTATTTTTCAACTTTATTTTATTTATATTTATTTATTTATTTATTTATTTATTTATTTATTTATTTATTATCTTGGCTCACTGCAACCTCTGCCTCCCAGGTTCAAGTGATTCTCCTGCCTCAGCCTCCCCAGTAGCTGGGATCACAGGCATGCACCACCATACCCAGCTAATTTTATTTTGTATTTTTAGCAGAGATGGGGTTTCACTGTGTTGGCCAGGCTGGTCTTGAACTCCTGACCTGAGGTGATCCACCTGCCTTGGCCTCCCAAAGTGTTGGGATACAGGCATGAGCCACCACGCCTGGCCCTCAACTTTATTTTAGATTCAGGGGGTACATGTGCAGGCTTGTTACCTGGGCATATAGCGTGATGCTGAGGTTTGGGATACAAATGATCCAACCACCCATGTCTGAGCATAGCATCTAATAGTTAGTTTTTCAACCCTTGCCTTCCCTCTACCTTCCCCCTCTGGTAGTCCCCACTTTCTATTGTCGCCATTTTTATGTCCCTGAGTACCCAATGTTTAGCTCCCACTTATAAGTGAGAACATGCAGTATTTGGTTTTCTGTTCCTGCATTAATCCACTTAAGATAATTTTTTTTTTTTTGAGACGGAGTCTCGCTCAGCCGCCCAGGCTGGAGGTGCAGTGGCCCTATCTTGGCTCACTGCAAGCTCCACCTCCTGGGTTCACACCATTCTCATGCCTCAGCCTCCCCAGTAGCTAGGACTACAGGCACCCGCCACCACACCTGGCTAATTTTTTGTATTTTTTTTAGTAGAGACAGGGTTTCACCATGTTAGCCAGGATGGTCTCGATCTCCTGACCTCGTGATCTGCCCACCTCGGCCTCCCAAAGTGCTGGGATAACAGGCGTGAGCCACCGTGCCCAGCCAATTTTTTTTTTTTTTAATACAGAGTTTCACTCTGTCACCCAGGCTGCAGTGCAGTGGCGTGATCTTGGCTCACTACAACGTCTACCTCCTAGGTTCAAGCAATTCTTCTGCCTCAGCATCCTGAGTAGCTGGGATCACAAGCACACGCCACCATGCCCGACTGATTTTTTGTGTTTTTAGTAGATACTGGTTTCACTATGTTGGCCAGCCTAGTGTTGAACTCCTGATTTCAGGTGATCTGCCTGCCTTGGCCTCCCAAAGAGCTGAAATTATACACATAAGCCACTGTTCCTGGACTCTTTTTCTTCTTCTTCATCTTTTTGAGATGGAGTTTCGCTCTTGTTGCCTAGGCTGGAGTGCAATGGTGCTGTTATAAACAGTTTCAGTGCCGCCAAAGAAACAGCGCTCGAGTATAAAATTTCCTTTTTAATTCTCAGCAAGGCAAGGTACTTCTATAAAAGGGTGCACCCCTACAGATGGAGCAATGGTGAGCACACACCTAGACAAGGGAGGGAAAGGGGTTTTTATCCCTGAGGCACATGGCCCCCACTGCTGTGTCGTTCCCCTATGGGCTAGGGTTAGACTGCACAGGCTAAACTAATTCCGATTGGCTAATTTAAAGAGAGTGACGGGGTGAGTGGTTTGGCAGGAAAAAATGGTTATTCAGGGTGGAGGATGCGTCAGGGTGGAGCAGGTAGCAGGTAATTGGAAAGAGTCAGGGTGGAGCAGGTGATTGAAATGAGTCAGAGTGGAGCAGGTAATCGAAAAAGGTTGCTTTATGAGGAAGTTAGGTTTAAAAGTAGAAGGCAAAGAATTGAACATACTGACATTGATTCTTTGAGAAGAAATTTAGAACTCATATCTAACAAACCCTCCTCTTGCATTTCCTTACAGCTCTTTCTTTTCAAACTTTGGTTAACATGGGTTGGCTTAGTTGTGCTGCTTGAATTTTCAAAAGAAGAAGCTTCTCTGGATAAGGTGGAGGATAGTTAAGAGAGGTTTTAGTAAGTGCCGTTTTTATTTATATTTATTTATTTATTTATTTTTGAGACGGAGACTCGCTCTGTCGCCTGGGCTGGAGTGCAGTGGCCGGATCTCAGCTCACTGCAAGCTCTGCCTCCCGGGTTTATGCTGCCTCAGCCTCTGGAGTAGCTGGGACTACAGGCGCCCGCCTAGTTTTTTGTATTTTTTTTTTTTAGTAGAGACGGGGTTTCGCCGTGTTAGCCAGGATAGTATCGATCTCCTGACCTCGTGATCTGCCCGTCTCGGCCTCCCAAAGTGCTGGGATTACAGGCTTGAGCCACCGCGCCCGGCCAGAAGTGCCGTTTTTATGACGCTCTGCACCAACCCACGGATGCAACGTGTGACACAGCACACAACAAGAATAAATACACCCATTACGGCTGTGAGAAAAGTAAGAATTGAGGCTATTATTCTTTTCCATTTACTGAACCACTTTTCTAGCCATTCTGTAAAGGGGTCATTTACCCCTGAGTTGTTGGCTAACTCACTGGACAGAACAGTCAGACCTTGCAATGCCTTTATACTTCCATCAGGGGCAGTGTTGTTTGGGATGAAGGTGCAACATTAAGTTTTAATCGTGCTGCAAACTCCTCCTCTTTTTGCTGATATCATGTCTAAGGCTATCCTATTTTCCCAAGCCATCTGGCTAGTAGCCCCTAATTGCTCAGCTGTTCCTTTAACAGCATCTCTAGTGTAGTTAATACATCACTGTTGATTGTAATAGATGTAGTTTATCCAATCTACATTTTTATTAATTGTCACCCACCAAAATATTGACTCAAATCCTGCAGCTATTTGATGGGGCTTTAAAATGATCTGGTATTCTCCGTGAGACTCTAATTATGTCTAAATAGACGTGAGAGCCAAAAGACCCATGAGAGGCTTCTCCCTTCCCTTCCCTCCCTCCCTCCCTCCCTCCCTCCCTCCCTCCCTCCCTCCCTCCCTCCCTCCTTCCCTCCTTCCCTCCTTCCCTCCTTCCCTCCTTCCCTCCTTCCCTCCTTCCCTCCTTCCTTCCTTCCTTCCTTCCTTCCTTCCTTCCTTCCTTCCTTCCTTCCTTCCTTTTCTTTCTTTCTTTCATTTCCAGATAGAGTTTCACTCTTGTTGCCCCAGCTGGAGAGCAATGGTGCAATCTCGGCTCACTGCAACCTCCGCCTCTTGGGTTCAAGTGATTCTCCTGACTCAGCCTCCTGAGTAGCTGGGATTATAAGCATGTGCCACCGCGCCTGGCTTATTTTGTATTTTTAGTAGAGATGGGGTTTCTCCATGTTGGACGGGCTAGTCTCAAACTCCCGACCTCAGGTAATCTGCCCACCTCAGCCTCCCAAAGTGCTGGGATTATAGGCACAAGCCCCCTTGTCCAGCCAAGTGATTTCTTTTGCTTTACCATGTCTTTTTTTTTTTTTTTTTCCTGGCTGATGAAATGCCAGGGTGAAAGGGATAGCCAATTGGACTAAAGCATAAGTGCTACTTTAGTTACTCAGCAGACTGTCCAGTAAAGGTCCACCATAATATACATCCACTCAGGGATGAAAAAGGGCTGACCGATTGGTAAGCTTTTGAAAAGTTTTAAGCTCACTGCATCCCTTCAGGTCTCAAAGGAACACTAAGTTTCCTCGCTGTCATGAGAGACAGGAATTGAACTTAATGTTGGGAGACGGAAGCTGGATGGCCCTGACCACAGGGTACCAGACTTCGGGATATAGCACAGAGAGAGCTTGGCATGACTTCTTACTCCAGGCTGTAGAATCCTGGAAAAAAGCTACCTTACAGCCCACACCCAGTCGACTGGAGGACCACCCTAATGGAAAGGGGACAATCTGGGTCTCTGGCCTGCCATGCGCACAAGCATAACAATTGCTTTTGTTTAAGGTGTGGATGGAATATTTGATCTGTTTCAACCAGGCATTTGCATCTTGGTATTCTGTCTTAATTGCCAAAGTTTGTTTCAAGTCTTTAACTTGTACGATAGCTATTTTGGTCTTGTTATTAGATGGGTATGGTGGTGTGTGCCTGTAGCCCCAGCTACTCAGGAAGCTGAGGTGGAGGATCACTTGATCCTGGGAGGTTGAGGCTGCAGTGAGCTATGATTGCACTATTACACTCCAGCCTGAGCAATAGAACAAGACCTTGTCTCTAAAAATGGATGGATGGATGGATGGATGGATGGATGGATGGATGGATGGATAGATAATTTAAGTGGTGTTCCTTGAAAAAAAGCAGCTAGTTCAGCTCACAATTCAGTAGCTCAAGTGCTTTGTACTACATTTCCCATTTCACCACACAGAATACTTAAAAGATATGTACACAGGGATCAAGATTTATTAAAACAGGCCAGGTGCAGTGGCTTATACCTGTAATCCCAGCACTTTGGGAGGCTGAGACAGGCAGATCACCTGTCAGGAGTTCAAGACCAGCCTGGCCAACAGAGTAAAACTGCATCTCTACAAAAAATACAAAAATTAGCCAAGTGTGGTGGTGGGCGCCTGTAATCCCAGCTGCTTGGGAGGCTGAGGCAGGAGAATTGCGTGAATCCGGGAGGCGGAGGTTGCTGTGAGCCGAGATGGCACCACTGCACTCCAGCCTGGGCAACAAAGCAAGACTCTGTCTCAAAAATAAACAAACAAATAAATAAAATAAAAATAAAGATTTATTAAAACATACTTTTTACTGCTTCATGAAGGGCATTTTTTTTTTTTTTTTTTTTTTTTGAGATAGGGTCTCACTCTGTCACCCAGTCTGTAGTGCAGTGGCGTGATCATGGCTCACTGCAGCCTTGACCTCTGGGGCTCAAGTGATCCTCCCCCTCAGCCTCCTGAGTAGCTGGGACTACAAGGTACGTGCCACCACACCCGGCTAATTTTTAAACTTTTTAGTAGAGACAAGGTCTTGCTATGTTGCCCAGGCTTGTCTAGAGCTCCTGAGCTCAAGTGAGCCTCCCACCTCCACCCCGCAAAGTGTTAGGATTGTAGGCATGAGCCACCATGCCTGGACCCATTCATTAACTTAATAAACATTTATATAGCATCTTCTCTGTACCTTGACAATCCTATCATATTTCTCTTCCTTTCCCTAATGCCAGTGATTTTGTTCCGAGGCTTGAGGATGGAGTTAAGTACTAAAAAACAAACACAAACTGCCATCAAGGTATAATAGTGCTTCAGTCCCTGTAGTGTCCCCAGACTGGCAATTACTCAGGAGCTTAGGAGTAAGTCTCCCACACTCTAGTGTAAGTCATTTCTGGGACTGCTGAGCCATGTGCCACCATGACAGGGCTTCTCCAGCCGAGGAGGTGATTTGACTGGGAGCCCGAGCTGGGCTAGTTGAAATGGCAGCAGGCCCAGGGTGTGGCAGTGGCTTTGGGTAAGGGTGAGGCTCATGCCTTGTTATGTTGATAGTGACTGCTGCAGGAAATGGAAAAAGAATAGATACTTAAGAGAAGGAAGAGATGCAGGAGAATTTATAACAACAGGAAGAGGAAGGAAAAGAGGAAAAGGAAGCCTATAGGAGAAAGAAGTGAAGAATGAGAAGACAGGGCTATGACATCAACAGGAGATAGCCAGAAAGAGGCTTGCTGTACTTTAAACATGTAGCTATTGAAAGAGAAGCTCTTAATAAATAAGAGCTAAAACATATTGAGGATGTTCCATGTGCCAGGCATTGTTCTAACTGCTTTAAATATGATCTAATTTAATCTACTTAGCATCCCTATTGTGTAGGTACTGTTATTATTGGCACCCCATTTGGCAGCTAGGGAATCTCAGAGAGAGAGAGGTTAAGTCATTGGCTGGCATGGAGATGGTACTGGGAATCTACCCCAGGCAGGCTGGCTCTAGAATCTGTGCTCTTCACAACTCAACAATGTTTTTTCTTGTCATATGCAGTGTGTTTGAGGCTGTCCCTTTGAACATAAAGGTATATTTGTTCTTTCAAAAAGAATGAGGATGGAAACAGGAGCAACATGGCAATATGAGGAAACTCTGTCTCTACAAAAATACAAAAATTAGCTGGGCATAGTGATGCACGCCTATTGTCCAGCTACTCGGGGACTGAGGCAGGAGGGTTTCTTGAGCCCAGAAGGTTGAGGCTACTGTGAGCTATGATCGCACCACCACACTCCAGCTTGAGCAACAAAGTGCGATCTTGTCTCAAAAAAAAAAAAAAGAGAGAAATAGGAGTAGAGGTAGGCAAAGACAAGGCAAGAGATGAAAGAAGAAAGAAGAATTACAAAACCAGAGACAAGACAAAGTAGCCAAATAGAATGCATAATATGATCTTCTTACAATTTAAGAAATACAAAGCACATACACACTCCTACACACACACACTCCTACACACACACACGCACCCCTACACACACATTCTTTTTTTTTTTTTTTTTTCTGAGACGGAGTCTTGCTCTGTTGCCCAGGCTGGAGTTCAGTGGCGTGATCTAGGCTCACTGCAACCTCTGGCTCCCATGTTCCAGCAATTCTCCTACCTTAGCCTGCCAAGTAGCTGGGATTACAGGCACTGGCCACCACGCTTGGCTAATTTTTGCATTTTTTGTAGAGACAGGGTTTCACCACATGGCCAGGCTGGGTCTCAAACTCTTGACCTCAGACAATCCGTCCCCATCGGCCTCCCAAGGTGTTGGGATTACAGGCATGAGCCACCGCTCCTGGCCACACACATTCTTTAGTGGGAAAAATATATATATATATTTTTCAAACTCACTGGTTTCCTGAACTGTCCTGTATTTGTCTGTTTGTTGTTACATTTATTTTTGGAAAAGTATGTATAATAATGGTGGTGAGAAAGTTGTTCTTTGGGAAAGAAAAAAAGTTCTAAATTTCATAGTCAAAATCCAACAGATTTGGGGGATGTTGTGTCTAAAGCCAGTGGGAATGCCAAAGAGAGAGAAACCCTTTGGGGGCATTCCCTCCTTCTGACTCTTTAGTGTGTGCATAAGACTCAGCTCCTTACATATGCTTAGAAGAACAGGATATCCTGACTTAAATAATAGAGGTAGCACTGTGAGACCTCCAGATGGGGGTCCCAGTTACTTTTCTTGTTACCCCAAATAACAACTCTGTTCAAAAATAAGGTCTGGGTTGGGATTCTCTGGTATCCTTTTAAAAGCCAGTTTGATGGGTGGACAGTGGCCTGGTGCCAGCTTTGAGCCTGGAGCAGAGGGGCTTAGTTCATGAGCACAGCTCAGTGGCTCCATGGACAGGTGTGTGGTTTTGTTATATCCTATTGGGTGGCTTTGCCCAGTAGCCTCCAGGATCCAAGGTGGGGACAGAGCTAGCTGTCTGTGCTGAGCTTTCCTCCCTCACCCAAACTTCTCTGAGTTATGTTTGTGCTCCTTGGCTTTCTGGATGCCAGTCCCTACTCTCTGCAAACATGAGCCTGGCTCTGAGCTTGTGTTCGCTGGCAGCTGGAGGACAGAGCTTGAGTCTCTCCCCCGATGGTGGCACTTAAATCAGTAGGGTTCCCAGGGCCCAGTGAACACACTAACATAATGCAAATAACTGTTATCATTATAAAAATAACCAATGATGAAAACATAATTCTAGGACAGAAGAAATTGATGCCTTAGAAATAAGAAGATATATTTAGAAGGATTCAACAAAGTGGAAAAACTTCCCCAGTAGTCCCCAGTTCTTCTGATTCAGTCTCTCAGTAGTTAGCGGAAAGCAAATGGGGTAATTAGAAAATGCTAGAGCTGGCTGGGCACGGTGGCTCACACCTGTAATCCCAGCACTTTGGGAGGCCGAGACGGGTGGATCACGAGGTCAGGAGTTTGAGACCAGTCTGGCCAAGATGGTGAAACCCCGTCTCTACTAAAAATACAAACATTAGCCGGGC
This sequence comes from Macaca mulatta, assembly GCF_049350105.2. Lineage (NCBI taxonomy): Eukaryota > Metazoa > Chordata > Mammalia > Primates > Cercopithecidae > Macaca > Macaca mulatta. The sequence continues at coordinate 104,374,439 of NC_133412.1, forward strand.
GTGGTGGTGGGCACCTGTAATCCCAGCTATTTGGGAGGCTGAGGAAGGAGAATTACTTGAACCAGGGAGGCGGAGGTTGCAGTGAGCTGAGATCATGCCACTGCACTCTAGCCTGGGTGACAGAGCAAGACTTCATCTCAAAAAAAGAAAAGAAAAGAAGATGCTAGAGTCACCTTGGGACCTAACTGTCCTCTTTCCTCTAAGAAACAGCGACCCAGAAAGATCTTCTCACTTGATTACCCCATGGCCTTGAAAACATCTAAACTATAGTATTGGGTATGTATATGGTGGTTTATACAGCACCATAGACACATTCTTATTTCCAGACATGAGGATTACACTGATTTACTCAAATACAGAAGCTAGTAGAAAGGCTTAATACACTAATGCTTCTTGTTGGGGGTTCAGTAGCCTGAAAGACTAATCGAGATTCAAAAGTTGCCGTCATAAGGCAGAGGTTTGTTTTGTTTTGTTTTGAGACGGTGTTTTGCTCCTGTTGCCCAGGCTGAAGTGCAATGGCACGATCTTTGCTCACTGCAACCTCTGCCTCGCAGGTACAAGCGATTCTCCTGTCTCAGCCTCCCAAGTAGCTCGGATTACAGGCATGCGCCACCATGCCTGGCTAATTGTTTTGTATTTAGTAGAGGCAGGGTTTCACCACGTTAGTCAGGCTGGTCACGAACTCTTGACCTCAGGTGATCCACCTCCCTTGGTGTTCCAGAGTGCTGGGATTACAGGCGTGTACCATTGCACCTGGCCTGAAAGTTTTATTAAATACATCCAGCTCTGGAATTCTTGATTTTCAATATTAGGAAGACTGATTATGTTTCCAGACTGAACTAATGGATAATATAGACTTTTAAGCATATAAATTGTTTTTGGTTAGTATTTTATTTTATTTTTCTGAGATAGGGTCTCACTCTATCACCCAAGCTGGAGTGCAGTGGCATGATCACGGCTCACTGCAGCCTTGACCTTTTGGGCTCAAGCCATCCTCCCTCCTCAGCCTCCCAGTTAGCTGGGACCACAGGCACATGCCACCATGCCCAGCTAATTTTTTTAAATTTTATTTTTAGTAGAGACAAAGTCTTACTGTGTCACCCAGGATGGTCTCGAACTCCTGGGCTCAAGTGATTTGTCTACCTTGGCTCCTCAAAGTGCTGGGATTACAGGCATGAGCCACCTCGCCCAGCCTAATTGGTATATTAAGTGATGAAATTTCTGCTTATGTAAGGAAATTCAATAATAAGGTGATTTCTTGGTCCCTGTTCTTAACCACCACTAATAATTTAATATATATTCTTTTAGAAAATTCCTGTTTATAAAAGCATATTCTTCAACAAACATACAAATAAATATATATGTATAATCTATTTTTTAAAATCATAAATAAGAGTATAATATGCATTGTATTCTGCAACTTTAAAAAATACAATTAAGGCCGGGTGTGGTGGCTCATGCCTATAATCCTAGCACTTTGGGAGGCCAAGTTGGGTGGATCACTTGAGGTTAGGAGTTTGAGACCAGCCTGGCCAACATGGTGAAACCCATCTCTACTAAAAATACAAAAATTAGCCGGGAGTAGGTTGCAGTGAGCTGAGATTGTGCCACTGCACTCCAGCCTGGACAGCAGAGTAAGAATCTGTTTCAAAAAATTAAAAAAGCCGGGCGCGGTGGCTCAAGCCTGTAATCCCAGCACTTTGGGAGGCCGAGGAGGGCGGATCACAAGGTCAGGAGATCGAGACCACAGTGAAACCCCGTCTCTACTAAAAATACAAAAAATTAGCCAGGCGCGGCGGCGGGCGCCTGTAGTCCTAGCTACTCAGGAGGCTGAGGCAGGAGAATGGCGTGAACCCAGGAGGCGGAGCTTGCAGTGAGCCGAGATCGCGCCACTGCACTCCAGCCTGGGCAACAGCGTGAGACTCCGTCTCAAAAAAAAAAAAAAAAAAAAAAAAAAAAAAAAAAAAAAGGGCCAGGCGCGGTGGCTCACTCCTGTAATCCCAGCACTTTGGGAGGCCGAGGCAGGCAGATCACTTGAGGTCAGGAGTTTGAGACTAGCCTGGCCAGCATGGCAAAACCCTGTCTCTACTAGAAATGCAAACATTAGCCAGGCATGGTGGCTTGCACCTGTTATCCCAGCTGCTCGGGAAGCTGAGACAGGAGAATCACTTGAACTCAGGAGGCAGAGATTGCAGTGAGCTGAGATTGCACCACTGTACTCCAGCCTGGGAGAGAGTGAGATTCCATCTCAAAAATAAATAAATAAAATAAGGCCGGGCGCGGTGGCTCAAGCCTGTAATCCCAGCACTTTGGGAGGCCGAGACGGGCGGATCACGAGGTCAGGAGATCGAGACCATCCTGGGTAACACAGTGAAACCCCGTCTCTACTAAAAATACAAAAACTTAGCCGGGCGAGGTGGCAGGCGCCTGTAGTCCCAGCTACTAGGGAGGCTGAGGCAGGAGAATGGCGTGAACCCGGGAGGCGGAGCTTGCAGTGAGCTGAGATCTGGCCACTGCACTCCAGCCTGGGTGACAGAGCGAGACTCCGTCTCAAAAAAAAAAAAAAAAATATATATATATATATATATATATATATAATTAAGTGTATGTTGGGCATTTTCACATATCCGTACAATCTGCTACCTTTTAAAAAAGAATTGCATATTATTCCAATGTTTGCATTACTTTTTTTTTTTTTTTTTTGAGACAGAGTCTTGCTTTGTCACCCAGGCTGGGGTGCAGTAGCATGATCTGGGCTCACTGCAGCCTCCACCTCCTGGGCTCAAGCAATCCTCGCATCTTAGCCTCCCAAGTAGTTGGGACCACAGGTGTGCACCACCATGACCAGATAATTTTTGTATTTTTGGTAGAGATGAGGTCTTGCCATGATGCCCAGGCTGGTCTCAAATTTGCGAGCTTAAGTGATCTGCCTGCTCCAGCTTCCCAAAGTGCTGGGATTACAGGCATGAGCCACTGTGCCCAGCCCTGGATTACTGATTTAACCAGAGCCATAACAATGTGTATTTAGCTTGCTTATAGGCCTTTTTTTTTTTTTGGTATTACTTAATTGGCTTCCAATATGTTATAGCAGTTTACACTCTCACCAGTGGCATATGTGAGTGCCAGTTTCTGAACACCTTTACTGTCACTGAAGATTATCAAAACTTTTCTTTTCTTTCTTTTTTTTTTTTTTTTTTTTTTTTTTGAGACGGAGTCTCACTCTGTTGCCCAGGCTGGAGTGCAGTGGCATGATCTCAGCTCACTGCAACCTCCGCCTCCTGGGTTCAGATGATTCTCCTGCCTCAGCCTCCTGAGTAACTGGGATTACAGGCACGTGCCACCATGTCCAGCTAATTTTTGTATTTTTAGTAGAGACGAGATTTCACCATATTGGTCAGGCTGGTCTCAAACTCCTGACTTCGTGATCCACCTGCCTTGGCTTCCCAAAGTGCTGGGATTACAGGCGTGAGCCACCACACCCAGCCTATCAAAACTTTTCTAAATAAATTTTGAAATTTATGTAAGTTAATCCTTTGAAATAGAAATGTATATACAGTGGACAATGCATAAACTGAGCACATTTACCTCAGCAAACAAACTGTAGATTCCCAGGTCAGTTTAAAAGTAAAGGTAGGGGCCAGATTGGGTGTGGTGCTTCACGCATGTAATCACAGCACTTTGGGAGGCTGAGGCAGGCGGATCACTTGAAGCCAGGAGTCTGAGAGCAGCCAGGGCGACATAGCAAGACCCTGTCACCACAACAACAACAAATTAAACTTAGCTGGGTGTCGTGGTGCATGCCTGTAGTCCCAGCTACAGGGAAGCTGAGCCAGGAGGATCTCCTTGCAAGGCTGCAGCGAGCCATGATTGTGGCACTGTGCTCCAGCCTGGGAGACAGAGTGAGACCCTGTCTCCAAAAAAGAAAAGAACGAGTAAAAGTACTAGGGAGTCATTTATTTGTGATTTTCTGCTTTACTTTTCTAAGATTTAGGGCTTGGAAAGCATTTTCTTACACAGTCTTCCAAGTGGCAATTGGGTTTTAAGTGGGTTCACAAGCTGGACTGCAATGCTGCACTATAGACTATGTTAGGCATATGCTTCCAGCTTCCGGTATATTAATACTTGCACTTAACATCCCCAGAGTATAAGGCTGTACTGATAGTTTGACACTGATCATTGTGAGCAAGCGTATTTTCTGGGAAAAGACATTGACACATCCAACTTGGGAGGCCAGAAACATGTCTCCTCTCTACTGCAGTGCTCCGGGGTGCACCTACCATCTCAGCTCTCCGACCTTCCGCACGTTGGAGACCAGTCTTCGCCAAAGTCTTGGATCTTGGCAGGAGGTCACTCTACTTTACACATTGCCCTTGAGTGAATAAAAGGCAAGCTTAGAAGCAGAGACTACTCACTGGGAGGAGGGGAAAGAGCAGTGAGAGAGAGGGGATAAAAGTCCCCTTTGGCTGTGGAGGAAAGGCAGAGGGTTTCAGTTCCCTTATGGGAAGCAAAGAGAGGGTGGAGCCCCATGAACAGACTCAAAATGTGATCCTGGCAGGGCATACCAGACTTGTGAGATTGATCTGAAAAACTCCAGCTTGTGAGGTCTCCAGTGTCTTCTCTCAGCCATCAACTGGAATGCCAAAGGCAAGGCATTTTTCCAGTTAATTGATATACTTCCTATCAACCAGCAATTTCTTCAGATTTCTTGAGTGAGGAAGCAAAGAGCTTTGTCCCATGTGGAGGGAAGGAAACCACATAATCTATATACTGGAAATAGCTCTGCCATCTTTCACAAGAAATACCTGCATAGCTTCATTGGTTATATCTCACCAGACCCTTATGATGTTCTGTGTTCTCAGAAGGAAGTGACAAGTGGGAAAAGAAAAACTTCAGCTGAATTAAATTTAAAGGTTTTTTTGTTTTGTTTTGTTTTGTTTTGTTTTTGTTTGCTTTGTTTTGTTTTTGACACAGTTTCACTCCATCACCCAGGCTGGAGTGCAATGGTGTGATCTCGGCTCGCTACAACCTCTGCCTCACGGGTTCAAGCGATTCTTGTGCCTCAGCCTCCCAAGTAGCTGAGATGATAGGTATGCACCACCATGCCCGGCTAATTTTTGTATTTTTAGTAGAGACGGTGTTTCACTGTGTTGGCCAGGCTGGTCTCGAACTCTTGACCTCAAGTTATCCACCCACCTCCTTTTCCCAAAGTGTTGGGATTACAGCTGTGAGCCACTGTGCCCGGCTAAAGGAATTTAATTGAGCAATGAACACATTCCCTAATTGGTCAGCCCCCAGAATCACAGCAGATTCACAGAGACTCTGGCACAGCCACGTGGTGGAAGATTTATAGACAAAAAAGGGGAAATGACTCCAGAAATTGGAAGTGAGGTACAGAACAGCTGGATTGGTTACAGCTTGGCGTTTGCCATATTTGAACACTTAGCAGTGTATGAATGGTGGAAGTACCGCCACGGGGATTGGCCAAGACTTAGGTATTGTTACAGGTGCATACTCCTAAATTAGGTTTTCAATCTTGTCTAATTATTAAGCTAGGTTACAGTCATCCACAAGGACTCAAATACAGAAGTATGGAGTCCTTTCCAGGGCATATTTAGTTTGCTTTAGCACAAGTAAACACAGTCCACTTCAGCATTCAGGATGCTTGGGTGCACAAAACACAGTGTATACTCTCATCCCTATGTGTGCAACAGTATGTTTCTGGCACTGAGAAACAGCATTCAATGAACCCAGAGACACTTCATTTTTGTACAATGGTTATTGTTTTCCACAAATTTTTACCTTAAGACTTTCTGTTTTAACTGTTTAACAGTATTAAAACAGTATTAACTGTTTTTCTGTGTGTTTGGTTTTCCATTAATTTACTCATTTATTTTATTTTATTTCATTTTTTGGCTAATTTTTAATTTTTTTTTGTAGAGAAGCCATAACTTATTTTAAAGGCTAGTCAAGTGAAGCAGTGGGAGTCCAGAAGAAACAAAGAAATCTGTAACTAGTTGTGATCAATTAGTTGTAAACACCACTGCATTAGGACCAGCCTATTAGCTGTTTTTAAAATTTGAAATCACAACTTTTGGGCCGGGTGTGGTGGCTCACACCTGTAATCCTAGCACTTTGGGAGGCCGAGGTCAGTGGATTGCTTGAACTCATGAGTTAGAGACCAGCCTGGGTAACATGGCGAAACCCCGTCTCTACAAAAAAATACAAAAATTAGCCAGGCATGGTGGCAGGTGTTTGTGGTCCCAGCTACTACAAGAGACTAGGATGGGAAGATGGCCTCAGCTTGGGAGGATGGCCTCAGCCTGGGAGGTAGAGGTTGCAGTAAGCTGAGATCATGCCACTCTACTGCAACTTGGACAATAAAACCAGACCTTGTCTCAAAAAAACAAATTAATTAATAAAATAAAATAAAATCACAACTTTTTGCTGCAGGTTTTCAAAAAAATTAATGAATTAAAGCTAAGTATTAAAGAAATTCAGAGGCTGGTGCAGTGGCTCAAGCCTGTAATCCCAGCACTTTGGGAGGCCGAGGCAGGCAGATCACCTGAGGTTGGGAGTTCAAGACTAGCTTGGCCAACATGGTGAAACCTCGTCTCTTTTTTTTTCTTTTTTGTTTTTTGAGACAGAATCTCGCTCTGTCGCCCAGGCTGGAGTGCAGTGGCACAATCTTGGCTCACTGCAACCTCTGACTCCGAGGTTCAAGAGATTCTCCTGTCTCAGCCTCCTGAGTAGCTGGGATTACAGGCATGTGCCACCACACCCGGCTAATTTTTGTATTTTTAGTAGAGATGGGGTTTCACCTTGTTGGTCAAGCTGATCTCAAACTCCTGATCTCGTAATCCGCCTACCTTGGCCCCCCAAAGTGCTGGGATTACACGCATGAGCCACCGCACCTGGCTGAAACCCCATCTCTACTAAAGAAAAATAGAAAAATTAGCCAGGCATGGGGGCACATGCCTATAGTCCCCACTACTCAGGAGGATGAGGTGAGAGGATAGCTTGAGCCCAGGAGGTGGCAGTTGCAGTGAGCTGAGATAGCACCACTGCACTCCAGCCTGGGCAACAAAATGAGACCCTGTCTCCTTCCCATGTGACAGAAAAAAAAAAGACAAAAAAAAAAAGTCTTTGAAGATGATGGGTAAAGTGATAAAAAGCATACAAAGGGAAATAATTATTGCAAGCTTTTGTCATTGTGTGTGTGTGTGTGTGTGTGTGTGTGAATTTGGTTTTTGTTTTGAAATAGGGTCTAGCTCTGTCACCCCAGGCTGGAGTGCAGTGGCACAGTCATGGCTCACTGCAGCCTTTACCTCCCAAGCTCAAGTAACTTCCAACCTCAGCCTCCCAAGTAGTTAGGATTACCACCAACCATATCCAGCTAATTAAAAAAAATTTTTTTTGTAGAGATGGGGTCTCACTATGTTGCTCAGTCTGGCCTCAAGCAGTCTTCCTGCCTCAGCCTCCCAAAGTGCTGGAATTACAGGCATGAGCTACCTTGCATGGCCTGTCATTTTTTTGGTTGTGTAATTTCCAATTCTTCTCCCTATAGAGGAGAAACGTTTTATTGTTTGTCATGTAGATGAGATGCAATGCTATGCTTCCCACAATGGAAGCTTAAGTGGGGACATCTTTCCTCTTCTTGAACTGGCACTCTAAGGTTTTTGGTGGCAACAGAAATTCCACATGACATGTCCTAGAATGTGTGGGTCCAATATACTCTGTGCAAATGCCATTTTTCTAGTCTGGATAGATCCCGACTTCCTTGTCCCTAGTCGGCATAACCTTGACCCTTATTTTTTTCTCTCCCTCTACAAAATGGTGCCTTAGATTTTCATTAGATTTAGAGTGGAACAAAGTAGGGGGTGCAAATTAATATCAGGATGAATGACTTAAGGAAACAAAAATTCCTGCTTTCAGAGAACTAGAATGAGATAGCAAAGAGAACCCCTGAGGACCAGGATCGGTTTAATATACATAACTTTACCATTAAAAACACAGCTTGAGCCCAGGAGGCTGAGACCAACTGGAGCAACACAGTGAGACCCTGTATCTACAAAACACACAACAAATTAGCCATGCACGGGGGCTTGTGCCTGTAGTACCAGCTACTCAGGAAGCTGAGGCAGGAGGATCGCTTGAGCCCAGGAGTTCAAGCTGCAGTGAGCTATGATCATGCCACTGCACTCCAGCCTAGGCGACAGAGCAAGGCCCTGTCTCAAAAACAAAAACAAAACCCACAACTAATTAACATCAAAAAAGCGGGAGTGGTGGGGAGATGAGAGGAAGAGTAAAATAAAACACCAAACACAGACAATCCCTGACAAAAGCGAGCCTTTCTCATGAACTCACCACATCTACAAACTCTCCATCTTGTCTTACAGGAAAAAACAGTGGGGAGGGGTTTGTACAGGGTCAGAGCCGACAGTCCCCAGCACACGGTGGGTGCCCAGAGAATGGCTCTGGTGTGGACAGCGTTGCTATCTGGCTCGCACAGGGCAAGCCCAACCGCGAGTTTGGTGATTCTGATTGGCAGCTTTGATTGGACCTCTTTGGTGTCATCTGACCTTTTGTCAGAAATTGTCTCAGGTAGGATTTAAAGAAGTCAAAATCTGCCCCCGCCCCTCCCCCTGCCCCATAAATGAGGACTTAACAAATTCAAAGGCCAGGGGACAGGGCAGGTGGCTCAATCTTGCCCATTATGAGAATCTTGGCTGCCTGCCTGGGTGCACAAAGCAAACGACATTTTAAAATTTCTTCACAGTCCATTAAGTAACATATAATACCCTTCAGCTGAAAGAATTTCAAGTCACATGCCTGGAGCCTTTTTATTTAGGGTGTCTCTCCCATGGTGACCATGCATCACCAAAAATATCTTCTGTAGATATTCATGTGACTAGATCTTGGTTATATGTAAACAGGAATTTTCATTTGAGTCATAATTAGTCTCCAGATAATTAACTTATGAGCTTTTGGCTAAGTTTCCTTTGTTAATATTCTCAGGTTGTACTAAAGTTGAGCTTGCAGAAAAGGGTTAGGAGTAAATTTGGTTGGGGGAATTGTTAGTATTTGACACAATACTTCTTAAACCAGTTTAACTTGATTTTTACTGTAGCACTTGAATAACTGCTGTCTTCTTAATTTGCTGAATTGGAGAAGTTCCTTGATTTGTACCTCAGTTGCTTAAATAGCTTGTGTTCATCCAGCTCTTTTGACTCTGTCCATGAAAACTCTGTCTCCTCTCAACGATTATTTGGGCTGTGTTTTGGATCCAGCTGCTTAAGAAGGAATGACTGAGAAAAAGTCAATTGGGCCAAATTTATTCTAGGAGGTGAGATTGAAATGAGTTGACTTAAGCACAAAGCCAGAATGAAACCAGTCACACAGAAAAGGTACAAGGTGATTTTGAAGTTTGCCTCTAAATGAAACAGAAATCTGTGACAAGCTGCGTCTCTTGCAGAGTCAGTTCTGGGTCAGCTGGCAGCAACTGTCCTCCCTTGCAGATCTGCTCAAGACCTTGTGTCAAGCTGTCTCCCACTTGATCCAAGTCATCCAAGTATCCTTTTCTTGAAAGTCATAAAAATAGGACAACAGATTTATTGTCAACACCAGCGTCTTTTTTTTTTTTTTTTTGAGATGGAGTCTTGCTCTGTCACCCAAGCTGGAGTGCAATGGTGCGGTCTCAGCTCACTGCAACATCCACCTCCCAGGTTCAAGCGATTCTCCTGCCTTAGCCTCCCGAGTAGCTGAGATTACAGGTGCGTGCCACCATGTCCAGCTAATTTTTGTGGGTTGTTTTTTTTTTTTTAGTAGAGGTGGTGTTTTAGGCTGGTCTGGAACTCCTGACCTCAGGTGATCCACCTGCTTCAGCCTCCCAAAGTGCTGGGATTACAGGCATGAGCCACCCACCATGCCCAGCCATCTTTTTTGTTTTTAAGGCCGTTATTAGAAAGCTGATTTAATGTGATTTCATGCTGAAATAAATCTGTATCTGAGGATGCTAAAAGTCTTACTGCCAAGCCAGATCTCGATACAGTCTAAACTGGGAAAGGAGCCTTCATTGGGATGATGGCCAAGAAACTAGTCAGTTGTAGATGTAGCTTAAAAGGTCATTGGCTCACTTGCAAGAATGCTGCAGCTTCAACATTTGCTACACATTCCTCTCATTAGTCAATTGTTTTTAAATTTCTTTTCCACTGGGAAACCCAAGAATGTCTCTTGCCTGAATGTACCATTCTCAGCTGATCTCTTCCTGTGAGATGTTAGGAATGATGTCCTGCAGCATCCCATGTGAGTCACAGGTCAGGAGGCAGGATGCCTCCAGCTTCTTTGCATACAGCCACTCCACTCCCTCCCCGTGACTCAGTCCACACTCTCTGAGAGCATACACAGCATGCCTTGAGAGGAACCTGAAGCTTAGACCCAAAAGAATCAGAGCCAGAAAGGATCTCAGATAGCCTGTCCAATGGAGGGTCTGACCATGTGGCTTACCTGGTACTGAGAAGTTTCGCATGGCACAGAACTCTCACTGATAAAACTGTGGATCCTGTGCCAGCTGAAGCACGTGGTTGCAATGTGCCCAGCTACTCTTCAGAGAAGAAACTTAGGCCAAGGAGGCCGACTTGCCCAAGCTAACAAAATCTGTTAGTGGCAGATCTAGGATTAGAATCCAGATAATGGTGCTAAAGTTTAGTGCTCTTTCGAAGCTGGAACTTTCTTGTATTCCCACAGTGCATTGCACACAATAGGTGCTGAAATTTCTGTTGTGGTTGTTTTTTGAGTTCAAAAGATATGCTTTTAACAGATATGATTGTTCCTAATTAGCAATGGATCTCACTCAAGGTCATTGTGAACCAATGGTGAAATCAGTTCTCTACTTTTGGATTCTGAACAGAACAGTGAGAATGAAGGGGAGGGAAGCTTTGTGAGTAGCAATATAAGTGGTTAAGCAAACAGCACTGTGCAAAGATGAAGAGATCCTTGTGTATAGGTTGACCGAGCAACACAGTAGCAGAGAACACAAAGAAATATGGTATAGTTGTAAACACCAAAGAGTAGGAAGTCTTTTCCTGTCCTTAGAGAAAGAGTCTGGTAGAAAAAAAAGCATTATAGTTCTGGCAAGGGAAGGTAACCATGGAGATACACACACACGCCCCATGTGGTAATGACCACATGATGAAAAATAGTATCACCTGACAGTTGTGGTTGTATGTTTTTCAGGGTCTTCAAAAGAACCTAACTCCCGGCAGTATTCGTTGTCCTTCCAGATCTGAGATCTACCCTGTTTTCCCTGCCAGTTTTCTCTCCTGAATCCTGAGTTTTTTGTTTTGTTTTTGTTTTTTGTTTGAGACGGAGTCTCGCTCTGTCACCCCAGCTGGAATGCAGTGGCCAGATCTCAGCTCACTGCAAGCTCCGCCTCCCGGGTTCATGCCATTCTCCTGCCTCAGCCTCCCGAGGACTACAGATGCGCGCCACCTCACCCGGCTAATTTTTTTTGTATTTTTAGTACAGATGGGGTTTCACCATGTTAGCCAGGACAGTCTCGATCTCCCGACCTCGTGATCTGCCCGCCTCGGCCTCCTAAAGTGATGAGATTACAGGTGCGAGCCACTGTGCCCGGCTGATCCTGAGTTTTTTATAAACTTGCACAAATAACCAGGGATCTTTAGTCTGTGCTGCATAGATCTTTATGATCACTTAACTAAACAGTGCTGTGTCCTCTTCAATGCCACAGTCTTCTCACCTACAAGAGATACCAATGTTGTATGTATAAGACAACAGACAAAGCATTAGGGATGTGACTTGCTAAGGATTAAGACTGGAGAAATGGGCCAGGTGCCGTGGCTCACATCTCTAATCCCAGCACTTTGGGAGGCCAAGGAGGGCAGATCATGAGGTGAAGAGATTGAAACCAGCCTAGCCAACATGGTGAAACCCATCTCTATTAAAAATGCAAAAATTAGCTGGGCGTGGTGGCGCGCGCCTTTAGTCCCAGCTACTGGGAAGCTGAGGCAGGAGAATCTCTTGAACCTGGGAGGTGGAGGTTGCAGTGAGCTGAGATTGCGCCTCTGCACTCCAGCCTGGGGGACAGAGTGAGACACTGTCTCAAGAAAAAATTAAAAAGACTGGAGAAATGACTATTGGAAACAGGGGCTCAGGAACAACCTTATTTATCGTGGAAGTCTTCAGCAACTCATTTTGTGCAGTAGTGCTTTGGCACTTGATTTCTTTTATCTGGGATGGAGCCCAAGGAAGTGGTACTTGGAAGGGAGCAGCATAAACAAAATAGAAGTGACTAAGCTGTTTTGACACCCATTAAGATGGGTGTTACTCCCCAAATGGAAACCAGGTATCTACTTTCCTATTCGACCACGCCTTTTCCTGCTGGGGATCTGAAACAGGGTTACCTGTTCCTCTGACTAATCCCTAAAATCGCAGGTGAACAGAGGCTGAGATGACCTACTTTGCAAATACCTGTTACAGTGTTAATCAGCGAACTTTGGGGTCAGGGGTCCTCACAGTTGTTCTACTTTAGACTGAAGGCCAGGTAGGGAGCTGACTTTGGAATGGGCTTGTGACCACCCATCAGAAGCAAGGGAGTTGAGAAACAAGTGCTGATTAGAAATGTAAATTATTGGCTGGGTCTGGTGCTGATGCTACTCAGAAAGCTAGGCAGGAAGATTGCTTGAGCTCAGAAGTTCGAGGCTCTAGTGCACAATCACAGATCACACCTCTGAATAGCCACTGCACTCCAGCCTGAGCAACATAGTGAGCTTCCGTCTCTAGAAAAAGAAAATGCAAATTATTGGACCCTACCTTAGTGTCGTGATTCAGAATTTCTTTTTGTTTTTAATAAACATTAACATTTAGAATAGTTTCAGATTTACAGAAAAATTGTGAAGATAGTACAGAGTTTCCATATAACACACATCCAGTTTCCCATTATTAACATCTTACACTAATATGGTACATTTGTCACAACTATTGAACCAATATTGATGCTTTCTTGTTAACTAAAGTTCATATTTTATTCAAATTTTCTTAGTTCTTACCTAATCTCCTTTTTCTGTTCCAGGATCCCATCTAGGATACCATGCTATGTTTAGTCATCATGCCTTCTTAGGCTTCTCTTGGTTATGACAGTTTTTTAGATTTTCCTTGTTTTTATCATAAGTCTTTTGTTATTGTTTTTTGAAACATGGTCTCCTTCTGTTGCCCAGTCTGAAGTGCAGTGATATAATCATGGCTCACTGTAACCTCAAACTCCTGGGCCCAAGCAATCCTTTCACCTCAGCCTCTGGAGTAGCTGGGACTACAAGCATGTGCCACCATGTCAGGAGAATCTTTTTTTTTTTTTTTTCTTTTTTGAGATGGAGTCTTGCTCTGTCTCCCAGGCTGGAGTGCAGTGGCACGATCTCAGATCACTGCAACCTCTGCCTCCCAGATACAAGAGATTCTCCTGCTTCAGCCTCCAGAGTAGCTGGGACTGCAGAGTAGCTGGGACTACAGGTGCCTGCCACCATGCCTGGCTAATTTTTTATTTTTAGTAGAGACTGGGTTTTGCCATGTTGGCCAGGCTGGTCTTGAACTCTGACTTCAAGTGATCTGCCTGCCTCAGCCTCCCAAAATGTTGGGATTACAGGAATGAGCCACCCAGACCAGCCCACGAGAATCTTTTGATTGTAGAGGTGAGATCTTGTTATATTGCCCAGGCTAGTCTTGAACTTTTGGCCTCAAGCGACCCTCCTTTCTTGGCCTCCCAAAGTGTTGGAATTACAGGCATGAGCCACCATGTCTGGTCCCAGACTTTCCTTGTTTTTATGACCTTAACAGTTTTGAAAAGCACTGGTTTTTTGTTTTTGTTTTTGAGACGGAGTTTCACTCTTATTGCCCAAGCTGGAGTGCAAAGGCGCGATCTCAGCTCACTGCAACCTCCGCCTCCCAGGTTCAGGCTATTCTCCTGCCTCAGCTTCCTGAGTAGCTGGGATTAGAGGCATGTGCCACCACACCTGGCTAATTTTGTATTTTTTTTTTTTTAGTAGAGACGGGGTTTCTCCATGTTGGTCAGACTGGTCTTGAACTCCCGACCTCAGGTGATGCGCCTGCCTCGGCCTCCCAAAGTGCTGGGATTACAGGTGTGAGCCGCTGCGCCCAGCCTGGTCAGGTATTTTTTATAGAATGCCCTTCAACTTGGGTTTGTCTGATGTTCTTCTCATGATTAGATTGGGGTTATGGGTTTTTGGGAAAAAGAGCACAAAGTGCCACTCTTACCACGTGACAAGTGTATGCTGAGGTAGTTTTGTCATTTCCCCACAGTATTCTTTTTCCTCTCCCCTTTCCATATGTATTCTTTCACAGGAAGTCACCACATGCAACCCACACATAAGGGGTGGGGAGTTCAGTTTCACCTCTTTGAGGGTAGAATATTTACATAAATTATTTGGAATTCTGCATGAGAGATTTGTCCATTTTCCATCATTTATTCATTTATTTATTTATATCAGGAGAGACTTACAGGCATTTATTTTACACTTTGAGTTATAATCCAATACTCACATTTTCCAGTTTTGGCCTTTTGGGTGCTTTTTCTGGTGGCCCTGGTGTCCACTTGACACAACCCCATTGTTTGTTTGTTTTAACACTTCATTACTTTCTGGCATTTAATTTTTTCTTCCAGGCACTTGTTTTTAATTTCCTGCCACTTCTTTTTTTCGACAAGCTTTTCAGATGTTTCTCCCACACTACATTTAAACAGGTATTGACAGGGAAGAGCTCCCTATTTTTGAGATCATAAGAGTCACATGGGGCCCTTGTTAAAAATCAGAGTTTCATGCCTCTTCTCTGAAGATTCTGATTTAGTCGTTCTGGAGTGAGCCCTAAGGGTCTGGAATTTATAATAAGTATCTCCAGATGGTTCTTACAATCAGGAATGTTTGGTAAACAGGGACTTAAGGTCATTTTAATTAAGACTTCTGTGTAAAGCTTAATTTAGATAGATAACCACAATCCGTAGTATTGGAAGGGTAAGTCTCTAGTTGGAATTCCAAGTGTTTTCAAATGCACTGTTTCATTTAATCCTCATTATTCAAATATGAAGTAGGAAGAGCATTTTGTAGGTGAGGAGATTGAAACCCCAGATAAGAAGGTGGGTTTCCTAAGATCACACAGTGGAATGCACCGCCACACCATGGTCAATAGGCAGAGACAAAAAGTAACACAAAATCTCTTGTGTTTTGGGATTTGGAATAGCATTACTAAGTAAGATGACTAAAAAGATAGATGTCAGTCTGCTGATAGGACTGATGTTTTAGCAATAAAGATTTATAATCTAATAGTAAAATTGATCTACCTAAGCAAGCCACTGTTTCCAGTACCTTTCCTTCCATCAAAGTGTACCATGTTCACGTTTTCTGAGTGACAACTATGTGCCAAGTATAGCCTGCTCTCCTAACTTATTTTTAACTGGTTCCTTTTGTAAAAATTTAGACATAAGCCAGGCATGGTGGCTCATGCCTGTAATCCCAGCACTTTTGAAGGCCAAGGTGGATGGATCACTTAAGGTAGGGAGTTCAGGACAAGCCTGCCAACATGGTGAGACCCCGTCTTTACAAAAATTAGCTGGGCATAGTGGCACATGCTTGTCATCCCAGCTACTCAATTGGCTGGGCAGGAGAATCACTTGAACCCGGGAGGCAGAGGTTGCAGTGAGCCAAGATAGCACCACTGCACTCCAGCCTGGATGACAAAGCAAGACTGTCTCTAAAAAAAAAAAAAAAAAATTGAGATATAAATCTCTGTGAGTTTCCCACAGCTGCCATAACCAAGTACCACAAACTAACTTGCTTTAGGCAACAGAAATTTATTCTCTCACTGTGCTGAAAGCTAAAATTCCAAAATCAAGGTGTTGGCAAGACCATGCTCCTCCCCAAACCTCTAAGGGAGGATCTTTCCTTGCTGCTTCTAGCTTCTGATGGCCCCAGGCATTCCTCTGCTTATGGCAACATAACTGCAATCTCTGCTTCTTCTTCATACAGCTGTCTTCTCTCTGTGTTGTGTTTCTGTACCTTCACATTGGGGGCTACTTTTTTTACAAGAACTCGAGTCAGATTCTATTAAGGGCCCACTCTACTCCAATATGATTTAATCTTAACTATTTATGTCTGACTCCCCATATCCATTAGCAAACACCTCCCAAGCCCCCCTTTTCCAACCCCTAGCAACCACAAATCTACTTCCTCTCTTGTATGGATTTGCATATTCATAGGCTTTTCCTAAAAACAGACATTTCATGTAAATAGAATCATATAATAAGAAGTCTTTTCTGTTTGGCTTCTTCCGTTTTCAAGGTTCATCTACACTGTAGTGATAGCAGTAGGAGGCAGACAAATGCCTAGGCAGTTAGGGGCGGGTCCTCAGTGAAACTCCACCTTCAAGTCAAACATAGTCTAAAGGCTAAAAGATTGGACTGCCGGTTCTAGATGAAACTTGTGACCCTGAGTGAGAACTTCTGTTCCTGTTTGCCCACCCTTTCCTGATTGGTTCTTTCTGAATAATGCTTTTTAACCAATCAAATATTACCTTTTCCAATACTACCTGTAACCCTCTCCTTCCCCATACTGTGCCTATAAAAACCCCCAGATTCAGCCACACTGGGGAGACAATCCAACCTTCCTGTCCCCTCTCTGCTGAGAGCTGTTTTGTTGCTCAATAAAATTCTCTGCCCTCATCACCCTTCAATTGTCAGCATGACCTCATTCTTCTTGGATATGGAACAAGAATTCGGGACCCACCAAGCGCAGGTACTCGGAAGGCTGTAATCATTGTGGCCCTCTTCCCTCCACCAGCAGAGGGCAGCCTCCCAATGCCACAGGAAGCAATGGCAGGGCCAAGCCAGCCATGGAGCTAAGGGCCAGAGCTGGGCAAGGGCCTGTCTGATCTGTTAACACCCTGCCATCCATCAGGCTGCAGATGGTGGGACTAAAAGAGCTAATTAGCACATTGTAACACCCCTTCTGGGGCTTCAGGGTTCTGGGCACCTCTGCCTGGGCACCACTGCATCCCCTTGGGATGTGGCAGGACACACTTTGTCCAGCTGCAAGCCCTGCATGGAGCCGACCCCTGTGCTGAAGTTTGAAGTGGATGGTCAGATCCTATACTCACTCACTCACACATCCCCTCCTGCCAGGGACTGAGCAGGTAGTCACAGTAGCAGCAGCAGGAGCCATGGGCTGGAGTGCAAGCCAGACATGGCCCAGTGGGCCAAGCAGACGGGATGTCCCCTGCTTCAAACCTGGCAAAGGGGCCAAGAAAAATCCTGCATCAGTAGCATGTATCAATGCTTCATTCCTTTTTATGGCTGAGTAATATTCCACTGTTTGGATATAACACATTTTGTTAATACACTCATCAATTGATGGACACTTGGGTTGTTTCTACTTTTTGGCTATTATGAATAATGCTGCTATAAATGTTCATGTACAAGTTTGTGTGTGAACATTTCAATTTTTTCATACCTAGGAATAGAATTGCTGGATCATGTCATGATTATGTTTAATTTCTTACCAGTTAGTGACCTATTATACAGCAGGGTGACTATAGTTGATGACAATATAGTATACTTTAAAAAAATGCAAATAGAGTGGTCAGATGTCATGGTGCACACCTGTAGTCCCTGCTACTCAGGAGGCTGAGGTGGAAGAATTGCTTCAGCCCAGGGAGGTTGAGGCTGCAGTGAGCTATAATCATACCAGTGCACTACAGCCTCAGCAACAGAGCAAGACCTTCTCTGAAGAAAGAAAAAAGGTAAATAGAGAGGATGATAAGTGTTCTCACCACAAAACTGATAATTATGTGAGGTAATGCATTTGTAATTAGCTAGATTTAACTATTTCACAGTGTATATATACTTCAAAACATCGTGTTCTACACGATACATAAAATTTTCTCGTTAATTAAAAAAAATCAGCAATGTATAGAGGTTGTAATTTTTCTACATCCTCCCCAGTGCTTGCTATTGTCTGTATTTTTTTTTTTTATCATAGCTATGAAAGGAAAATAAATATTGGGGCCTCAAAATCACTAAGTTAGAGGGTAAAGTCAAGCTGGGAACTGCTTAGGGCAAACCTGCCTCCCATTCTATTCAAAGTCACCTGCTCACTGAGATAAATGTATATTTGCTTGCCTCGTTTGGAGAGGCCAATCAGAAACTCAAAAGAATGCAACCATTTTTCTCTTATCTACCTATGACCTAGAAGCCCCCTCCCTGCTTCGTGTTGCCCCGCCTTTGCTTTGAGTTGTCCCCTTTTCCAGGCTGAACCAATGTTCATCTTACATATGCTGATTGATGTCTCATGTCTCCCTAAAATGATAAAACCAAACTGTGTTCCGACCACCTTGGGCACATGTCGTCACGACCTCCTGAGGCTGTGTCATGGGTGTGTGCCCTCAACCTTGGCAAAATAAACTTTCTAAATTAACTGAGACGGGTCTCACATATTCCGGGTTCACATTTTGGTAACCACGAAGGGATTCTGAGTGGAGGTGCACTTGACCTTTGACGCATTTCCTATCAGTGCTTGGTACCAGCATAATCTAACCTTATGGCTCAAACCAATAGGACAATTTGCTGAGGTTTGGGAGCACACCCTCCAGAGGACCCTTGATCTCCCAAAATTTTGTTGAGATCTAAAGTTTACTTTGCTGCACAACTCGCCCCATACCTTTTTTTTTTTTTTTGGTTTTACTTGCTTCCAATGGGAATGCAAGATTTCTTGCTCATGATGGAAGGCAGGTAACTCCTTTATGAAGTTTGAGCTTGCTCCCAGCAGGGAAGAGGAGTCCAAGTTTTTCTTACTTCAAGGATGGTACAGAGTAGTCTTCAGCCTGAGACTCATCCCTAGGTAAGTAGCTGAATTGTCTTGGCTAAAGTTTAACAACCAGGTGGTCTTAATTTCTCCTTACCATTAGAGCACTCAGTAACCAAGTCTACCAGACTTTGTCAAATCCGAGAGGGAATCCCAAAGCTTCTCTAATTTGGCTAAAATTCCTTGCAGCTACAAAAGAGGGAAAAAAAATGTGTTTGGTTTCTGTTTGCTTCCTCCTTAAAAAAACAAATGTTCTTTCATTTACTTTTCTTCTGCCCTATACCTTCTTCCCTTTTTGCCATCTGCAGTATCAGAAAATCTAGAGAAG
Source organism: Macaca mulatta (assembly GCF_049350105.2). Taxonomy (NCBI): domain Eukaryota; kingdom Metazoa; phylum Chordata; class Mammalia; order Primates; family Cercopithecidae; genus Macaca; species Macaca mulatta. The sequence continues at coordinate 104,393,642 of NC_133412.1, forward strand.
GCTTCTAATAACTTGAACCCCTTTAAATAATTCAGAACAAGCCACCACTTTGGGGGTGTTTTGTTTTCCTTGTGGTGTTTCAAGAGTCATGGGCAGATTCTTCTTAGGTCTAAAGCTCTGCTTTTCTGTATTACATGAGCTGACCTCTTTGGCTTTGCGGGTAAACAGAGATGACCTTGTACTGTGAGAGGATTTGACCCCGGCATGTGAAATGGTGGACGAGAGCTAGAAAGGTAGGGGTGGCTGAGCACGGTTTACATGAAGTGGTCTTGGCTGTTGTTGTTGTTGTTTTTTGAGACAGTTTCATTCTTGTTGCCCAGGCTGGAGTACAATGGTGTGATCTCAGCTCACTGCAACCTCCGCCTCCCAGATTCAAGCGATTTCCTGCCTCAGCCTCCTGAGAAGCTGGGATTACAGGCATGTGCCACCATGCCCGGCTAATTTTGTATTTTTAGTAGAGACGGTTTCTCCATGTTGGTCAGTCTGGTCTTGAACTCCTGACCTCAGGTGATCCTCCCGCCTCAGCTTCCCAAAGTGCTGGGATTACAGGCGTGAGCCACCACGCCTGTCTGTTTTTTTCTGTTTTTTTCTTTTTTTCTCCTAGGAAGTCATTGTTTAAGGATCCTAATTCTAGTTTGGAGATGCATTCTAAAGGATCTTCTCTACCCCAAAACTAATTTCGATTTGGCTTGTCTGTGAACCTTTGATGAGGAACTAAACTGTTATTTTCATAGGTAAATGAGAAACTGAGTTTTCTCAGTTTGAAAGAGAAAGGGCATTTTGCTCCTCCCAGACAAAAGGTGCCCCTGGGTGACCAGGGGCTCATGGGAGTGTCTGGGGGATTGACCCCCCAGATGATGTGCAGCAGCCCTACAGGGAATTCCCCAACAAAAATTAATTTTAAAAAAGGCAGCCGGGTGCGGTGGCTCACACCTGTAATCCCAGCACTTGGGAGGCCGAGGTGGGTGGATCACCTGAGGTCAGGAGTTTGAGACCAACCTGGCCAACATTGTGAAACCCTGTCTCTACTAAAAATATAAAAGTTAGCTGGGGTGGTGGCAGGTGCCTATAATCCCAGCTACTCAGGAGGCTGAGGCAGGAGAATCACTTCAATCTGGGAGGTGGAGGTTGCAGTGAGCCCAGATCTTGCCACTGCACTCCAGCGTGGGTGACAGAGCAAGACTCTGCCTCCAAAAGAAAAAAAAAAAAAAAGGAAAAGGCTTGTCCAGGAAATGCAGATGAGGGCTGACCACCCAGCGTTTTGAGCCCTCTCAGAGGTCATAGAACTCTGGAGAGAGAAACTGAGATACATAAGAGGGTGGAAACAACTCAGTGGTGACACACTGTGGAGGAGTCCTGCCCACAAACAGTACACATCAATCTACCAATCAAAAACCTTAGGCTACAGCTCATTTCCTCCTTTTAAGAAAACAGGTAGGAAACAAATAATCTAAGAATAAGGAGAAAACAAGGAGAATGGCTCCCTTTCAAGTAATCCATAGGTTTCAAGGCACCTCTACTTGCCAGAGTTTATGTAAAATAGAAGTAATATGGTCTTTGTGCATATGTACATTAAGGAAAAAGAGCTCTAAAATCTGTTGGTAAAGGACTGTTAACGTCATTGTTTCAAAGCTAAACTGTAAACTAGGTTCCTCCCAAAGTTAGTTTGGCCCATGCCCAGGAATCAACAAAGACAGCTTGGAGGTTAGAAGCAAGATGAAGTCAATTAGGTCAGATCTTTTTCACTGTCTGAGTTACAATTTTGCAGTGGCGATTCCATAATTTTAAATGATGACTATCACAGTTTTCATAAGTAATCTAGGTAAGTAATTAAATTAAAATAATTAGGTAAATACAACGGGATAAATAGTTGTAGACAAACTTGTCATAACTTAGAATCTAAAGTTATATTAAATTAAATAATATGGCTGGACATGGTGGCTCATGCCAGTAATTCCAGCACTTTGGGAGGCCAAGGTGGGCGGATCATGAGGTCATGGGTTCAAGACCAGTCTGGCCAACATAGTGAAACCTTGTCTCTATTAAAAATCCAAAAAAACACAAAAATTAGCCAGGCGTGATGGTGGGCACCTTCACTACGAAGTAGTCCCAGCTACTTTGTACTTGGGAGGCTGAGGCAGGAGAATTACTTGAACCTGGGAGGCAGCAGTTGCAGTGAGCCAAGATTGCACCACTGCACTCCAGCCTGGGTGACAGAGGGAGACTCTGTCTCAAAATAATAATAATAATAAATAATAGGTATTTTATTATTTGGGTATTTTCCAATGAAATTATATTGTAGAAAAACATTCTTTCTGAAAAAAATGTGTGTCATTTTTAAAAAGGTGAAAAAGTTTCATCTAATTCAAAGCTTATTTAAAGGTTATATATAAAACAAGGTAAAAAGGGGCTGGGCATGGTGGCTCACGCCTATAATCCCAGCACTTTGGGAGGCTGAGGTGGGAAGATCACCTGAGGTTGGGAGTTCAAGACCAGCCTGACTAACATGGAGAAATCCTGTCTCTATTAAAAATACAAAATTAGACGTGTACGGTGGTACATCCCTGTAATTTCAGCTGCTCAGGAGGCTGGGGCAGGAGAATCACTTGAACCCAGGAGGCAGAGGTTGTGGTGAGATGAGATCGCGCCATTTCACTCTAGCCTGGGCAACAAGAGCAAGACTCCATCTCAAGAAAAAAAAAAAAAAAGGTAAAAAGAATCATGAAATAAGAGAGATGTAAAGAAAGTTATAAAAATAGGCCAGGCATAGTGGCTCACACCTGTAATCCCAGAACTTTGGGAGACTGAGGCAGGCAGATCACCTGAGGTCAGGAGTTTGAGACCAGCCTGGCCAACATGGTGAAACCCCATCTCTACCAAAAATACAAAAATTAGCCAGGTGTGGTGGTGGAAGCCTGTAATCCCAACTACTTTGGAGGCTGATGCAGGAGAATCACTTGAACCCAGGAGGTGGAGGCTGCAGTGAGTTGAGATTGCACCACTGCACTCCAGCCTGGATGACAGAGCAAGACTCCCTCTTGAAAAAAAGGAAAAAAATTAAAAAGTTATAAAAATAAAAAGTTTTTTTGGGATTCTTTTGGTAAGAAAGCTTAAAGACAATAATTTTATGTGAGATAGAATCTTGTGTGGTAAATTTAGTCCTAGAATAAAATGACTGGTTGTTTAAGAAAGAAGGATGTTCAGGACAAACCAGAAAGTCGAAGCATGTCATGAACAGTCTATGTAAGTTACAATAAGATTTATTAAAAACAAACAAACAAAAACTTTTATATGATCAAGTTGTCTATAATTAAAGTGAAATTATAATGGTCTTTTTAGAGATTGGGCTTGATGTATAAAAAATCTTATACACTATATAATTGGTTACAACAATGAAATTTTCTTAAGGGACTGATTTACTCTTAATAAATTATGAGATATTTTCTTTTTTCTTTTTTTTTTGAGATGACGTCTCGCACTGTCGCCCAGGCTGGAGTGCAGTGTCGCGATCTCGGCTCATTGCAAGCTATGCCTCCTGGGTTCACACCGTTCTCCTGCCTCAGCCTCCCAAGTAGCTGGGACTACAGGCACCCGCCACCATGCCCAGCTAATTTTTTGTATTATTAGTAGAGATGGGGTTTCACCATGTTAGCCAGGATGGTCTCAATCTCCTGACCTCGTGATCTGCCTGCCTTGGTCTCCCAAAGTGCTGGCATTACAGGTGTGAGCTACCATGCCTGGCCAAGAGATTTTAACTTTTTTTTAACTCAAAGTTCACCTTTATTGCATCTCACTGTTTTCAGTTTTCTGTCCCCTTTTAACCCTTTTAAAGGGAGCAAAATAGTAGCACTCTCCTTCAACTCATTTTCAGCTCATATAAGTTTATTTCCTTGAGTTGTGTTTGTTGTGGCCTGATGTTAACAATGTTTTCTTTCTTTCTTTCTTTTTTTTTTTTTTGAGACAGAGTTTTGTTCTTGTAGCCCAGGATGGAGTGCAATGGTGCAATGTCAGCTCACTGCAACATCCACCTCCCGGGTTCAAGTGATTCTCCTGCCTCAGCCTACCAAGTGGCTGGGACTACAGGCATGTGCCACCATGCCCAGTTAATTTTCGTATTTTTAGTAGAGATGGGGTTTCACCATGTTGACGAGGCTGGTCTCAAACTCCTGACCTCAGGTGATCTGCCTGCTTTGGCCTCCCAAAGTGCTGGGATTATGGGTGTGAGCCACTGTGCCCGGCCCTCATATGTGTTTTTAAAGTCCTTGTGACAGTAAGTTACAGGGCTTTGACTCCTGGGTCTAAAAAGGACACCAAGTCCTGCGAAATCTTAAACACTGACAACAATTAAAGCCTCATCTTCAGGCCTGCTAGAAGATGCTAATCAAAATAAACTGCGTTTCCTATGACACAGGGTCAGAATTTAAAGCTATTCAAGCCGGGCGCGGTGGCTCACGCCTGTAATCCCAGCACTTTGGGAGGCCGAGGCGGGCGGATCACAAGGTCAGGAGATCGAGACCACGGTGAAACCCCGTCTCTACTAAAAATACAAAAAATTAGCCGGGTGCGGTTGTGGGCGCCTGTAGTCCCAGCTACTGGGGAGGCTGAGGCAGGAGAATGGCGTGAACCCGGGAGGCGGAGCTTTCAGTGAGCCGAGATCACGCCACTGCACTCTGGGCGACAGAGCGAGACTCCGTCTCAAAAAAAAAAAAAAAAAAAAAAAAAAAAAAAGCTATTCAACTCCTCAAGGCCCAGGGACTATTATTGAAGCAGTGGATGTGTGACACTGTAAGGGCCAATTTTGAGGAATACAATAAGTTCAGTTTCTCTATAAATTAATCATTAATATGAAAGGCACACTGATGCAAGACTAGCATATGGGACCCTGTGTCAGATCAACAAGGTTTTCTTGAAGCATTAAGTGACTCCTTAATAATGGTTACAACATTTATAAAAGGCTTATGGAAGTTATATCTTATGGTCAAGATTAAAATTTTATAGATTGTTTATAAAAATTAAGTCTCCTCTCAATGAATGAAGGTTTTCACTTTTTTTTTAATTCTTGAGTTATCACTTTGGTCAAATAAATGAGTTATTTTACAATGATTGTGATACCAATTGTTTTAAACCTTTGATATTTGACAACCCAGAATCAAATTATAAATTATGTCTTGGCCAGGTGCAATGGCTCATGCCTGTAAGCGTAGCACTTTGAGAGGCCAAGATGGTGAATCACCTGAGGTCAAGAGTTCAAAACCAGCCTAGCCAACATGGTGAAACCCCATCTTTACTAAAAATACAAAAATTAACTGGGTGTGTTGGCACATGCCTGTAGTTCCAGATACTTGGGAGTACTTGGGAGGCTGAGGCAGGAGAATTGCTTGAACCCAGGAGGCAGAGGTGGGAGGCAGTTAGCCATAGTCATACTACTGCACTCCAGCCTGGGTGACAGAGGGAGACTTTGTCCTCCCCCCACCAAAAAAAAAATTATCTATCTATCTATCTATCTATCTATCTATCTATCTATATCTGTTATGTCTTTTTCTGATCCAATTAATCCTTTAAGATATTAGGTTCCCTAAAGTCGAAAAATGACATAATTTGTCTTATTTGGTATAAAAATTATACAGGAAGCACTGTCAAATATGAAATGGTGTTTGGTTTTCTTTGGGCTGTATTTGTATAAATATGTTATTAGTATGTGTTCCAAAATTATGGGAAACTCCTATAATTCTGATAGAACTTAGTATTCATTATCAGTAATAATTGTAATTGTTATGTTAAATTATTGTCTGCCACAGAGATAAAACATTTCCTTGTCAGTTGTATTTTTGACTATGTCTGCCCTAAAACGTTTTGTCATCCACAGACAATTGTTTTCTTGGGTTGGTCCTCTTTAGAAGGTGGCTTTATAATCAGGTAAACTCTAACAGGTACTCTTTTTTTTTTTTTTTTGAGACAGGGTGGAGTGCAGTGGTATGATCTTAGCTCACTGCAACCTCCATCTCCCAGGTTCAAGCAATTCTCCTGCCTCAGCCTCCTGAGTAGCTGGGATTACAAGTGCCCACCACCACACCTGGCTAATTTTTGTATTTTTAGTAGAGACAGGGTTTCACCATGTTGGCCAGGCTGGTCTCAAACTCCTGACCTCAGGTGATCCAGCAACCTTGGCCTCCCAAAGTTCTGGGATTACAGGTGTGAGCCACTATACCCAGCCTAAAATGTGCTCTTGAATGCAGGTTCTGATAACTTTGGTGACATCAGAATAGAGGGAAAACTTTCAGCACTCAGGGAGAGCTGAAATATTCATGAAAATGAAGTAGACCGGGAATTAACTGCATGGACTGAACTGATAGAGGACTGAAGTAGTCTTTTTGACATTTTTATTAAAACATTGCTGATCCTTTGTTTAGTTTTTTCAGAGTCAAGGAAACATTTCTTTTGAGCTATTGTCAACTTTTAACAAGTAAGTATACTCCTATGAACAAAATTTGGAGCATATTTATTTCACCTGATTTCTTCAGAATTTGGAAACTATTTATGAGTATTCTCAACTTATGGCAATACGGTTATTTGCATAAGTGCAATAAGAATCTGTGTTCATTTGTAGTAGGACACAATTGGAGAAACTGGTTATTTTTATCAAGGCTTTGGCTGAAATGGTGTACTTTCCTTTAAGGAATTAAATGACTTACAGAGCCAATAAAAACCCCTTGGGAAAACTGGCCTCATACCTTTGTCTACACAGTGCATGTACCAGGTTCCTGACCAGTGGAACAATGTTCCATCAAAGCCAATTTAAAAGACTATGTAAAAAAATTATGGCTGGGCACGGTGGCTCACACCTGTAATCCCAACAGTTTCGGGGGCCAAGGCAGGTGGATCACTTGAGGTCAGGAGTTCGAGACCAGCCTGACCAACATGGAGAAACCCCATCTCTACTAAAAATACAAAATTAGCCAGGTGTGGTGGTGCATGCCTGTAATCCCAGCTGCTCAGGAGGCTGAGGCAGGAGAATTACTTGAACCTGAGAGGCAGAGGTTGCGGTCAGCCAAGTTTGAGCCATTGCACTCTAGCCTGGGCAACAAGAGTGAAATTCCATCTTAAAAAAAATTATTCTTGCTGCACTGTATACAAATAATCAGGCCAAGTATAATAAAGCAAATCAATTCCACTATGATTTGTCTTTAGTAAAAATGGAAAACTGGAGAGAGAAAATTTATGTTTCAAAAACAATAGTTCACCTGTTGTTAGATTCTAGTCTTGCCTAATGTTTTTCAATTTTTATTATTTTCTACAGTTTGGACTGAATTTTTTTTGGCTACAAGTCTTCAAAATAATGTTTTCAATTTTCTTCCTTCTTTTTTCCCTCATTTTTCCTAATTTGGAGTCACCAAAAAGTAAGCTGTGTTTTTTCAAAGCCCTGCAAACTGAAGCTAGACAACTTAAACTTCAGAAGAAAATAACAGCAACCTATTTACATACATAAGCTACTTTCACACTTGCCTGCTGATGTATGGACTTCAGAGTAATGAGGCTTATATTGATTTTCCAGATTATTCTCTTTTTTTTAAATTCCTTCCTCCTCTTATTTTCTCTTCATAGGACATGAAACTGAAACTTCACAACCTGCTAAAAATGAGTTTCTTAATACCTCTGGACCTACCTGTCTAGGAATCAGATGTAACCTGAGACCAGAGACTCATTTTCTTCTAAAATGCTTTCTGCAAAAGATTTTTAAACAAAGAAGGGGGAAATGTGAAAGGAAAATAAATCTTGGGGCCCCACAATCACTAAACTAAAGTGAAAAGTCAAGCTGGTGACTGTTTAGGGCAAACCTGCCTCCCATTCTGTTCAAAGTCACCCCTCTGTTCACTGAGATAAATGTGTATCTGATTGCCTCCTTTGGAGAGGCTAATCAGATAAATGCCTCCTTTGGAGAGGCTAATCGGATAACTCAAAAGAATGCAGCCATTAGTCTCTTATCTACCTATGACCTGGAATCCCCCTCCACGCTTTGAGTTATCCTGCCTTTCTGAACCAATATTCATCTTACATATGTTGATTGATGTCTCATGTCTCCCTAAAATGTATAAAACCAAACTGTGCTCTGATACCTTGGGAACATGTTGTCAGGACCTCCTGAGGCGGTGTCACCAGTGTGCATCCTCAACCTTAGCAAAATAAACTTTCTAAATTAACTGAGGCCTGTCTCAGATACTGGGGTTCACATAGCCATCCTAGTGGATGTGGAGTGGCGTCTCATTGTGGTTTTGCATTTCCCTAATGATTAATGATGTTGAGCATCTTTTCATTTGTTTATTGAGCATCTATATATATTCCTTGAAGAAATGTCTTTTTTTTTTTTTTTTTTTTTTTTTTTTGAGACGGAGTCTCACGCTGTTGCCCAGGCTGGAGTGCAGTGGCACGATCTCGGCTCACTGCAAGCTCCGCCTCCCGGGTTCCCGCCATTCTCCTGCCTCAGCCTCCTGAGTAGCTGGGACTACAGGCGCCCGCCACCGCGCCCGGCTAATTTTTTGTATTTTTAGTAGAGACGGGGTTTCACTGTGGTCTCGATCTCCTGACCTTGTGATCCGCCCGCCTCGGCCTCCCAAAGTGCTGGGATTACAGGCTTGAGCCACCGCGCCCGGCCGAAGAAATGTCTATTTAAGTCCTTTGCCCATTTTTTAAATTGGGTTGTCTTTTCAGTATTGAGTTTTCTTTTCTTTTTTTAAAAAAATAGAGACAAAGTCTCACCATGTTGCCCAGGCTGGTGATGAATTCTTGGGGCTCAAGTGATCCTTCCACCTCAGCCTCTTGGAGTTCTGGGATTACAGGCATGAGTCACCACCCCGGCCTTCAGTGTTGAGTTTTAAGAGTTCTTGATATATTCTGGATATTAGACTCTTATTAGACATATGATTTGCCAAGTTCTCCCTCCCATTCTCTGTGTTGTCTTTTCACTTTTTTGATGGTGTCTTTTGAAGTGCAAAAGTTTTTAACTTTGAAGTCCAATTTATCTCCTTTTTCTCTGGTCACTTGTGCTTTATGTGTTATATCTAAGAAACCATTGCCAAATCCAAAGTCATAGAAATTTACATCTATATTTTCTTCTAAGAGGTTTACAGTTTTAGGTTATATTTAGGTCTTTGATTCATTTTCATGTAACTTTAGTATATGTGTGAGGTAAAAGTCCAATTTCATTTTTTTTTTTGCATGTGGCTATCCAGTTGTCTCGGTGTATAACTAACTTCTTTTTTTTTTTTTAATTTTTTTTTTTTTTTTTTTGAGATGGAGTCTCGCTCTGTCACCCAGGCTGGAGTGCAGTGGCCAGATCTCAGCTCATGCAAGCTCCGCCTCCCGGGTTTACGCCATTCTCCTGCCTCAGCCTCCCGAGTAGCTGGGACTACAGGCGCCTGCCACCTCGCCCGGCTAAGTTTTTGTATTTTTAGTAGAGACGGGGTTTCACCGTGTTAGCCAGGATGGTCTCGATCTCCTGACCTCGTGATCCGCCCGTCTCGGCCTCCCAAAGTGCTGGGATTACAGGCTTGAGCCACCGCGCCCGGCCATAACTAACTTCTTAAATAGCTTGGTTGAAATCTGCTTGAGCAAATGAAAATAAATAATGTATTTGATGAATAAGAGCTACTGCTGTATTCACTGCAATGCTGAGTTTGGAATTCAGGAATTTGGGGCACTGCAATGGGTAGAATGATGGCCCCCAAAGTGATATGTCCATGTTCCAGAACCTGTGAATGTGATTTAATTTGGAAAAGTAGGCCTTTGTAGGTATAATAATTAAGGAACTAGAGAGGAGATCATCCTGAACTATTCAGATGTGCCCTAAATCCTATTAAAAGTGTCCTTATAAGAGACACATAGAAGAGAGACAGATGGAGAAAACCTTGTGATGATGGAGGCAGAGACTTGAACTTATGGCACTAGAAGCCAAGGAATACCTGGGACACTAGAAGCTAGAAGAGGCAAGAAAGAATTCTTCCCTAGGGCCTTTGAAGTGAGCCTAGGCCTTGATTTCAGACTTCCGGCCTCCAGAACGGGGAGAAAACAAAATTTTCATTGCACGAAGCCATCGGATTTATGGTAGTTTGTTACAGCAGTCCTAGGAAACTAAAATAGACACTTTTAAATGCTTATAGAAAAGATGATTATGGGCCAGGCGCAGTAGCTCATGCCTGTAATCCCAGCACTCTGGGAGGCCGAGGCGGCTGGATCACTTGAGGTCAGGAGTTTGAGATCAGCCTGCCAACATGGTGAAACCCCTCTCTACTAAAAATATAAAAATTAGATGGGTGTGGTAGCGCATGCCTGTAGTCCCAGCTACTCAGGAGGCTGAGGCCAGCGAATCACTTGAACTCAGGAGGCAGAGGTTGCAGTGAGCCAAGATGGTGTCACTGCACTCCAGCCTGGGCAATGGAGCGAGACTTGGTCCCCCCACTGCCCAAAAACAAATCCAGCCATTCCTGAAGTCATCACATTCTCCATCATACCTCAGAAGAAATTGTTTTGACCGGACGCAGTGACTCACACTTGTAATCCCAGCACTTTGGGAGGCTGAGGCGGGTGAATCACCTGAGGTCAGGAGTTTGAGACAAGCCTGGCCAACATGGTGAAACCCTGTCTCTACTAAAAATACAAAAATTAGGCGGGTGTAGTGGTGCATGCCTATAATCCCAGCTACTTGGGAGGCTGAGGCAGGAGAATTGCTTGAACCCAGGAGGCGGAGGTTGCAGTGAGCTGAGATCGTGCCACTGCACTCCAGCCTGGGCAACAGAGTGAGACTCTGTCTCAAAAAAAAAAAAAAAAAAAGAATTCATAATGCCAATCTTCCCACAATGAGATATGCTAAACCGGTTATCAAGGAAAAACAATGAAAACTTCCAATCTTTTAGAATAGAATGGGCTGGGTGTGGTGGCTTATACCTGTAATCCTAGCACTTTGGGAGGCTGAGGCCTGCAGATGGCTTGAGCCCAGGAGTTTGAGACCAGCCTGGGTAACATGGGGAACATTAGCCACCATGCCTGGCTAATTTTAGTACTTTTAGTAGAGACAGTGTTTTGCCATGTTGGCCAGGGTGGTCTCAACTCCTGGTCTCAAGCAATCCACCCTGCTCAGCCTCCCAAAGTGCTGGCATTACAGGCGTGAGTCACCATGCCCAGCCTATGACTTCTTATTTGCTCAAAAAATACAGAATACTTGAAATAGTAAGAATCATTTTTAAAATGTTAATTTTTTGAAATATGCTGTGTGCTTAAAGGGTGATATGTGCCCGTCTCTACAAAAAATTAGCTAGACGTGGTGATGCACGCCTGTAGTCCCAGCTACTCAGGAGGCTGAGGTGAAAGGATCACTTGAGCCTGGGGAGGTCAAGTCTGCAGTGAGCCATCATCACGCCACTGCACTCCAGCCTGGGCAATAGAGTGAGACCCTGTCTAAAAAAAAAAAGGATTATTATAAATGGTTTAGGCATGTGCTTGCCTAGAGACAGGATCTAGGGTGATTTCTGTTAAGAATATAAATCAATCAACTAAGGGAACATATTCATTGTAGAAAATTCTACAAATTTTTTATACATCATTGAGAATCAGAATGATCACATTATTGAAAAGAGAAAGCATCTGCAATGAAAACTGTAGCAAATGATAGTAACTACAGCTGACTGTAGAACAGGAAGTAGAGATTAGGAACCACTTCTCATTTGATGTTGACTCACAGTTGATCTGTTGAGCAGTGAAACAAAAGCATTTCCATAATTTAGAAAATCTATTTTTAAGGAGCTTTTGTGTTTAAACAAAGATCTAGATGATGTGTTTCTAGTACTTGACACCACTAGAGAGGGAAAGGATGTGGGAAGCCCGGTTACCCTGGCAATCCAGAGAGCGGTGAGCACTCCTCCAGCATTTGAATACAAAATAGAAGGCCCAAAACTTTCCTAAGAAAGAAGTAATTAATAGAGAAACAGTGGGATTTATAAACTTCATTGTTCAGCAGAAACCATCAGTTTTGGTTGCACATGCACGTTTTCTTTCTGGGGCCACTTGTACTTCCTCAAGTAATAGCACTAGCAAAGTTGCTTTGGCTGTGTCATCGGCATACTTTGCTGTTAAAACATCTCATTTGTTTTATTCTTTCTTGGAATATTTCATAAAGCAGTCTGCTATTTCTGATGTGTGTGTGTGTTTCTGTGTCTGTATCTATTTTTCTGCTTATAACGTTTTTTTGCCTCTAGGTATTTTTCCAGGAAAAAGATTACATTTTGATCCAATTAAGCAAAAACAGTGTCAACACCACTTTTTCATTGGCAGCAATGACCTCTTTTTTTATTTTTTATTTTTATGTATTCATTTTTTTGACACAGAGTCTTGCTCTGTCTCCCAGTGGTGCAATCTCAGCTCACTGCAACCTCCGCCTCCCAGGTTCAAACGATGCTCCTGGCTCAGCCTCCTGAGTAGCTGGGACTACAAGCATGCACAACCTCACCTGGCTAATTTTTGTGTTTTTTTGTAGAGACGAGGTTTCACCATGTTGGCCAGGCTGGTCTTAAACTCTTGGCCTCAAGTAATACACTCACCTCAGCCTCCCAAAGTGTTGGGATTACAGGTGTGAGCCACCATGCCCATCCTATGACTTATTATCTCAAAAAATACAGAATACTTGGAATAGTAAGAATCATTTAAAACATGTTAATTTTTTGAAATACACTCTCTACTTAAAGGATGATATGTGGATATAGGAATTTTCCTCAAGTAGACTGTGGAATCATAATTTTTTTTTTTTTTTTTTTTTTGAGGCGGAGTCTCGCTCTGTCGCTGCCCAGGCTGGAGTGCAGTGGCGCGATCTCGGCTCACTGCAAGCTCTGCCTCCCAGGTTCACGCCATTCTCCTGCCTCAGCCTCCTGAGTAGCTGGGACTACAGGTGACTGCCACCACGCCCGGCTAATTTTTTTGTATTTTTTAGTAGAGATGAGGTTTCACCGTGTTAGCCAGGATGGTCTCGATCTCCTGACCTCGTGATCCACCCACCTTGGCCTCCCAAAGTGCTGGGATTACAGGCTTGAGCCACCGCGCCCGGCCGGAATCATAATTTTATAATGCCCCAGTTGATAATGCAGGAGTCCTAACAAAAGAGAAAAGCATTTAAAGGAAGCTACACTTTTTGATTTATGCAACCTGGATTGTATTTGTGGTCTATACTGGATATGTTCCAGTTCTATATCACAATACAAAATTTCCTCAAAGCTAACAAGCCCAGACATCAATCAAATAGGCTGGTAAACAGAGAGGCCAACATGGGTATAATTCATTAATTGATCACTACCAGCCAGAAATAGAAATATAGATAACTATATTTCTAGCAAACAGAGATAATTTCTCCTGAATAATTGAGGTCTTGCAAGAGTTAACAAATTAGGCCGGGTGTGGTGGCTCATGCCTGTGATCCCAGCCCTTTGGGAGGCCTAGGCGGGTGGATCACTTGAGATCAGCAGTTCGAGACCAGCCTGGCCTACATGGTGAAACCTCATCTCTACTAAAAATACAAAAATTAGTGGGGCATGGTGATGGGCACCTGTAAACCCAGCTACTTGAGAGCCTGAGGCAGGAGAATCGCTTGAACCCAGGAGGTTGAGTTTGCATTGAGCCAAGATTACACCACTGCACTCCAGCCTGGGTGACAGTGTGAGACTCCATCTCAAAAAAAAAGAAAAAGAGAAAAAAAAGAGCTAATAAATTATTTGTAAAGAGGAAAGTATATTCAATTGATGGAGAAGATGCAATATATATAATTACCTTGACTTTATAAATAGTAATGGGCTCTGGAAAGATACATGTAGACAATCATTAAACCACCAGAAATGACACAGTTTTTTTTTTGTTTTTTTTTTTGAGACCGAGTCTCACTCTGTTGCCCAGGCTGGAGTGCAGTGGCGCAATCTTGGCTCACTGCAACTTCCGCCTCCGCCTCTTGGCTTCAAGCAATTCTCCTGCCTCAGCCTCCCAAGTAGCTGGGATTACAGGTGCCCGCCACCACACCTGGCTAATTTTTTTTTTTTTTGAGACAGAGTCTCACTCTGTTGCCCAGACTGGAGTGCAGTGGTGCAATCTCAGCTCACTGCAAGCTCTGCCTCCCAGGTTCACACCGTTCTCCTGCCTCAGCCTCCTGAGTAGCTGGGACTACAGGCACCCACCACCATGCCCGGCTAATTTTTTGTATTTTAGTAGAGATGGGGTTTCACTGTGTTAGCCAGAATGGTCTCGATTTCCGGACCTCATGATCCATCCGCCTCGGTCTCCCAAAGTGCTGGAATTACAGGCATGAGCCACCACGCCTGGCCTTCCTGGCTAATTTTTATTTTTTTAGTAGAAACGGGGTTTCACCATGTTGGCCAGGCTGGTCTCAAACTTATGGCCTCAAGTGATCGGCCTGCCTCGGCCTCCCAAGGTGCTGGCATTATAGGCGTGAGCCACCGTGCCTGGTCAAAATGACATTTTAGTGTTGTACTTTTTTTAGAGTATACAGTTATTTCAAATATTTTCAGTTTTTGCATTAACATTATCATAGTTTAGTGGATTGTTTAATAGTTCAGTAGTTTGAGGGCTGAATTTCTTCCCTCGTAATGAAAATCTTATATTATAATAAAGATAAAGAGAATTCTTTAAGATACTGCAAAAAAGGTAATTCTTCTCTTAAAATTAATGTTACAAGACTCTTGGTTGCTGTTGACATCCAGATCAACAGACACGTGATGATCTTTGGAGAAAACATGTTCAAACTCCGAAAAGCATGATCCATGGCCACCAGGTGCTTTAGAGATCACTTCTTTGATGGGGGTACCGTGACTTTACTCCTCCAAAAATAGTGCAAATACCAGCAGAAGGTGGTGCTATACTTTTTTGGTTTGTTTTATTTTTGAGACAGGGTCTCACTGTGTCACCCAGGCTGGCATGCACTGGTGCAATCATGTCTGACTACAGCCTCCATCTCCCAGGTTCAAGCAATTTTCCTGCCTCAGCTTCCCAAGTAGCTTGGTCTACAGGCTTGCACCACCATGCCTGGCAGATTTTCTTTTTTCAGTAGAGACCAGGTCTCACTATGTTGCCCAGGCTGGTGTTACACTCTTCAAACTTGATTATTTGGGGAAGAGGCTTCTTTTTTTTTTTTTTTTTGAGAGAGAGAGAGTGTCTTGCTCTGTCACCCAGGCTGTAGTGCCGTGGCACAATCTCAGCCTCCCAGGTTCAAGAGTAATGGGGATTACAGGCATATACCACTACTCCTGGCTCATTTTTGTGTTTTTAGTAGTGACGGGGTTTTGCCATGTTTCCCAGGCTGGTCTTAAAGCAGGATATTTTCCTGACTCCTTCGTGGGACTCGAAACAGGGGTGCCTCATTTACTCAGCCTGTAGCTCTCGACTCCTTGTGGAAGGGAGCATGTGAGTGAACAAGGTGGGAACTGCAGTGCACGAGTGCTGGAACCAGCTGTCCACTTTGGTGCCAGCAGGGGCAAACTCGACTCACTTGGACCTGCTGCGTTCCACCCCATGTGGGTGTGCGCAGGTAAGCAGGTGCAGGAGCTGAGGTCAGTGCTTTTGAGGCCCCATGGCAGTGACTGGGGAGGTGGTGCCCACAACCCCTGAAGCCCCAGAGGGCAAGTTACAGTGCTCTTTTAGCTCTGCTGTCCGTGGACAGCTCAGGTGTTAACAGCTCAGTGGGCCCTTTTGTTTTTGCACTTATGGCTCCCGAGCTCTTGTCCAGCATCCAGGAAAAATGAGGTCGTACAAATTGAAGGATGGTAAGTTCGGGGGATTTTATTGCTGATGAAGTGGCTCTCAGTGGGAAGGGGAGATAAAAAGGGATGGAGGTAGGTAATTTTCCCCTGAAGTCCGGCTGTCTTTGGCTGGTTTCTTTTCCAAAGTTACGCCACCAAGCTGTTACTGCGAAGTTAAGCCACTTCTCTCTGATGCCCAGCTGTAGTCTCCTACGTCCAGCTGCTTCTCCTCTCTGCTAACTGAGTCTGGGGTATTTATAGGCATAGGATGTGGGGTGGGCCATGGGTGGTTTAGGAAAAGGCAACATTTGAGTGGGAAAACGGGATAGAAGTTCTTTCTTTGGGCTGCAGTCTCAGGCTTTTCAGCTTGAGGTGCGGCTTCATCAGGGACCTGCTATTGTCTGCCTAGAGTTTCTCTGCCTCCTGTTGTTACCAGTCTCAAACTCCTGGGCTCAAGCAATCCACCTGCTTTGGCCTCCCAAAGTACTTGGATTACAGGAGTGAGCCACAGTGCCCAGCCCAAGGAAGAGGCATTTTTGACTAAGTTCTCTTAGTTGTACCAGGAGACAGGCATTCCAGCCCCAGATGTTTTTTTGTGTCGCACAGTCATACAGGGCAGAGCATCCAGAATTTGAAGGCACTTGGCTGAATACACTCATGTGGAAGCTGGGTGCCCTTTCCTGACTTTTGAGGACCTCCTGAACTGATTGGAGGGCTTGGTTTGTAATGTAGTAGTCTTGAAGTCACTGGCGATAAGTATATAACCTGACCCATACTTTAAGCCCACCAAACGGCCTTTTAAACAGATGCTATGGTGTGGCTAAAATGCAATATAAAGAAAAGATATGGAACTTCCTAGGAATTTGGAGAAAAACATCCCCAAAGCTCCTGAGGCTGATGACAACACCATTAATGAACCAATCTTGCTGTGTTGATTTCCTGTGATCAAGTCCTTCTATATGCAGTGACATCCTGAGCATTCCTGTCTTACTGAATCTGTCAGTGTGCTGATGCTGAATGTTGGTGAGATTGTGGGAGGCTCACTCCATATCTGGGATAATGAAGAAATGCCTGCAGGTTATAAAAAGGAAGGGATTGACCCTACTCCCTATTACTGGAATACAGATAAGAGAAAATATGGTATATGTCAACATGGAGGATATGACTTGGGCTTAGAATGATTCTTTTAAAAAATTATGTATGTTTTTAAGGTAGGATCTCAGTTGGTAGCTCAGGCTGCAGTGCAATGGCACAATTATAGCCTACTGTAACTTCAAACTCCTCAGCTCAAGAGAACCTCTTGCCTTGGCCTCCCAAGTTGCTGGGATTACAAGTGTGAGCCACTATGTCCAGCCCTTGGGATGATTCTTCTCTTGGATTCTGAAGTTATCACATCTGAGATGTATGCTTATACCATTGATTTGTCCAGTGCTGCAGGCCATAACTGATTACTTCTGAAGCACGAAAGAAACAGAATATGGTTCATGAAAGAAACAGGCTGCCTCTTTGAACAAAAACAAAAAACCCCCAAATACAAAAAGCCAGCATCTTCCCTTTCTTGTTCCACTGGGGTAAAACTGTTTCTGTTCTTTTTCATTCCTAATACCATACAAAGTAGCCCAGGCTGGGTGTGGTGGCTCAACCCTGTAATTTTAGCACTTTGGGAGGCCATGGCCAGCAGATCACTTAAGGTCAGGGGTGTGAGACCAGCCTGGCCAACGTGGTGAAACACCATCTCTATTTAAAAGAAAAATCACACAAATTGGCCAGGCAAGGTGGGGCATGCCTGTAATCCTAGCCACTTGGGAGGCTGTAGAAGGAGAATTGCTTGAACCTGAGAGGCGGAGGTTGAAGTGAGCAGAGATCATGCCATTGCACTCCAGCCTGGGCGACAGAGCAAGACTCCATCTCAGAAAACAAACAAAAAACAAAACAAAAGTTTTGGGGAAATATGTGGTACATACTTCTGTAGTTGTGAATACATTTCAGCACTTTATCTAATAGGTCATAATTTGGGGATTATATATGATATATATAATTAAACAGTTTTAAATATTGGTTAAAAAAAGGACTCTTGGGTTATGTATCTATTCCATCAAGTGCTATTCTCTAGACCTGTATTGTAAGATGCTTTCCATAAAGTTGATCTTGGAAGCTCCAGTTTTCTTCTCTGGGCTCCCATAGCGCTATATTCATAACTTTTTTTTTTTTTTTTTTTTTTTTTTGAGACGGAGTCTTGCTCTGTCTCCCGGGCTGGAGTGCAGTGGCCGGATCTCAGCTCACTGCAAGCTCCGCCTCCCGGGTTTACCGCCATTCTCCTGCCTCAGCCTCCCGAGTAGCTGGGACTACAGGCGTCCGCCACCTCCCCCGGCTAGTTTTTTGTATTTTTAAGTAGAGACGGGGTTTCACCGTGTTAGCCGGGCTGGTCTCGATCTCCTGAACCTCGTGATCCGCCCGTCTCGGCCTCCCAAAGTGCTGGGATTACAGGCTTGAGCCACCGCGCCCGGCCATAACTTTTTTTTTTTTTTTTTTTTTTTTTTTTGAGACAGTCTCGCTCTGTCACCCAGGCTGGAGTGCAATGGCGCGATCTTGGCTCAATGCAACCTCCACCTCCGGGTTCAAGCAATTCTCCTACCTCAGCCTCCCAAGTAGCTGGGATCACAGGCACCTGCCACCATGCCCAGCTAATTTTTAGTAAAGATGGGGTTTCACCGTGTTAGCCAGGATGGTCTTGCTCTCCTGACCTCGTGATCTCCTTGGGAGCCCACCTCAGCCTCCCAAAGTGCTGGGATTACCGGCATGAGCCACCGTGCCTGGCCAACTTTTTTTTAATAAACTTTAAGCCCAAACCTCACCATCATACCTCTTTTATAGTAGTTACTTATATCTTTTCAAGGGCTTTCATGTTCCCTTAAGTTGACAGTGAAGTTTGTTTTATAGAAGTAAAATTTAGACTCAATATTTTATTAACAGAAATCTGTTATATCCAGTGTTATTTTACATAAGCTTTTAAGCAACGGGCTAAATAGAACAACTTAACTAGTAGCTTTGTCTGTATTTCTCCTCTTAGAAAAAAATAAAGCTCAAGACAAATATTATACCATTTTGATGGTTTCATCCAAGTTACTAATCAACATTTTTAATTTGTAAAGTTACCAAGCTAGTTAATATGCAACTGCTTTATTACAACGAGACTCATTAGTAATCTAAGCATATAATCTATCCCCATAGAAACTGTAGAAGATGGGCCAGGTGCAGTGGCTCATGCCTGTAATCCCAGCACTTTGGGAGGCTGAGGCGGGCAGATCACCTGAGGTCAGGAGTTCGAAACCAGCCTGACCAACATGGACAAACCCTGCCTCTACTAAAAATACAAGATTAGCCAGATGTGGTGGCACATGCCTGTAATCCCAGCTACTTGGGAAGGCTGAGGCAGGAGAATCACTTGAACCTGGGAGATGGAGGTTGCAGTGAGCCAAGACCGTGCCACTGCACTCCAGCCTCGGCAACAAGAGCAAAACTCCATCTCCAAAAAAAAAAAAAAGAAAAAAAGAAACTGTAGAAGATAATTTTAAAAATACTTTTTCCTACTGTATTAGCTAGAAATTTTTTAGTTGTAATTTGGAGAAATGTAATTGAAAATATCTTTAACAAAGACTGAGGAAGGCTCCTGAGGGAGCCCGGAGTGCTGAAAGAGGAGAAAAGCTATACCTTGATGGAATCGGGATTGCCAGTTTTTCTGTCTCCAGCATGAATGCTTGGGATCAGAAAGATGGGTTCAAATCCCAGCTGTTAAGCCTTAATTTCATTATCGGTAAGGATACATTTAATAGTTCAGTGTTGTATTAAATAAGGCGATTTAAGGCAATACATTTAAGAATAGCTCAGATTTCCTAATTCCATTACACTGGACATAAGAGTTTTTTTTACTAATTACTGACATTCATATAAGCACCTTTAATCCAAGTAATTCAGGATACTAGGCTACTAAAGGAGTAGAAATCTTAACGTGTAAGAGCAAACTAAATGAAACAGCGAAAACAGACAAAACACTTTTTAGAAGTCCCTAAGTCAAATTAATTAGTTACATCCTGAGAACAACCTAGTTCAGCATTTACCTTGGCAAAGAAGTTACAAGTCCTGATCCATCCTGTACCAGTGCAATTCAATAGCTATTAAGTGAGCAAGTTATAAAAGACATAATTTCTCCCTTTGAAGAGGTACAGTCTAAGAAGGAGACAAGATAATATTAAAATGCAATGTGGGCTTGGTGTGGTGGCTCACACCTGTAATCCTAGCACTTTGGGAGGCCAAGGTGGGAGGACAGCTTGAGCTAAGGAGTTTGAGACCAGACTGGGCAACATAGTGAGACCTCATATCTACAAAAAAATTTTTAAATTAGGCTTGGAGGCGTACATCTGCAGTTCCTGCTACTTGGGGGGGCTGAGGCAAAGAGGATCACTTGAGCCTAGTAGGTCAAGGCTGCACTGAGCTGTGTTCACACCATTGCACTCCAGCCTGGGCAACAGAACAAGACCTTGGCTTAAAACAAACAAACAAAACACAAATTGCAATGTGATTTTTTATGCATACAAGAATGTATTAAGCACTATGGAAACACAGATGAGGAAGCAGTTAAATTGGTGTAAGAGGAAGTTAAGAAGTGTTAAGGAGAGTTACCAAGGAAAGGTGACATTTAAGCCAGGCCTATAAGGAATGGGCAATCACCAGACAGAAGAGAGGAGAGAAAAGCACATTTTAGGTAAAGGGAACAATAAGAAATACACTCGATGCCTAGAGACACTCAGGAAGAGACAGAAAATCTAAACCATCACAAATAATGCTCCAAAGAAAGGGCTCTTCTGAGAAAAAAGGCTGGTTTTCTGGACTCTGTGTGAAAGAAACCAACCTGCCATCTTTTGTTGGTAAAATAATTTAAAAATACAAGAATGATAATGAAAATTAGCTTTATTTATGTAACTTAGAAAAAATGATTGTAGTGTTAGAGTTTGTCAAATGTTTTCACTCTGAACAGTTTACAATAGTATTTATATACAAACATAATAAAATAGGTACATCACATTGCTCTTGCTTCAAAATGTTTTCTCAATTCTGACATGCCTCTATCACTTCGGTTTGTAATTTTTAACAGGGAAATGCTCTGTTTTGACATAGTGCTTGATTCACACAGTATAACACTGAAGTAGAAGGAGAATCAACAATCATGAACAGAGTTAAAAAATATTTTTCAACCAATATGACTTTATCATTAATCTTTTTTCTATAATAAAATATGTTTCATGTTAAAAAAAATACTTGTATTCACCTGATGACCTAAATTTGCTGTACTAAATTTGGCATTTATATAAACCCATAGTTGATCTAAATACAATATAGATATGAACCTATATTAAAACTCATTGATACAAATGTTTGCCACAAATGAAAATGAACACAATTAGTAAGAACAAAGGTAAACGGAAAAATCCATTTGAAAAATAGTGGAGATGCCTTATTCTATTTAAAATGAGTAAAACTTCCATTTTCTGAACCCAATATAAACTAAACCAAAAGATGGTGAAAAACCATGATATAGATACCAAATCTTATGTCACACTGTAAGGCTGTAAGTAATTTGTATTATTGCATACTGGATAATCCTAGACCAGGTTTCCTAAATAGTCCTCCAATCATTTTATCTTCTTGGAGAAATCAGAGAAAGTTTAATACAATTACTGAATAAGGCAGATTTTTTTTTTTTTTTTTGAGATGGAGTCTCACTCTGTTGCCCAGGGTGGAATGCAGTGGCACAATCTCGGCTCACTGCAACCTCTGTCTCCCAGGTCCAAGCGATTCTTCTGCTTCAGCCTCCTGAGTAGCTGGGATTACAGGTGCGTGCCACCACACCCAGCTAATTTTTGTACTTTTAGTAGTACATGTTGGTTTCACCATGTTGGTCAGGCTGGTCTCGAACTCCTGACCTCGTGATCCAACTGCCTTGGCCTCCCAAAGTGCTGGAATTACAGGGGTGAGCCACCATACCTGGCCAAGGCAGATTTTAAATCAGCAACTGGGATATAATATTAGTGCAGATAATTTACACTAGAGTCATATTTATATCTGTCACAGTATTAAGTATACCGCATGTGTACGGACTGTTAGAAGAAATCCATTTCATTTTTAAAGCAGTAGATTGTTTAGTAAGTTTAGTTCTTTAGCACTTTCTTAAAATTCCTGGTAAGTTAGCTCCGTTGTCTTTTTAAATAGAAAAAACCAACCAACCAACCAACCCACAAAACCCACGCACACACAAAAAAATGGTAAGTATGCTGTTACTTTGAAGAGTCACAGCTGTTTAAGGTAAAACAATCAACTAGACCTCCAAGGGCACTTGTGTCTAAAATGTCCCTTTTGTCCCCAAAGGAAATGATCAAGTATTATATTAAGGTGCTTACTATTCCAAATAATAATAATAATAATAATATCAGAGGAAACTGGTCTTTAATTGGATGCTTGAGTTTTTTCCAGGACTCTTAGTATATTTAGATGTTGGTATCTTGACTTTGACACTTTCCTGATTGCCCTTTATAGCGGCCTCAAGGCGGGCTTTTAGGGCTGGAGAAGAAGCCACTAAACTTTTAAAAACAGATGAATACTGAGGTCCAATCTGCATGAGATTTTGTAGAGCAAAGTCATGTAAATTTCTCATTATGGAAGTTGCTGATCCCAGAGCATTTTCATCCAAAAGGAAGGAAATGAGGATGGGCAAAAGACAGGCCACCAGCTGAGAGCCTAGAAAGTAAACAAATGATATAAGTTCAGGGACTTAAATGTTCCTAACATAAGGCTGCAAATGCCCCTGATCTGTATACATTTTTCCCCACTAAAGAAAACAATTCATCCAATATCTTCTAAATTCATAATTATATCAATACTTGGGATTAACATGACACCTTTCAATGAATGTGAAATACAGATATGATGTGACTGAATGTTTTGCAATTTAAATAACAGTAAAGTTCTGACTTTTGTAGAGACTGAGTTAGTATGAATTTAGTGCTGATACTTACGATGGTGTTCTTCAGCAACAGTAACCAGTGTTTCTAAGACCTTTATGCCTTCTTGGAAGATCTGAAGCTCAGCAGTGTTTTCAGGTTTTCTCTTGTCTATTTCCTGTAGTTTTTCCATGATACAGGATGCTAAAGAGTAAATGTACGGGTAGGAAACAGCTGGATTTGGATACTGAAAGATGGAATGTAGGAGCTGGTAGGTCTTGATTTGCACCTAATCGGGTAAGAGAAAAGAACAGCAAATACTATAAATAAAATTTTAAAAAGTCCCTGACGACTCTTTGCTTTTTAAAGTAGCAAAGGTATTTAAATTTATTTCTAATTTATCTTTAATTTTGAAAGTCCAAGAGCCAACAGGTAGTCAAACTTCTTTTTTTTTTTTTTTTTTTTTGAGATGGAGTCTCGCTCTGTCGCCCAGGCTGGAGTGCAGTGGCCGGATCTCGGCTCACTGCAAGCTCCGCCTCCTGGGTTCACACCATTCTCCTGCCTCAGCCTCCCGAGTAGCTGGGACTACAGGCGCCCGCCACCTTGCCTGGCTAGTTTTTTGTATTTTTTAGTAGAGACGGGGTTTCACCGGGTTAGCCAGGATGGTCTCAATCTCCTGACCTCGTGATCCGCCCGTCTTGGCCTCCCAAAGTGCTGGGATTACAGGCTTGAGCCACCGCGCCTGGCCAGGTAATCAAACTTCTATGCTAACAGTGGTTGTGACAGTTTGGAATGGGAAAGAAGCCTATAGGTAAACAGGGAAGCAAAACTGAGTGGTTAATTTTTCTTCTTTTCTCTAATTCTCCTTTCCCCCCTCATGTCTTTATAATGTAAAACAAAAACACCACCAAAACCCCTCCTTTAACTTTTTTTTTTTTGAGACGGACTCTTGATCCATTGCCCAGGCTGGAGTGCAGTGGTGTGATCTCGGCTCACTGCAGCCTCTGCCTCCTGAGTTCAAGCAATTTTCCTGTCTCAGCCTCCCGAGTAGCTGGGACTACAGGCGTTCGCCACCACACCCAGCTAATTTTTTCTATTTTTTGTAGAGAAGGGGTTTCACCTTGTTGGTCAGGCTGGTTTCGAACTCCTGACCTCAACTGATCCACCTGCCTTGGCCTCCCAAAGTGCTGGGATTACAGACATGAGCTGCCACACCCAGCCTCCTCCTTTAACATTTTTATGGGTAAAAAGCAAAACAAAACAAAAAAACACCCAAAACAACAAAACACATACAACCTTGAAAGATAGTTTGTTGATTTCAGAAAATGTTTTAGACAAAAATGATGTATTTGATGTTCAAATGTCATGGTCTGAGTGTTTCAAGGAACCACGTCTGGACCATATTAATTATGTGTCATCAGGCATCAGAGTCCCGACTTGGAGACTGCTATACAAAGCTGCTGCAGGCAGCAGGCAACAGGACAGAGGATAAAAGGAAATGACTATACATCAAATATATAAATCAACTTTTATTGAGTTAACTGTAATGGTGTTTTAATAATTATTTTTTCTGAGAGAAAATCTGGTTCCTATATCTTCAGGAGTAGATATATGTGTGATCACTGGCTATGAACTCACCTAGAGGCACATAAAAAATAGGAGATTACTCAAGCAAATGAAGGGGACATAAAGGAACGGGATAAATTTGTGTGTATTGCTTTTGGAATGGGTCCTATTATTTCACATTCATATTACTGAAGGTATGTGCTCGAGTCTTTTTTTTTGAGACAGCGTCTGGCTATGTCATCCAGGCTGGGGTGCAGTGGCATGATCATGGAGCCTCAAGGTCCCAGGCTCTAGTGATCCTCCTGCCTCAGTCCCCCAGAGCAGCTGGGACTACAGGCCTGTGCCCCCACACCAGGCTAATTTTTGTGTTTTTTTGTAGAGATGCTTTCTCACCATGCTGCCCAGGCTGCTCTCACACTTCTGGCCTCAAGCAATCTGCCCACCGCGTCCTCCCAAGTGCTGGATGGAATTACAGGCATGAGCCACAGTGCCTGGCCTCCCTTTCTCTCTTTTTTTTAAAAAAATAAAATCCACTACAATATGCTACAAAGTATCTTATAAAAGTCCCTTATAAAGTTCTAGTGCTACATCAATCTTAAGATTCCTCTATCTCAAATTTAGTTTCTTAACATTTCCTCTTCTGCCACTATCCTCTACCCTTAGAGCTGAAGAACAAGACTTATTTGGCTTTGTCATTCCTGAAATAGAAATTAATCTGAAATCTGAAAATTAAAAATTTGTAGTCTAATATTTCCTATTGGAGCCAACAAAATCACAAAGAAAATTTTGTAAAAGCCTAGCCATAGTCCTATTACATACATCTTTCCGTTAAAAGACACTTACCATAGGATCTTTTATCTCAAGAGTAGCTTTAAATTTATCAATACAGCGCTTCTGAAGGCATGGGATGGTAGTTACTTCTGGACTGGTAGACAAAATAAACACTGTGATAGCGGTAAGTAGACTGACTTCATCAAGTTCTTCGTGTGTTTCATCAACTAAAGAGAAATGCTCTGTTAGAAACAGATCATATTTACTGTTTTATATACCTGTGTGAAGCTGTCTGCAGTTTGGTGTACCCAACAGATACAGACAATGAACGCTGATTAAGAACCCTGGCAAATGTACATTTTAAGATGTGCATTATAAGTAATTCTAGAGCTAAGAACTACCAAAGTAATTATAATCTTTAGAGGTTAAGGCATCAGTAAATAAATATATACATTTACTAGGAATATATATTTATTAGTTGTGTGACTTTGGACATCTAACTGCATCTTCAGTTTCCTCATCTGTAAAAATGGGAATAACAACAGTACTCACATTGATAGGGTTAGGAAGACTAAATGAGTTAATCCATGTGAAGCATTTAGAATAATGTGCTACACATAACGCTCAGTATATGCTACTTATCATGTTAATTACTTTTACTGTGAAGCAATACAGAAATGCTTGGACAATTATTTTCTCTTTGTTAAAGTATTTTGATAATACATGTATCAAGTGAAAATACCTTAGCACTTTACACATATGATTTCTCAAGAGTAGAGAAAAACCTGAAAACAGCTGTGTACCACAATCATTTGAAGGAATTTTCTATTAGAAGTAATCTACCTTTATTTTCTAGTCATATTCTCATTAAATAATTTTAATGAACCTGCTGTGGAAAAAAAATCACTGTTATTCAAAAACGAAAGGTGTAGCAAATTCAAATATTTAAATTGTTTAAGAATGGGTTGTTACTTATGAAGAAATGACATACATATGTAGTAGTTTTGGTCACATTCGTTCAACAAGTATTTAAGAAACATTGTATGCCAGCCCTCTTTTAGGCACTGAGAATACATCTTATAGAGAAGATACACTATAAACTGAGAAGCAAAGACTTTCAGCTAGTGATGAGGTCTAAGCATATAAAAATATATTAAAAAGCTGGCTGGGTGCGGTGGTTCACGCCTGTAATCCCAGCACTCTGGGAGGCTGAGGCGGGTGGTGAGGTCAGGAATTCGAGACCAGCCTGGTGAACATGGTGACGCCCAGTCTCTACTAAAAATACAAAAATTGGCCAGATGTGGTGGTGCATGACTGTAATCCCAGCTACTCGGGAGGCTGAGGCAGGAGAATCACTTGACACTGGGAGGCGGAGGTTGCAGTGAGGCGAGATTGCACCACTGCACTCCAGCCTGGGCTGCAAAGGGAGACTCCGTCTCAAGAGAAAATAAAACAAAACAAAACAAAACAAAAACAAAAAAACACCACACGAGGAGCAGTGGTGTGTGTCTGTACTCGCAGCTACTTGAGACACTGAGGTGGGAGAACTGGTTGAGTCCACCAGGAGTTCGAGGCTGCAGTACACAATGATTGTGCCTGTGAATAGACACTGCACTCCAGCCTGGGCAACACAGCAAGTCCCTGTCCCTTTAAACAAACAAACAGACAAACAAACAATATTCAAAGTAGCCCAGGACAGTCTATACTGAGAAAGCCTTGAGGAGATAATATCAGAGTTGACGATACTCAAGAGGCACAGTAGCAGTGAAAGCAAAATTTTATGGATGAATAGGATTTATTTTATAAAAGACATCTGAACGATTTTAAGGTAAAACAAGTACACAGTTAATATTTAACGTTAACATGTAGCACTGCTATAAGCACTTTATACACATTAAATATTTAATCAACATAACAGCAACATGAGGTAGGTACTCATATCCCTTATTTTATGGACGAGAAACAGAAATGTAGTCATTTGTCCGAGTCACACAATTAGTAAGGCAGAAAGTTTGATTACAGAGAGTGTACTGTTAACTATAATGCTATACTGCTTCCCTTACAGCAAAGTTATTTTTAACCACCTATAGCAACTTGAAACTGCAACAGAGTCAGCTAATTTGTTTAGTAAAAATGTCTTTATTCTCAGTAGGATAAAGTTCTCCTGGGTTCTTTTTACCTTTTCTTCTAAAATCTCTTTATTCCTACTTTTACCTATGGTAGATGCATAATTTGCTTAGCATTAGCCTGTGAAAAGCCTGTGTGTTAAGAACTGAGGCCTCTTGCCAACAGCCATATGAATGAGTCATCTTGGAAATGAATCCTCTAGCTGCAGCCCTGGCCAACACCTTAACAGTAATTTCATGAGAGAACCTAAGCTAGAACCACATAGCTAAACTACTCCTAATCCTGGACCCATAGAAACTGTCAGATAATAAATGTTTGCTCTTTTAAGCCACTAAGTTTTGAGGCAATTTGTTAGGCAGCAAACATTTAACCTGTCATGATCAACTCCTTAATTTCTCTCAGTAGCTAGTCTAAATCTTGTCCTAGCCTAATTCCCTGATACACATCCAAAAACAAAAAAAACAACAATAAAAAATACACAACCCATTTTTTTTGTGTGTGAGATGAAAGAGGCAAGCTCATCATAACCCTCAACATGAATTATTATTATTATTTGTAGAGACAGTATCTTTTTTTTTTTTTTGGTTTTTTTTTTTTTTTTGAGACGGAGTCTGGCTCTGTCGCCCAGGCTGGAGTGCAGTGGCTGGATCTCAGCTCACTGCAAGCTCCGCCTCCCGGGTTCACGCCATTCTCCTGCCTCAGCCTCCCGAGTAGCTGGGACTACAGGCGCCCGCCACCGCGCCTGGCTAGTTTTTTGTATTTTTTAGTAGAGACGGGGTTTCACCGTGTTAGCCAGGATGGTCTCGATCTCCTGACCTTGTGATCCGCCCGTCTCGGCCTCCCAAAGTGCTGGGATTACAGGCTTGAGCCACCGCGCCCGGCCGAGACAGTATCTTGCTATGTTGCCCACACTGGTTTGAACTCCTGGCCTCAAGCGGTCCTTTGGCCATGGCCTCCCAAAGTGCTGGGATTACAGGCGTGAGCCACAATGGCCAGCCCTCAACCTAAAAACTTGTAGCTATAATACTATTTTCTATCCTCACCTCCTGTTCTTTCCTCATATTGGCAGAGGTCAATCCTTTTAAATGTACTGTAAATTTTATTCCTTCTGCCTAGACAGGGATGCTGCTTTCCTTTCTAATACTTCTAACTCCAACCACATGTCCACCTCCTTTTTTTGCCCTGTAAGTATGAACTCATGCTTGAATGTCATCTTTAAAAAAAGTTATCCCTTGACCTTACACTTTCCGTTTAGCTATTTCTCTTCTTCCTGTGAAGAGAAGCCTATACCTGATCCTTCCCATTCCTTACACCTCTCATTTGTGCCTCAACACTGTGAGCTCTATCCCTCACACTGTTTGGCCTCTCTACAGTATTTTATAGTGCTGACCACTCCCTTTTTATTAAAAACTGGCTTCTGTAACTACATTATCTTCTGAATCTCCTCTCACCTTGCTTTTGGTCCTCTTCTTGCTCCAGAAACTCAAGCTGGGTGATTTCAATTGTCCCATAGGTTACATTGACAACTCCCAAATACATATATAGTCCAGAAAGTATCTCTAGCCCAGACTACTTTCTTGAATTCCATACCTCCACCCATCTGTTCCATTTGACCATCCTCTAGGCATTTCAAAATCAACTCACTATCTTGTCCTAAAAACCCTCACTTGGTTATTTCTGTTAATCACATTTGAGTGTTCAAGTCATCCTACCCTTTCAACTCCTAAATCAAACTATCAGTAAGTTCTGTGGAAAACTGCTTAACATTTTACTTTTCATCATTCTACTCCTGTTTGTCCGTACTAACATTATCTTATCTCCTACAGTTTGGCTTTCTTCTTTACACTGCTGCCAAGAGTGAACCTTTAGAAACGCAAATCCAAGCACATTACTTTCCTTCTTAAAACCCTTTCAGCCGGACACAATGGCTCATGCCTGTAATCCCAGCACTTTGGGAGGCTGAGGTGGGCGGATCACGAGGTCAGGAGTTTGAGACCAGCCTGACCAACATGGTGAAACCCTGTCTCTACTACAAATACAAAAAACAAAAATTAGCCAGGCCTGGTGTTGCACACCTGTAATCTCAGCTACTCAGGAGGCTGAGGCAGGAGAATCGCTTGAACCCGGGAGGCGGAAGTTGCAGTGAGCTGAGATTGCACCATTGCTCTCCAGCCTGGGCAACAGGGCGAGACTCCATCTCAACAACAACAACAACAAAAAACCATTTCATGATTCCACATGCCTATTAAAGGCAGTCCAAATCGTGCCAAACACTCCATAATCTGGCCCCATGTACCATCCAACTTATTTCCCTACTAATTGCCATTTACCACTCTTACATAATCTTCCACCCAAATCCATACCCCCTCATTGTTCTACTTGCCTTCCTTAGCTATTTAATTCTCCAAGTTTTTGGTCAAACTGTTGTACCTAGAATCCATTTCTTTCTTTTTTTTTTTTTTCTTTTTTTTGAGACAGAGTCTTGCTCTGTCGCCCAGGCTGGAGTGCAGAGGTGCGATCTTGGCTCACACTGCAATCTCCACCTCCCAGGTTCAAGCGATTCCTAGAATCCATTTCTACGATGTCCATGTGGAGAAAACTTTCTAATCCTTTAAGATGTTGACTCTTCTGAGAAGCCTTAATGGTGGATCCAGAGATGCACCACTGACATCCCCTTCAAGGGAAAATGTGCTGCCCAGCTGTGGGAAGCGTGATCAAGGGTCAGCTCCTTCTGGGTCAGCCTCAGCTAGAGATAGCTATCTTACCTGAGATCAAATCCTTCCTGGAACAGCCCACATTTGAAGGCCAGGCCATTTCTGTCATATGTTCAGACACTCTGATGGGCAATCTGGCTCCAGAGTTCCTCAGACGGATTTACTGAGATTTGTTGGGAAACTGTCACAGTTTGACTTCTTTTGCCCAATATTGTCTTCCCCTTTTCCCTCACAGATGTTGTTTCTTAATAAACTTCTTGCTCCCCAAACTCCCACTCAGTGAGTACTTTTAGAGAATCCTACTTGTGACACTCTGCCTGATTTCACTTAATCAGTACCAAGTACTCCCATTTAAAAAAAAAAAAAAGTTATATATATATTTTTTTAATGTACTAGAAATGCAGTGATAATTAAGACATGACTATTGCCTTTGGGAAATTCTTAAGGTAATAATCACACCCAACAGCAATTTATAGGAGCCAGACTCCACTATATTCCCAACTTTGGGCAAAGTGGGTGGTCAATAAATGCTGATTTCAATTGAAAAATTTTATATGTAAAATGAAATATGGCAAATTGTGACATTTATAAACAAAACTGGGAAGGCAGGGAAAATGTATAATGTGTATAAAGACTTTTTATAATCACTACAACATACTATTGAAAATAAAAGCCTCACAAAAATAAGAAGAAAGAGAAATTTTTTTTTTTTTTTTGAGACAGAGTCTTGCTTTGTCCCCCAGGCTGGAGTGCAGTGGTACGACCTTGGCTCACTGCAACCTCTGCCTCCCGGGTTCAAGCGATTCTCCTGCCTCAGCCTCCGGGGTAGCTAGTATTACAGGTGTGAGCTACCACACCCAGCGATAAACAAGTTTTAACAGATGTTGAAAATAATACTGGCTATCATTTATTGATATATGCCAGGTAATAAGTGAGATGCTTTTCACATATTAAGTTACTGCTCTAACAATTTCTTGCAACATAATATCCCTATTTATTAATAAGAAAACTAAGGTGCAGAAAAACTGAATAACTTGACTAGTCACTTAGTAAATGCTGGCATGGTGAACCAGATTGGTCTTTTTTTTTTGTTTTGTTTTGTTTTGTTTTGTTTTGAGACGGAGTCTCACTCTGTCGCCCAGGCTGGAGTACAGTGCCGGATCTCAGCTCACTGCAAGCTCCGCCTCCTGGGTTTACGTCATTCTCCTGCCTCAGCCTCCCGAGTAGCTGGGACTACAGATGGCTTATGTACTTTTCAGTATACTGTGTGTATTAAAAACTTCCATTGGCTAGACATGGATTATACTCCATTATTTTTTTACTAAACACACTATTATATCTGAAGGTCTTTCACTGTCAACGTGTAGGTTGCCTGTCATTTAACAGCATTAAGGGTTAAAGACGCTAAAATCGGAACACAGCTTTTTAGTTTTATTTTTTTGAGACAAGAGTCTTGTTCTGTCACCGAGGATGGAGTGCAGTGGCACGATCTTGGCTCACTACAAGCTCTGCCTCCTGGGTTTAAGCAATTCTCCTGCCTCCTGCCTCAGCCTTCCGAGAGCTGGGATCACAGGCGTGCACTACCACACCTGGCTAATTTTTGTATTTTCAGTAGAGATGGGGTTTCTCCATGTTGGCCAGGCTGGCCTTGAACTCCTGACCTCAAGTGATCCACCAGCCTCGGCCTCCCAAAGTGCTGGGATTACAGACATGAGCCACCGCGCCCGGCCCCAGAACACAGCTTTCTTTCTTTTTCTTTTTCTTTTTTTGAGACGGAGTCTCACTCTGTTGCCCAGGCTGGAGTGCAGTGGCGTGATCTTGGCTCCCTGCAACCTCCAGCTCCAGGGTTCAAGCAATTCTTCTGTCTCAGCCGAGTAGTTGAGACAGCATTGGGTAGCTGGGATTATAGGCGTGTGCCACCAGACCCAGCTGGTTTTTGTATTTTTAGTAGAGATGGGGTTTCACCATGTTGCCCAGCTAGTCCTGAACTCCTGACCTCAGGTGATACACCTGCCTTGGCCTCCCAAAGTGCTGAGATTACAGGTGTGAGCCACTGCACCCGGCCAATTTTCTATCTACTTATACGTATCCTCTAAACACATAGTATTGAATATGGTCTCTTCTAGGTGATATGGCCAAATACAATCAAGTAAAATATCCTCAAAAAACTCTTTTTCTCACTTTTTAAAACAAACTGAACTGCTTCCAAATAGCCTCAATTACCTGGATCCCAACAGTCAAGAACTGTTGTTAAAGCACTTCGGAGAAGGTCAGTCCAAGCAGTGTGGCTCTTTTCTGCCCGCGCCATGGGAGAAGATAAGATTCCTTTCAGAGCCTGTAGGGAAGCTGCAACCGTCGAAGATAACTGGCCCCCCGGTAACTTCACAGCAGTCTCTCTAAGGACCCCAATTGTGAGGTACAGTATAGTAGGGAGAATTGAGATGCTTCCTGTAAGATAAATTTTTTAAAAACATACTGCATTTCAACCTATGTATATATGGTTCCTAAAAACAAATCATCAAGGAGTAAGACAATGTCAGATTTTTAGTTTTTAAAAGATGATTTCTAATAAAGAACTGTAACTGTTAAGATAATGTAAGTAGTTTTATTAAAATTTTTAAGGATGGATTAAATCTTGATGGTTATAACTGGAGATGATGTTTAAATTGTATGAGTATCATGCTTTTGCTGTTTTTGTTTTATTTGGCAGTTGATAAATGAACTTATTTTTATTTATCTTTTATTGTGGTAAAATATATACAACATAAAGTTTACCATGTTAACCATTTTTAGTGTATAATCCAGTGGCATTAAGTACATTCACAATGTTGCCTGGGCAACACAGTGAGACTTCATCTCTACGAAAAAAAAAAAAAAAAAAAAGCTGGGACGGTGGTGTGCGCCTTAGGAGGCTGAGGTGGGAGGACTGCTTGAGTCCAGGGGGTTGAGGCTGCAGTGAGCTGAGATTGTACCACTGAACTCCAGCC
Source organism: Macaca mulatta (assembly GCF_049350105.2). Lineage (NCBI taxonomy): Eukaryota > Metazoa > Chordata > Mammalia > Primates > Cercopithecidae > Macaca > Macaca mulatta. Next base: position 104,426,581 of record NC_133412.1, read on the forward strand.
TGGGCATAGAGTGAGACCCTGTCTAAAAAAGAAAACCAACCAACAAAAAAATAACATCTTTAGCGGCTGAGTGCGGTGGCTCACGCCTGTAATCCCAGCACTTTGGGAGGCCAAGGCAGGTGGATCATGAGGTCAGGAGATCAAGACCAGCCTGGCCAATATGGTGAAACCTGTCTCTACTAAAAATACAAAAATTAGCCAGGCGTGGTGGTGCACGCCTGTAGTCCCAGACACTTGGGAGGCTGAAGCAGAAGAACTGCTTGAACCTGGGAGGCAGAGGTTGCAGTGAGCCCAGATCGTGCCACTGCACTCCAACCTGAGTGACACAGCCAGACTCCATTTCAAAAAACAAAAAACGAAAAAACACCCTTAGCAGAAATATGTTTACCAATTAAGAAGTATCTACTAAGTACTAAATACCTATAATCTGCTAGATTTCACAGAATATACAATTTTAATTGGAAACAAAACATTTCTCTTTTTTTTTTTTTTGAGACGGAGTCTCACTGTATTGCCCAGGCTGGAGTGTAGTGGCGCGATCTCGGCTCACTACAAGCTCCGCCTCCAGGGTTCACGTCACTCTCCTGCCTCAGCCTCCTGAGTAGCTGGGACTACAGGCGCCCACCACCACGCCCGGCTAAATTTTTGTATTTTTAATAGAGATGGGGTTTCACCATGTTAGCCAAGATGGTCTCGATCTCCTGACCTTGTGATCCACTCACCTCAGCCTGGGATTACAGGCATGAGCCACCGCACCTGGCCGACATTTCTCTTTTATATGTAATACTCAATTACATATAATGCCTTTGTAGGACAGATAAAAGCTACAGACCGGCCGGGCGCGGTGGCTCAAGCCTGTAATCCCAGACTTTGGGAGGCCGAGACGGGTGGATCACGAGGTCAGGAGATCGAGACCATCCTGGCTAACATGGTGAAACCCCGTCTCTACTAAAAAAATACAAAAAACTAGCCGGGCGAGGTGGCGGGCGCCTGTAGTCCCAGCTACTCAGGAGGCTAAGGCAGGAGACTGGCGTGAACCCGGGAGGCGGAGCTTGCAGTGAGCTGAGATCCAGCCACTGCACTCCAGCCTGGGCGACAGAGCCAGACTCCGTCTCAAAAAAAAAAAAAAAAAAAAAAAAAAAGCTTCAGACCTACATATGGAAATAACACATGCATATACATGAAAAAACAAAACTCAGATGAGCTAGAGTTTTTAGAGAAGCCTTTATACCTGAAGTAGGCCTGCAGTTGAACCACGAAGAAAGAAAAATTTTTAAAAGCAGATAAGGGTCATTTCGATCAAGTAATGACATGGTAGTACAGAACAAGGATGAACATGAAGCCTCTTGGGTTTAGGATTTGCAAAGAAGGAACTGAAAAAAGGTAACGACTTAGCAGAGCTACACAGAGAGCCTTAAATGCCATGTTAAAGAGTATGAACTTGCTGGGCATGGTGGCTCACACCTGTAGTCCCAGCACTTTGGGATGCCAAGGAGGGAGGATCACTTGAGGCCAGGAGGTCAAGACCAGCCTTGGCAACCCAGCAAGACCCCATCTCTACAAAAAATTAAAAAAAAAAAAGTTAGCCAGGTATGGTGGCACAGGCCTGAGTCCTAACTACTCAGGAGGCGAAGGCAGGAGGATTGCTTAAGCCCAGGAGTTTAAGGTTACAGTGAGCTATGATTGTTCCACTGCACTCTGGCCTGGGTGACAGAGAAAGTACCTGTGTCAAGCAAACAACAACAACAAAGAGTATGGAGCCAATTCTAAACAGAACCAGATACAATGACAAACTTTTGCCGTCACTGAGGCAGGAAAAGTCTGTTAGAAACTGTATACCAAAACATGCCCAAGCACTAATAATTGCCACTGACTGAAGTACTGTCAATCATAGAAGAGCATATCTATTTATAATACTTGCTATTTCTATATTTTCACTTTCTCTCTTTTTTTTTTTTTTTTTTTTTTCAGACGTAATTTTACTCTTGTTGCCCAGGCTGGAGTGCAATGGCATGATCCTGGCTCACTGCAACCTCCAACTCCCAGGTTCAAGCGATTCTCCTGCCTTAGCCTCTTGAGTAGCTGGGATTATAGGCATGTGCCAAAATGTCTGGCTAATTTTGTATTTTTCGTAGAGACGGAGTTTCACCATGTTGGTCAGGCTGGTCTCGAACTCCTGACCTCAGGCGACCCACTCACCTTGGCCTTCCAAAGTGCTGGGATTACAGACGTGAGCCACTGCGCCTGGCTCTCTATATTTTTACTTTTAGTAAAACAATTTATTAAAATGTAATCCTAATCTTAGAGGATTAAAGACAATACCCAAATGTTTGGGTCAGCATTCATTTAAAAAGAAAAAGATTAGCAACTAGACTCCATTACCTATTAAAACCATTTCTCTTCTAGGTCAAGTCAAGCAATCACATACCACAGCATACCTTCAGGAGAGCACACTGCAGGAAGTTCGGAAAGGATAACCAACGCAGCTGAAACCAATCTACTTCCATCTTCTGATAGCATCTGTGGCTTCCTAGCTTTTACTCCTGGGCTACCTGTCAATTTAGGATTTAATTCTGGGAGCTGTCTAACTAGAATGCATACACACAATTCTAGTGTTGCAAAGACCAAAGACTTCCCAGGTACAAGTCCTCCGGTGTCCTTTCCCTCTCCGAACTCTGGCAGAGTTTCCTTTTCAGCAGCCCCATCATCAACTAAAAGACAGAAAGAACAGTGTTTAATAAATACTTTGTGCTTGCTTTGCTTCTGGTAGATGGCAATTTAGTTAAATCCTGTTACAGGAAATACATTTATTTAATTTTTTTGAGACTGAGTCTAACTCTGTCACCCAGTCTGGAGTGCAATGGCATGATCTCGGCTCACTGCAACCTCTGCCTTCCAGTTTCAAGCGATTCTCCTGCCTAAGCCTCCCGAATAGCTGGGATTACAGGCATGCACCACCATGCCCGGCTAATTTTTGTATTTTCAGTAGAGAAGAGGTTTCACCATGTTGGTCAGGCTGGTCTCGAACTCCTGACCTCAAGCTATCTGCCCGCCTCGGCCTCCCAAAGTGCCAGGATTACAGGTGTGAGCCACCGCGCCCGGCTCGGAAATATATTTAATGACTAAATTTTGGGTGTGAAAGACTAAGAGAGAAAGAAGTTATGAAGGGAAAAGTAATCATCTTTATTATGACTTCCTATTGCAATTGGTCAAAAGAAGTCTTTTTAATCCTGTCAGTCTTATAATATTGCCTGGTTAACTCCTTCTTGCTGTTAAGACTGTAAACCTGATAGCTAGAGCTCCAGAAATTACCATGTGATCTTAGGTATCGATGGTGGCTGGACAGGAAGAAAGTCACGTCCTTAATGTCTTTAAGAAGGTGCCATATCAGCCCTAGACTCTCTATCTCTGGCCACCTATTTAGATGAGCAAATAAATCTTTGGGGTTTAAATCCACTGTTATATTGGGTTTTCTATAATATGTAGCCAACTATAATCTTAAGTGGTAAACTCTCTAATACCATATTAGACTTGTAAATGAGCAATCTGCAAACATAAGTTCTTTCCATGCACACTGGTAAACATAGCTAAAGCAAGTACTCTAGTAGTGAAGGGATTTATTTCTTCCAGGTTTTGTTAAAATTCTCATTTCACCCAGAGAATAGTAGTTTAACTACTGACGATATCTAGACTAACATGCAGAGGTGAATGAGAGGATTTAAAACCATGCCAGGCTGGGCATGATGGCTCATGCCAGTAATCCCAGCACTCTGGAAGGCCAAGGTGAGTGGATTGCCTGAGTCTAGGAGGTCGAGAGACAAGGCTGGGCAACAAGGCCACATCCTGTATCTACTAAAAAATACAAAAAAATTAGCCAGGCATGGTGGCATGTGCCTGTAGTCCCAGCTACTCAGGAGGTTAAGGTGGGAGAATCACCTGAGCTTGGGGGGTCGAGGCTGCAGTGAGCCGAGATCATGCCACTGCACTCCAGTTTGGGCAACTGGAGTGAGACCTTGTCTCACTAAATAAATAAACAAATAAATAAAGCCATGCTTAAAGACTCTACTTTCAGGGATCATTTCTTTTTTTTTTTTTTTTGAGACGGAGTCTTGCTCTGTAGCCCGGGGCTGGAGTGCAGTGGCCGGATCTCAGCTCACTGCAAGCTCCGCCTCCCGGGTTTACGCCATTCTCCTGCCTCAGCCTCCGGAGTAGCTGGGACTACAGGCGCCCGCCACCTCGCCCGGCTAGTTTTTTGTATTTTTAGTAGAGACGGGGTTTCACGGTGTTAGCCAGGATGGTCTTGATCTCCTGACCTCGTGATCCGCCCGTCTCGGCCTCCCAAAGTGCTGGGATTACAGGCTTGAGCCACCGCACCCGGCCTCAGGGATCATTTCTATAGTTTATTACTAGGGAAGTTTCTCTGAATGTGCAGAGCACAAAAAGTAAAACAAGGCCATGCCTAGACATGTTTTATTTGTACTACACACAAAAGATGATCAAAACTATAAAGATATATTAAACAATACTTTACAAAAGAATGATGCTATTTGATCAACTCGGCACTAAAGGTTAACATTTACCTTCTGCGCTTCGTCTTTTTTCCTTCACATGTTCTTGAGCAGCACAGATAATCTGCCTTACCACTTCAAGTGAAGCCAACTGAATGGAAGGTGATTCTCTGGTTAAAATTACTCGATGTAGAACGTTCAGTAATTCTATACCCAAGTCCTATCATAGAAATCATGCAGAGGACACTGTATTAGAAATTATACATTTTTTTTTTGTAAAAAATACCAATGCTAAATGCCATGACAAAATTCAGAAAAAGAGAATGTAACAAATTGCTTTAGTGCAATAAAGTTAAGTAACATTTGCTCCATTTTAAATCAATGTCAGAGGCCAGGCACAGTGGCTCATGCTTGCAATTCCAGCACTTTGGGAGGCCGAGGTGGGTGGATTACTTGAGGCCAGGAGTTCGAGATCAAGCCTGGCCAACATGGTGAAACCCTGTCTCAACCTGATTAATGCTTTAAACCTAATAATAGCATTAAACACTTAAATAATAGACAGTCTATGCAGAAGAAATTATACTACTCACTTATCTCAACATCCAAGAGTCAATAACAAAAGAAATATACTAGATAAAACATGGTATCAAAAGTATCTGCCCAATGCATACTTGCCCTTGAGAAAAGCAGTCAAAGGGAAGTACCATACTTTGTACAGGAACCCTTTTCCCATGGCCACACCCAAGTCAGATATTAGTGCCTGACTCCATCTAAAGATTAGCCAGCAATCTCTTAAAAAGACCTAGAGGGAGAACTCAGCCAACAGGAATACTTTGTAATGGACAGTAACTACATGAACCCATTAGATTCTCTCTTGGGGAATGGAATATAAGATACAGGTATATACACAAAGAGCAGGGTATGCAGAAGCAAAAAGACACAAAGAATAAATGCCACATGTAATTAGTGGCTACTGCCCTGGAGAATGCAATATAGAACTCTCCCATCATTGCAGAAAGCAGCAGAGACAGAAAAGTGGCAGAGTCAGAGGCATGATTGTTTCTGGGTCAACACATACGCTTATGGCATTCTGGTTCCAAGGCCTAGCTGTGTGGCCGTATGGTTTTAAAAAAAAATTTCTCTGTGTTTACTCTCTGTTAACTATAGAAACCTGAACATGTTTCTCTTCCTTAAAGTCTACAGAAGCCTTACAAAAAAAAACCCCAGATAAATCACCTGATCACTGCCAATTTTTGATCTGGGCCAAGGTACATCTAGAAGGGCTTGCAATGCATGTAAACAAGCAGTTATGCTTTCCATGGTTGCATCTGAACGCAAGGAACATAGAAATTCCACGCTGATTCCTGTGGAAAGCAAAAAAAGAGGAGGAGGCTTCTTTCAAATTATCAGTTTATGAAATTAAGTAATTAATCATATTTTGGTAAGATATATAAACAAACAGTAAAAAGGTAATACAAATAAATCACAATGAATTTAAGACTAAACAACTAAATGACAAGACAAGTCACTTAATAGTTTGTTTCTATCTACATGTACAAGAAGAATAATCTATGCTGGGCGTGGTAGATCACCCGAGGTTGGGAGTTTCAGACCAGCCTAACATGGAGAAATCCCGTCTCGACTAAAAATATAAAATTAGCTGGGTATGGTGGCACATGCCTGTAATCCCAGCTATTCGGGAGGCTGAGGCAGGAGAATCGCTTGAACCCAGGAGGCAGAGGTTGTGGTGAGCTGAGACTGCTCCATTGCACTCTGGCCTGGGCAACAAGAGCAAAACTCTTGTCTCAATAAAAAAAAAAAAAAAAAAAAAAAAACCAAAAAACTAAACTAGGCCTGTGCACTAGTTGCTTAGTTGCTATGAAACAGTTCAAAGCTGCAAAAATTACAATAAAATTGCACCAGAAAACATATGGAGTTTTACAACTTTACTTTGGCTAAAATTTATTGGGTGATCATCACGTATCAGTCATTGTGCTTTGACATACATCTTTTTATTAAATTATCGTAACAGTTGACAAAGTAGGCACTATTATTGACACTAATTCTGAGATAAATGAGCAGAGAGCTCAAGTAATTTATTTATATTTATATTTTTAATTGACAATAATTGTGAGCTTGAGTTGAAATCGTGCCAATGCACTCCAGCCTGGGCAAAAGAGTGAAACTCCATATCAAAAAAACAAAAACAACAACAACAACAACAACAAAAAACCCGAGGGTTGTAAACTTCTATAAGTGATTTAACTGACCTAAAATCAGATGGAATCTATCAGTATAGACATCCTCAGGGGACTTTATGGTAGCCCCAGAAGATGAACCCTGACACATGGAAGTTGGTGTTACAGGCCTGGAGAGATCAGATGCTCCTTCATCTGGGTCAGCAACAACAAAGCCTGTGCTTGTAAGCCACAATGCCGTAGCATGGAGGATAAGTGCCCAGGAGTTGTAATACTGCAATTTTGCATTTTCACTAGTCTCTGCTGTGTAGAAAGCACCGCCTAAAGCAAACAGTTTCAGGAGAAATAAGAGATTAGCTGCCAATGTATTTTCTCCTTTTTCTGTTACAAGATATAGACCATTTCCATCACTCTGAAAGTTCCCTTGTACCCTTTTTCAGTCAGTTCCCTATACCCTAAGGCAACTACTTTCTAGTTTTTATCAGCACAGATTAGTTTTGCCTACTCTTCAACTTCATATAAATAGAATCACATATTCACATGTACTTATTTGCGACTAATATTTTGTTAACAAAATAACCTAACAACATTTTTAGAGATTCATTCATGCTGCTATGTTATCAGTATTCTGTTATCAACGTTCTTATTTTTACTGGAAGTACAACTGATAGGTCATAGGGCTCATCTACTTTTAACTTCATAAAAAGTTTTCAGCCTAATTTGTAACTTTTTATAATTTAATCATAAACATTTAAAAACAAAATATGTGTATATGTGTGATTAAAATAAATACCAATACCCATTTACCCACTTCCAAGATGGAACATTAATATTTTCCCTGATTTTCTTTTTAAATCTCTCTTAATTTTTTTCTCTTTTTTTTCAGATGGAATCTCACTCTGTCGCCCAGGCTGGAATGCAGTGGTGAGATCTCAGCTCACTGCAACCTCCAACTTCTGGGTTCAAGCGATTCTCCCGCCTCAGCCTCCTGAGTAGCTGGGACCACAGGTGTGCACCACCACGCCTGGCTAATTTTTTGTATTTTAGTAGAGATGGGGTTTCACCATGTTGCCCAGGTTGGTCTTGAACTCCTGGGCTCAGGCAATCCGCCCACCTCGGCCTCCTAAAGGGTTGGGATTACAGGTGTGAGCCACCGCGCCTGGCCAATTTTTTCCTTGAAAAACCTAAAACTGTTATACCACTAATTCTTGCCCCTCCTTCCATGACTACTTTCCTCAAGCCAGTAAGAATGACTCCTAGATATGGTCTTATACTTTCACAATAATCTATGCATTCATTAATAACATATGCTATTTTTTTTTGTGTTTAAAAGTTTACTTAAAAGGCATCACACCGTATGTATCCTTTTTTTTTTGGAGATGGGGTTTCACTATGTTGTCCAGGTTGGCCCTGAACTCCTGAGCTCAAGTGACCCTTCCACTTCAGCCTCCTGAGTAGCTGAGACTACCAGCATGTACTACCATGCCTGGCTTACATGCATCCTTTATTTTTTCTGTCCAGGCACGGTGGCTCATGCCTGTAATCCCAGCACTGTGGGAGGCTGAGGCAGGCAGATCACCTGAGGTCAGGAGCTCGAGACCAGCCTGGCTAACATGTAGAAACCCTGTCTAAAAATACAAAAATTAGCTGGGCGTGGTAGTGCACACCTATAGTCCTAGCTACTTGGGAGGCTGAGGCAAGAGAATCGCTTGAACCCAGGAGGTGGAGGTTGCAGTGAGCCGAGATCAAGCCACTGCCCTCCAGACTGCGTCACAGAGCAAGACTCTGTCTCAAAAATAAATAAATAAATAAATAAATAAATATTTTTTCACTTAACATTATGTTTTTAAGATTTACTTACAGTTGCTATATGTCTGTCATTCATTTTTCTGTTGTGTAAGTAAATCAGCTTATTTTCACTTTGTTTCAATTTTAATGCTACTGAAAAGTACAACAATCACTCCACATATCTTTTTGTATATAATTCCAACGAAAATTCTAATAGGACTAGGGTGCGCACCATAGTGTACACTATAGTCCCAGCTGCTTAGGAGGGTGAGGTGGGAGGATCACTTGAGCCCAGCTGTAGTGCACTATGATTGCTCCTGTGAACAGTCATTGTACTCCAGCCTGGGCAACCCAGCAGGACCCTGTCTCTAAAAACACACAAACAAACCAAATACACACATACAAAACTAGTAGAACTTTACAGACTCTTCCTAAAATTCATTTCAAAAAGTAAAAATACAATGATAGCTAAGACATTTTGGAATAACATGAAGAAGATTAAGAGTGGCTACAAAGTAACCAACCCATAAAATGCAGTATTAGTAACTGACTAAAAATAAGAACCCTATCCCTATTCCACACACACAAAATAAATTCCAGTTCTACCAAAGTTCAAATGTAAAAGGCAAAACTGTAAAGCTTATATATCTTTATGATCTTAAATTTAAAAATGTATGTGGTAACATACAAAAACACAAACCATAAATGACTGATTACATTCCCTAATTTTTTTTTTTTTTTTTTTTTTAAAAGAGAGGGACTTGCTCTGTCACCCAGACTGGAGTGCAGTGGCACAATCATAGCTGCCTGCAGCCTCCAACTCCTGGGCTCATGGGATCTTCCCACATCAGCCTTCTGAGTAGCTGGGACTACAGGTGTACTACATCACACCGAACTTCCATTAGTTTAAAAAAGGTAAAAGAAAAGGACAAGTTACAGACTGAGAGAAAATACTTATAAGACATGAAATCACAAAGGAATAGTGTTGTGTATATATATAAAGGATTACACAATCAGGAAGAAAACAATTGTCTTTTTTTTTTTTTTGAGACGGAGTCTCGCTCTGTCACCCAGGCTGGAGTGCAGTGGCCAGATCTCAGCTCACTGCAAGCTCTGCCTCCTGGGTTTATGCCATTTTCCTGCCTCAGCCTCCCGAGTAGCTGGGACTACAGGTGCCCGCCACCTCGCCCGGCTAGTTTTTTGTATTTTTCAGTAGAGACGGGGTTTCACCATGTTAGCCAGGATGGTCTCGATCTCCTGACCTCGTGATCCACCCGCCTCAGCCTTCCAAAGTGCTAGGATTACAGGCTTGAGCCACTGCGCCCGGCCGAAAACAATTGTTATAAATGAATTTCTGATGCTGCAAAAGAAACAGCACTCAGATATAATTTAAGTTTCCTCAGCAAGGCAATTTACTTTTGCAAAAGGGTGTCACTTGCGCCAATTAAGATTGCAAGTGCACATGGAACAAAGGAGACAAGGGGGTTTTTATATCCTTAATGCGATCTGTATCTCTGTGTTCTTCCCCCATGGGCTGGGGTTGGACTGCACAATCTGAGCTGACCCGACTGGCTACTTGTAAATATTTTTCTAAATATGGAAGGGAGGGGGACATGAGGTCCAGTGGTGGAGCAACTGGGACGTGCAGTTTCGGAACAATGGGTACAGGTAACCAAAGGAACAGATGTGAGTTATCAATTAAAACTGACGGGAAGGGGGTAGGGTGTTTACAGTAACTGGAGGCAAGGAGAAACAAGAAAGTTGAGTTTGAGAACAAAGGGTAAGGAAGTTAACAGGCTAAACCTTTTGAAGAAAAACTCAGAAAGATTCATTGTATCTTATAACAAAATAAATACCAAATAGCAGATGGGCAAAGATTATGACTAAATTATTTATGGAAGAAGCAACTTAAAGACTCTTAATCAAGGAAATAAGAAAATAAAACAATGAAATATTTCATAGCCATCAGATTGGCAAAAATTATTAAGTATGATAATACAGTGTGGAGAAATGAAAACAAGTTGCTGGTGGGTGTAGCCTTTCTTTTTTTTTGAGACAGAGTCTCACTCTTTTCACCTAGGCTGGAGTGCAGAGGCACGATCTCAGCTCATTGCAACCTCTGCCTCCCAGGTTCAGGCAATCCTCCTGCCTCAGCTTCCCGAGTTGCAGGGATTATGGGCACTCGCCACCACACTTGGCTAACTTTTGTGTTTTTAGTAGAGACGGGGTTTCACCATGTTGGCGGTGCTGGTCTCGAACTCCTGACTTCAAGTGATCCGCCCACCTCAGCTTCCCGAATTGCTGGGATTACATAAGTTTGAGAATAGCCTGGCAACAAGGCAAAACCCCATCTCTGCGAAATACATAAAAATTAGCTGGTCGTGGTGGTGTATGCCTGTAGTCCTTGCTACTTGGGAGGCTGAGGTAGGAGGATTGCCTGAGCCCAGGAGGCAGAGATTGCAGTGAGCCAAAATTGCACCAATGCACTCCAGCCTGGGAAACAAAGTAAGACCCTGTCTCAAAAAAAAAAAAAAGAAAATGTGTTACTGTCACTCTAGGGATTATCTAAGTATTTTACCTCCTTACCTTCAGCAGGAAGTTGGGAGGCAAATTCTGAAGGCAAAGTTAAAAGAGCAAAATCCTGAAGTGCAGCAAGCCAGAGTCTGCTTAGTGTGCCAAGATCTGCATAGACTAAGTCAAGAAGTCCATCTGATGAACATGATCCATTTCTGATACTGTCCTCTAAACAGCTGGTAGTCTTCAGAGGTTGTCTGTGGTTTTTATGTCTTTGCACAGCAATTATGTAGACCTGTTAAAGGTTAATTGAAAAACAGGAAATCTTTTATCTGCTGAAAAGGTACTATAAAATGTTTATATTTTCCTGAAGAGGCAGACTTACCTTTGAGCATACTGGACTTGAAATGCACTGTGATATCAAGAAGGCCTGTCTGTGTAACTACACACAGAAAACTGGGGTAGAAAGAGTCAAAAATACTATCTTCAATGAGATGCATTAGGGATAACAAATATCTGCTAAATATGATGCCACTTCTCACATTTACAATCATAATACTATATCACGGCACTCTTTCTCACTAAGCCTGGTATGGCCTAATAATCCATCTTAACATACGGCTACAGGTAGCCATCTCTTAACTGAAAGACTGAAAATATTTTCATTCAAACGTATCACTAAATCTCTAAAAAGTGTACACAAATAGATTTAACGTGGATTATAGAATGTTAAAGTATGCAACACAGTGTATAACATGCACTATTCCTTTATCTACAACTCTAAAATCCAAAAAGCTCTGAAAAAACCTAAGTTTTGGGCAAACTAATCTGGTGGCAAAACTGAAGAACTTTGTGAGGCCATTTATATCTATACACACAAAACAGTATGAATATTCAAACATGAATGTGTCTGATTATAGATTCTATGGTATCTTTATTGAAGAAGTAACATGAGGAGGTAACAGGCTTAAGCAAAAGCACAGGATTTAGATCCAGTCTATTTTATTTTATTTTTATTTTTTTGAGAAGAAGTCTCATTCTGTCACCCAAGCTGGAGTGCAGTGGTGCCATCTCAGCTCACTACAACCTCCACCTCCCCGGTTCAAGCAATTCTCCTGCCTCAGCCTCCCAAGTAGCTGGGATTACAGGCATGCACCACCATGCCTGGCTGGCTTTTGTATTTTTTAGTAGAGATTGGGTTTCACCATGTTGACCAGGCTGGTCTTGAACTCCTGACCTCATGTAATCTGCCTGCCTCAGTCTCCCAAAGTGCTGGGATTACAGGTGTGAGCCACCACGCCCAGGCTATTTTATTTGTTTGTTTTCTTATTTTTGAGACGGAGTTTCGCTCTTGTTCCCCAAGCTGGGGTGCAATGGTGCGATCTCAGCTCACTGCAACCTCTGCCTCCCGGGTTCAAGCAATTCTCCTGCCTCGGCCTCCCGAGTAGCTGGGATTACCAGCGTGCGCCACCATGCCCAGCTAATTTTTTGTATTTTCAGTAGAAATGGGGTTTCACCATGTTAGCCAGGCTGGTCTCGAACTTCTGATCTCAGGTGATCTGCCCACCTTGGCCTCCCAAAGTGCTAGGATTACAGGTGTGCACCACCGTGCCCAGCCTATTTTATTTATTATTAAAATTTTATATAGAGATGGGGTCTCAGTATGTTGTCCAGGCTGATCTCGAACTCCTGGCCTCAAGTAATCCTCTTGCCTTGGGCTCCTAAAGTGTTGGGATTACAAGCATGAGCCACTGCACCTGGCCAGACCCAGTTTATTGAATCTAGGCACAACTACTTCCTAATGAAGGTTGTGATAAATAATGACAAAAATAAAGATTCTACAACTTTCAGGTTTAAAATACCTCTACTGGAGGAAACCCTTTTGTACATGTTGGTTAATCTCTTAGATGAAATCTGAGATTACATACCTTCATTAAAATGGTATGTGAACTGGGCCAGGCATGGTGGCTCATACTTGTAATCTCAACACTTTAAGAGGCAGAGGAGAGTGGACCATTTGAGGTCAGGAGTTCAGGACCAACCTGGCCAACACGGTGAAACCCCATCTCTACTAAAAATACAAAAATTAGCTGGGTGTGGTAGTGAATACCTGCAGTCCCAGCTACTTGGGAGGTTGAGACACGAGAATCGCTTGAACCTGGGAGGTGGAGGTTGCAGTGAGCCAAGATTGCTCCAGTGCACCCCAGCCTCGTCAACAGAACAAGACTCTGTCTCCAAAAAAATGATATGTGAACCAAGATTGGTCATGTTTGGTCACTGCCGAAGCTGGGTGATGGGTATATGTAGATTCATTATAAATACTACTACGTCTACTTTTGCAAATGTTTAAACATTGCATAGTAAATTAAAAAATATTGTTTTCTTCTTTATTAGGAAAGTAAATAAGCATTTTACTGTAAGATTTCTTTATCCTTGGAAAATAAAATAACTACTACTTAGTATTCAAAAATCATTCTATGAAAGAGCATTAGAAAGCATTACATGCTACAGAGTTGAGAGAAGACCCAAATTTCCAAGAATTCAGGATTCAATAAAAGCTGACTTCCATTGGCTACTGTAAAGTCCCTCTGGCTTATAAGTGGCACTGCTTAAAGTAGGAGATAATAGACTACGGAAGACTCTTTAAAATGCTTGACCAACATATTAACACATAAATATATCACATGTTGGAATTATTTTTAAACTTAAAAATGAACTTATTTGTAGTTCATTTTAAATAGTAAATTTCAGTTTATGGCCTAAGGTGTTTATTAACAACTTCCAAAATTCCAGTTATAAATTAAGAAATACCAACCTCTGCCCAGGCTTTAAGCACAGCTAAGATCTCCATGGTAGAAGCACTTTCATTATATAAGTGACTTAGAGCTTCTTTTCCAGCCTGTATTTTAGTTAAAGATGAAACAAGCAACTGATGAACTCTTCGGAGATCATTAAGGTCACTTACAACTCCACTTGCGATCCAGGCACTGCAAACCTAGTTTTCAAGAAATTAAAAGTTATATTTTAAAATTATAAGTATCTCCCTTGGCTGGGCATGGTGGCTCATACCTGTAATCCCAGCACTTTGGGAGCTGAGGCAGGCAGACTGCTTGAGCTCAGGAGTTTGAGACAAGCCTGGGCAACATGGCAAAACTCTGCCTAAAGGAAAATACAAAAATCAGCTGGGCATGGTAATGTGCACCTGTAGTACTAGCTACTCAGAAGGCTAGGGCAGGAGGACTGCATGAGCCCATGAGTTTGAGGACACAGTGAGCGAGAGGATTGAGCCACTACACTCCAGATCTCTAGACTCGCTGGCAGAGTGAGACCCCATCTCTTAAAACAAAAAAAACCAAAAAAACCCATCTCTTAAAAAAAAAATCTCCCTTGTGAGTTCAGCAGAGCTCACTCACATCTCAAGAATCTAGTCACTGAGACTATATTGCTATTGCTTTCAAGAAATCCTGTGGAAGGAGGCTGATAATGATAGTCAAAAGCCAGCATTTCCAAAGGGAACGAAGTCTAAGGTTGAAGCAAGGAAATCAGTGCTAATGAGCATATAAATTGAACAGTTCTAGACATATTAATATGGAGAAATGAAGCTATGAAATCATAAAACCCCAACAAAATTTTTGATTGTTTTGAAGACAGTATCTTTTTAATCTTAAAAACAAAACATCATTAATTCTACAATGCAAAACACTTGGTCCAGGTGCCATGATATTTCTCTCTCTTTTTTTGGGATAGAATCTTGCTCTGTAGCCCAGGCTGGAATGCAGGGGTGCCATCACAGCTCCTACAACCTTGACCTCCACGGCCCAGGGGATCCTCCCACCTCAGCCTCCTGAGTAGCCAGGACCACAGGCACATACCACCACGCCTGGCTAATTTTTTATTTTTTATAGAGAAAGGTTCTTCCTATGTTGCCCAGGCTGGTCTCAAACTCCTGAGCTCAAGTGAGCCACTTGCCTTGGCCTCCCAAAGGGCTGGGATTATAGGAATGAGTCACTGTGTCCAGCTGATATTTCTCTTTTTCTAAGGACAATTTATTTTTCCTCTTCTGTGTATTTATTTAGTTATTATCTCATCTCACAAACTATTTCAAGTGGCTTAGAGCAGGAACACACATAATAAAGTTATAATAAATTAGAGATTCATACAACATTTAACATAGTTCTCTGAATAGTAAAAGCACTCAACTATTTCCCAAGTACAATTAAATAAAAATTGAAAGGACTGACTAAAATTAGTTTTTCCCACTATGTTTATAATTAATTTATTCATATCAGTCCTGCTTGCAATTAGCTCAGGTCATTCCGGGCTAGATTTTTTTTTTTTTTTTGAGATGGAGTCTCCCTCTGTCGCCCAGGCTGGAGTGCAGTGGCATGATCTCAGCTCACTGCAGCCTCCGCCTCCCAGGTTCAGGTGATCCTCCCACCTTAGCCTCCTGAGCAGCTGGGACAATAGGTACTTGCCACCACGCCTGGCTCATTTTTTTGTACTTTTAGTAGACAGGGTTTCACCATGTTGGCCAGGCTGGCCTCTAACTCCTGACCTCAAGTGATCCACCTGCCTTGGCCTCCCAAAGTGCTGGGATTACAGGTGTGAGTCACTGTACCTGGCCTAGGGCTGGATATTAAGTGTTTGACAATGCAGTCTCAGAAAAGCAATGGTTTAAAATTGTATATTATATGGCTCTTAGGTATATGAAAAAGTGCTCAATCTCACTTGAAATACAAATCTAAACTATCTCGAGATAGTCTTTTATTAAAGTCTCGTACAGACAAAAATCTGAAAGTTTGATGACTCACAATGTTGCTGGGACTGTGGTAAAACAGGTACTTGTATAACATTGTTGGTGGAAATTTAAATGGTAAACATCTCTAATATCCATCAACTATTAATTATTCATCCATTCAATTTTGGGGGAATCCATCAATTCAATTTTGGGGGATTTATCTCACAGACATGCTTATACCCAGTGAAATGACCTATGCACAAGGTCACTCATACAGCACTATTCTAATAGCAAAAGACAAAAAACCCAGTGTCCGTCAATATGGAACTGGTTAAAAAAATTATAACATATCTATATAGTGGACTATCATGCAGTTATCAAAAAGGAAGAGTAAGTTCTCTACATTTAAGAAGAAAAGTGTAAGCTGTGATTGATGGTAAGACATCTATAAAGAAAAAACATTGGTAAAAAATATTAACTGGAGGATTGCGTCCCAAGATTATTTCTTAAGCTTCATCTTTTAACCATTTACCTGACACGCTTTAGCAGTGACATCAGGTGGTGTCTCTGACGTGAAGGCTGGTCTAAGTGCTGCTCCTACCTGGAAAGAAATTACATGACATATCAAACATCAATAAGTAAGACAGCACAAGTTCTCCCTCTTTTTAATGTTATTTTAAAATTATTTATTTATAACAGGTATTACGGACAGCTGTTGTTTTGTCTACCCAGCATATCTTCCCCTGTTTTTAGGTAACAACATCCCAATTTTTCCTTTGGGGAATGATCTTCTCTCCCCAACTCTTTTTTTGTTTTGAGACAGAGTCTTGCCCTGTCGCCCAGGCAGGCTGGAGTGCAGTGGCGCAATCTCAGCTCACTACAACCTCCGCCTCCCAGGTTCAAGTGATTCTCCTGCCTCAGTTTCCCAAGTAGCTGGGATTACAGATGCAAGCCACCACAACCAGCTAATTTTGTATTTTTAGTGGAGACGGGGTTTCACTATGTTGGCAAGGCTGGTTGGTCTCCAACTCCTGACCTCAAGTGATCCACCTGCCTCCTCCCAAAGTGCTGGGATTACAGGTGTGCGCCACCGTGCCCGGCCTCTCCCCAACTCTTAATCCACATTGTTGGTTTGGAGCTAACAGCGTTGCCTGGCTCCAGAGACTCATGCTGGGATACTGAAGGCTCTCAAGATTTTCACTGGGAGTACTGGGAAAGAAGCACTGTATCTTTCTGAGGCCCCGGGTAGGCTAAGACAGCCATCTTGATTTCACTTGGAGAGAATAAACCTGAAAATAAGGCCACTGTGAAAGAAAGCAGAGACAACTAAGAGAGTCCTATAATAATTTTCCTTTTCTGCTTGAGTTCTAATTGTATTTCTAGCACTTGCAATTGTGAGAGGGCTAAAAATATAACAGAGCTCCTCTTAATTAAGTTGAATTATAATATTTTATTCTAATATAGTTTTTCTTTTTTCTTCTTTTTTTTTGAGACAAAGTCTCGCTCTTGTCCCTCAGGCTGGAGTGCAATGGCACGATCTCAGCTCACTGCAATCTCTGCCTTCTGGGTTCAAGTGATTCTCCTGCCTCAGCCTCCGGAGTAGCTGGGATTACATGAGCCTGCCACCACACCTAGCTCATTTTTGTATTTTTAGTAGAGATGGGGTTTCACCACGTTGGCCAGGCTGGTCTCAAACTCCTGATCTCAGGTGATCCGCCCGCCTTGGCCTCCCAAGGTGCTGGGATTACAGGCGTAAGCCATTGCGCCCAGCCTCTAACATGATAGTTCCAAGTAACTTTAATCCCTTCATTTTGCTTTGTCCCTAAGCATATGTTGGTATTAGCTGAACAAAGTGAAAAAGACCACTAATCAACTGATGAACTGCTCTGGACTCCCTAACTGCTAGCCATCAGAAGTTGCTTCTGAATAATAAAGAGAGATCTCCTTGGATGAATGCTGTTAAAGGATTACAAGACAGCTGATGATTTTGTTATCTTCCTTGTTCTTCTTAAATTGTTCAATGGACCAGTCAAATAATCAGTTAAAAATATTACAAAACCAGTAATAGAAACCTGAATCCTTGGGCTGGGCCTGGTGGCTCATGCCTGTAGTCCCAGCACACTGGAGGTGGAAGCAGACAGATCACTTCGGTCCAAGAGTTTGAGACCAGCTTGGGCAACATGGTAAAACTCTGTCTTTACAAAAAAAATACAAAAGTTAGCCAAGCATGGTGGCGTGTGGCTGTAGTTACAGCTACTTGAGGTTTCAGTGAGCCAAAATCATGCCACTGCACTCCAGCCTGGGCAACAGGGTAAAACCTTGTCTCAAAAACAACAACAAAAACCTCACAGACATCTGAATGATTTCCTAGGTCTAGAAAATAAATGAAGGAGTTTTTATATATCATGAAAATTAACCTTTATTTATTTATTTATTTAGAGAAATGTTGTGTTTAATGGTAAAGCTTAGCACACCCCAGCACCAGGAATGGCATGAAGTTGCAGCTGCAGGCACAGACAGGTGACCCCCAAGGAGCCTAACATGGTGAAGAGGATGAAGGAGACCATAAAACAGAAGAGAAGAGCCCCATGGCCTCAGACAGGGCAAAGCCCAGAATGGCATAGGAGAAGAGTTGCTGCTTGAGAGACAGGTTCCTGGCATAGCCAATAATCAAGATGCCAAACACCACTCCAATGCCAGCCCCTGAACCAGCCACACCAACTGCAGCTGACCCAGCACCAATAAACCTGGCTGCTGTGTCAATGTCCCGGGAGACAACACTGGCCTGGAACTCCTGTCTGGCCACCTGGAACGGGGAGTTGCTGTAGGAAGGCTGTTTAGATGAATTTTCTGGGCTATTCAAGAACGAGGTAGACACAGGCCTGATTAGACCCCTGGTACAACAGCAGATCAGAGCTGGAGAAATGAGTAGTACCCCGGTGGTCTGCATTTTTTCAGTCTCCCATCTTTAGCCCTTGGTCTCAGTGCTCAGCTTCTTCTACCCCGAAAATTAACCTTTAAAGTTATAAAACACTCATTTTTTTTTGTTTTTGTTTTCCTTAATAGGGCCTTTTTTTCCCCCTCCGTGGAGATGGGGGTCTCCCTATGATGCCCAGACTAGACTTGAACTTCTGGGCTCAAGTGATCTTCCTGCCTCAGCCTTCTAAGGAGCTGGGACTACAGGCATACTACTGCGCCCAAAAGACATGTTTTATGTACTTTGCTTTTACTTGAAGCTTTATAAAATATTAACCGAAAGATTTCTTCTTCATAGACATGTACTTTCTATATATGGATTATACTGGTGATACGTTAGCAGAGATACATACTCATTTATGAAGTGATATCCCAATTTGGTTCATAGACAGATCCTTCCTCCTTTCTTTCTTCCCTCCCTCCCTCTCTTTCTTTTTCTTTCCCCCTTTCTTCTTCTTCTTCTATTTTTTAACTTTCCCATCCTCAGACAGTTTCAGACTTTTTTTTTTGAGACAGTGTCTAGATCTGTGTCACCCAGGCTGGAGTGCAGTGGCACAATCTCAGCTCACTGCAACCTCCGTCTCCCAGGCTCAAGTGATTCTCCCACCTCAGCCTGAGACTACTGGTACACACCACCATGCCAGCTAGTTTTGTATTTTTGGTAGAGATGGGGTTTCGTCATGCTGCCCGGTCTTGAACTCCTGAGCTCAAAGCTACCTACCCGCCTTGGCCTCCTGAAGTGCTGGGATTACAGGCGTGAGCCACCGTGCCTGGCCTCATAGACTTTTTATCTGTGTGTTTAATAATAAAATTCTCTAACAGAAAGTGCTTACATTGGCTTGATACTGTTCCAGAATCACATGACCTGGAAACTCTGGTTCTGGAACAGTTGCAAATCGCCGAATAACAACTAACAGCATTTCAAGGCCAGAAAGACGGAGCTGGTCACTGTGATCTGTGGCAGCCATAAAAGCCATGCGAATTAAGTCAGCAAGATGCAGCACCAAAAAGTCATCTATAAGATTAAAAAACATATTGGGAGAAAAAAAGATTAGAAAACATCAAAAAAATGTGCTGGAACTAAGACTTACATTAAGTGATAATTTTTCCTCCTTTAATTTTATAACCTAGACTTTAAGTACCTCTGACTTGAAATACTGTTTTTACTGTTTGTTAAATAGAGACTTTAAAGCTGGATTTAATGTACACTGTAAATACACACAAAAAAACTGTCCCAAAGCTAGTAAGTATTTATAGCTACTCAGGGCAGAATTAGCATTTTTTAAGAGTCCTAATAGTATCTTCAATAAAATTTTGTTCAGATTTTATGATAAAAGTACATTAGTTGGTACAGAGGAGACTTTGGGCTTTGATTAATTAAGCAGAAATTTATCCTCTTTATGTCAAGTTGAAGCTAAGATGTAATGTTCCTTTAAAAAAAAGTTGTATGTGGCTCTTTATATGAACTACAATATCTTATTTTTACATATATTGCCAAATATACAAATGATGGGAGTATAAAAAACATTTCTAGCTGCAGAAATGATAAATGGGAATTCCTTTAATTCCTACAACACATTGTTTGGTATAATATACCTCCTGTGGAGAGATATAAGAAAATCATTTAACAGAAGAAATCAACATATCTTAGTAAATGCCAACTACAACTTTAACTGAGAGCACAGGAATCAGTAAGTATCTATAGCATGTATGTTTTGCAACTGTAAGTATCTAGCACAGTGCTCTTCACAAGAGACTCAATAAATGCATACTGAAAAAAATAATTAAACCAGAGATACCTAATTCATACTCAGACTGGCAACAGCAACATTTTGCTTTGTAATTCTTTTGTCTGGTAAAGAACACTTCTAAGGAATTTAGAAATATGAACTGTGGACAGGTGTGGTGGCTAATGCCTATAATCCCAGCACTTTGGGAGGCTGAGGTAGGAGAGTCACTTAAGCCCAGAAGTTTGAGACCAGCCCAGGAAACATAATAAGATCTCATTTCTACAGAAAAATTAAAAAATTAGATGGGGATGGTGGTATATGCCTGTTGTCCCAGTTACTCGGGAGGCTGGGGTGGGAGGATTGCTTGAGCCTGGAAGATTGAGGTTACAGTGAGCTGTGATCATGCCATTGCACTCCAGCCTGGGTGACAGAGCGAGATGCTGTCTCAAAAAAAAAAAAAAAAAAAAAAGAACAAATATATATTGTATCTTTGAACATATCAGCTTAAGTGAATTTAAAAAATCAGACATCAAACCATAAAGACAAACATAAATAGGTAAAAATAATACAGCTGAACAGTAAGAGGTGATCAAAATGGTCTTACAATCAGGTTTACTTAACATTGAGAAAAGTTCAAATGTTTTCTAGTTATAACAGATTATAATATCTACGATATTAAAATAATCTATAAGCAAAAACTGGCCCAAGTTACAAACCAGGAAATAATTTTTGAGAACTAGTAAATGTTCATACTAATTCCCAAGAACCAATTATTTTCTATAAACTTAATGCATTGCACATGCTCATTAAAGTGAATACCAATATAAGAAGCTTAACCATTACAAACATATTTAAACATGAAGTGATGTGATCACAGCTCACTACAAGCTCGAACTCCTGAGCTCAAGTGATCCTCCTGCCTCAGCCTCCCAAGTAGCTGGAACTATCAGCGCATGCCACCATGCCCCACTAATTAAAAAAAATTTCTAATAGAGACAACATTTCATTATTGCCCAGGCTGGTTTCAAACTCCTGGGCTCAAGTGATCCTCCTGCCTCAGCCTCCCAAAGTGTTGGGATTGTAGGTATGAGCCACTGTGTCTGGCTAGTTTCATTTTTAAAATAATAAAACTGTAAGCAGACAGCACTTTTACATATATCATTTGGTGTTTTCATCACTATGTCACTTACTTCTTGAATCTTTTTTTTTCATTTCTTGTGCTAAAGCAATGTCAAAATGTGCACTGGTAGCATTCTCACATTGGTTAATTATCCTACAGACACACTCAGCAGCAAAGACTCTAGTAGCCCATCGAGGATTGGTAAAAGGATGGGATTTTTCGTCATGTCTGGTGGTCAGGACTGAGGCATCATCCCCTTTATCTCCTTCTTCTTCTTGCATTGTATCCACACAAGTTATAGCTGTACAATCTTTTATAAAAGGAGAACATACGTAATTATAATCAACTGAAAGATATATATATCAAAAGGAACACAAAAACGACTCCAAATTCAGACTAGAATTGCTCAATTATCAATTGCTACTGATCAATCATCTTTTTATTAACATCAAATAATTAGGTCTAATAACTACAGACAACTACAGTTGTCTAAAGGAGACACTCTAACAACTGTTACAGGTCAAAATGACAAAGCTGTCAAATTATACTCAAAGTAAAAAACAAACACAATAGTAGATACTGAAATAATTATCAATCCCCTGCAGGTAGATGGATGTACTTAAGGAGACTCAAAATTCTCTAGTAGGACGTGTGGGTGGGATACACTGGGAAGGCTGTTTTAACACTGGAGCCTTGTATGGATTTCAGGAGGTTCCTGAATCCACTGAAATTGTCTGAAAATATTTTTCTTAGGATAGACTCATTGCTATCATTACAGTATCAAAATTGTACCGATAGCTGGAGTCACCGAGTAGTGAATTATCTCCTCTACTTATTAACTGTTAAATTTACAAACTGTTTAACAACTGAAAATGGAACTAATGCTATGAAACAAAGCAAACTGGTTTTCTTGTATTATCCTGTATGTCAATATTTTTTTACATGTTAGAATACCACAGATGTCACAAATAAAGTTATGGTCAAGTTAACAGAGACTGGAAGGTGTTTTCCTGAGAAGGTATGGAGCCAAACCACAGAAGATGAAGAATTAATGGCAAGATAAAATTGAGCGAGCTCAGGGAGCATGAATGCAAAATTTAAAAAAGGTAAGTGAGATACCAGAAAAACGTAACCAGTCTATCTATGCACACACATATTTTCTTTCTCTTTTTTTTTTGAGACAAGATCTTGCTCTGTTACACAATCATGGCTCACTGCACCCTCGAACACCTGGGCTCAGGCGACATTTTCTTTTAAAGAAGTCCTTGCAATTTCTTGAGTAGTGGGGAACAGAAGAGAAAATTAGAAAAATAAAATATGTATAGCGTAATAGTTGAAACAGCCAGTGTAAATTATTGGAAGAGGGACCAATAAGAATGAAGATAGACAGAGGAGAGAATACAAAACATTCCAGGAATTTGATGTTAACTTTTCTCCTACCACACAATTCAGACATGAGAGCTACATTAAATTCTAAGGCTTGGGCAACTGAGTTGGGAGGACTGAAGTATAGTGGAAAGGTTGAGGATTTTAAAAGTTATGTAGGTGTAGGACTGAATCTGTCTTATGTCCTCAGGCAGGTTACCTCTCCAGGCCTATTTTCTCTTCTATAAAATAGAATAAAATTGCCTATGCATAGGATGGGTTAAAGGCTTAAATCAGATAAATTATGTACAGTTCTTAGAAAAGAACTGTTTTTTTTTCTTTTTTCTTCCTCTCATTTATTTTCTCTCTTATCCCAAGGATACGGATTTTAAATATTCAAATATACTTTCTCATAAACAATTATCTTGTATTACTAAAGACATTAGGGTAATAACACTGTTTTCTAATACTACTTGAAATTAACATTATTGTATGTAGTGAAACTGGCTTGCTCAAAATGTCATAACTTTGTGTAATTTTCTCTTATGGTGACTAAGTAATTTCATATGGTGCGAGGGGTGGGGTGGGTATGTATGAATGTATGTATGTATGTAGAGACATGGTTTCACTTTATTGCCCAGGCTGGAGTGCAGTGGTATGATCTTGGCTCACTGCAACTTCTGCCTCTTGGGCTCAAGCAATCCTCCCATCTTAGCCTCCTGCGTAGCTGGGACTACAGGTGTGAGCCATCAGGCCCAGCTAATTAAAAAAAATTTTTTTTTGTAGAGATGGTGTTTTTCCACGTTGCCCAGGGTGGTCTCAAACTCGTGGACTTGAGCAATCTGTCTGCCTCAGCCTCCCAAAGTGCTGGGATTACAGGGGTAAGCCACTGCACCTGGTCTCAAATATATATTGCATGTATGAAAAGAAATGATGGGGACAATATAAATCAAGTCACACCTTTTAGAGCAGAAATAACTCTACTTTTTAGTTTGCTTTATATAGGAAAGTCATCTAAGACAGCCAAAGGGAAAAAGCAGGTTTAAGTATTGGATTTATATTGTTCAAATTAAAGAGAATTCTAAAACACTAGAAATATAATCTTCATTTGAAGAAAAGCAATAATCAGACAATCAGAATCCAGCTAGTTAGACAAGACTGATGAATTCTCAGTGGTAAACAATTTTAGGTAAAGTTTTAAATTTCAATTTTATTATTTTAACTGTTAATGACCAATACTTACCAGCTGATGCAGCAAGTACATCTTTACAAAGTTTTAACCACAGGGAGAGTTTTTCCACTGCCATAGATGTAAGCATATAATTTAAAGTCTCTTTGATATCATGGCATAATCTCTCATCTGTCTCTTTGTCTAGTAAGATCAATAATGCCCCCTCAAGGCCGACTTCTCTGATGTCAGCATCTGACAAGAAGAAAATCAACTATTGAAGTAACACAGAAAACAAAACTACCATATCACAAGCTCACACATTCAGTAGTTATTCAAATACTAGATGAAAATATATCTTAAAGAACTAGCCCAAATACTGTGCTTTAATCTAGTGAGATCCATTTTAGTTCACACTTGAATTTTGGGATTATTTATGACCCTATATAGCTGTAATTTACGTAATGTCATTAAAAAAAGTATTAATATGTTATTATTAATATGTTTTCTTAATCAGGTAAAAAGTTTTACCCAAGAAGTGTCCAATACTTATAAAACTTTTTTTTTCTCTTTATTTGAGATGGAGTTTCGCTCTTGTTGCCCAGACTGGAGTGTGTCCAATACTTATAAAACTTTTTTTTTCTCTTTATTTGAGATGGAGTTTCGCTCTTGTTGCCCAGACTGGAGTGCAAGGGCAAAATCTCGGCTCACTGCAACCTCTGCCTCCCAGGTTCAAGCGGTTCTCCTGCCTCAGCCTCCCTAGTAGCTAGAATTACAGGCACCCGCCACCACGCCCAGCTAATTTTTTGTATTTTTAGTAGAGGTGGGGTTTCACTACATTGCCCAGGCTGGTCTCGAACTCCTGACCTCAGGCGATCCACCCGTCTCAGCCTCCCAAAGGGCTGGGATTACAGGTCTGAGCCACTGCACCCAGCTCAATACTTATAAATTTTATTCAGTGCTTATTTATTTATTTTTTCCTTTTGAGACAGAGTCTCACTCTGTCACCCAGGATGGAGTGAAGTGGTGTGATCTCGGCTTACTGCAACCTCCGCCCCCCAGGTTGAAGCAGTTCTCCTGTCTCAGCCTCCCGAACAGCTGGGACTACAGGCGCCCACTACCATGCCCTGCTAAGTTTTGTATTTTTAGTAGAGATGGGTTTCACCAGTGGTCAGGCTGGTCTTGAACTCCTGACCTCAGGTGATCCGCATACCCAGGCCTCCCAAAGTGCTAGGATTACAGGCATGAGCCACCACGCCCAGCCCAGTATAATTATTTTCTAATTTTAAATAAACATAATTAAGTTTTCCTTATTCTGGTATAAAGCTTTAAAATATATTAATGTGAGAGTAAAGCCCAAACAGAAAACAACCACTATATGGAAAACACTGTTTAATTACTACAACTAAGCTATTGGGACTACTGAATAAACATATATCACTATACAATATTCTTACTACAAAGTAATACCTCAAAGGGGAAATACAAGCCTTGATCTAGCATCTACTATTACCTTTAATTCTGAAAATGCCAAACAGACAAATACATTTTCTCTTGAAGAGTTAACTCATCTAGCATTTATGAAAGTATGTAGATTTGAAAGGTTATATTATTAGTAGGCTATTCTATTTTATTTATTTATTTTTTAGAGACAGAGTCTTGCTCTGTCACCCAGGTTGGAGTACAGTGGCACAATCTCACTGCAATCTCTGCCTCCCAAGTTCAAGCAATTCTCCTGCCTCAGCCTCTCCAGTAGCTGGGATTACAGGCATGTGCCACCATGCCCCCCCCCCAAAAAAAGCTAACTTTTTTGTATTATCTTGTAGAGACGAGGTTTCACCATGTTTGCCAGGCTGGTCTTGAACTCCTGACCTCAGATCCACCTGCCTCAGCCTCCCAAAGTGTTGGGATTATAGGCGTGAGCCACTGTGCCTGGCCTTTGTGGGTGTTTTGTTTTGTTGGTATTAGGCTATTTTAAAAGAGAAATTATCTTTCAAAGATCAGAAAGAGGTGATACAAATGTTTCAGATTAGGGATCTAAAAAGATATAATGGCTAAGGTAATGTGAGTCATAACTGGATCTTAGATTTAGGTGGTGGTGAGGAGGTGAGGAATCATAAAGGACATTTTTTGGATGACTAGGGAAATGTGTGTGAGGGCTGTAAATCAATATTGATTTTCTTAGGTGTGTGATCATGTACGGGTGTGTCCTTCACATTAGTCCGTTTTCACACTGCTATAAAGACATACCCAAGACTGGGTAATTTATTTAAAAAAGAGGTTTCAGGCCAGGCATGGTGGCTCACACTTGTAATCTCAGCACTTTGGGAGGCTGAGGCAGGTGGATCACTTGAGCCCAGGAGATCAAGACCAGCCTGGGCAACAAAGTGAGACCCCATCTCCACAAAAAACACACAAAAAAATTTAGCTGGGTGAGGTGACATTCATTTGTAGTCCCAGCTACCAAAGAGGCTGAGGTGGAAAGATCACATGAGCCTGGAAAGTAGAGGCTGCAGTGAGCCCAGGTCGTGCCACTGCCCTCTAGCCAGGGCAACAGAGACCCTGTCTTAAAAAAAATAAATAAATAAATAAAAGAATTATGCCAAATCTAGCCTGGATGATAGCATATCTGTTTACAACACAGTTTACTGAATATTTTAAGTCTACTGTTAAGACCTACTGCTCAGAAAAAAAAAAAAAAGATTATTTTCAAAATATTTCTGCTCACTGACAATGTGCCTAGTCATCCAAGAGCTCTCATGGAGAGGTACAAGGAGATAAACGTTGTCATGCTGGTTAACACAATATCCATTCTGCAGATTAAGGAGTCATTTTGACTTTCAAGTTGTCTTATTTAAAAAATGCATTGTAAGGCTACAGCTGCCACAGACAGATGGATCTGGGCAAAGTAACTGAAAACCTCCGGAAAGAATTCATCATTCTAGATGGTTTTTGGAGATGGAATCTACTCCGGGTGAAGATGCTGTGAACACTGTTGAAATTACAACAAAGGGTTCAGAATGTTATGTGAATTTAGTTGATAAAGTGGTAGCAGGTTTGAGAGAATTAATTCCAGTTTTCAAAGTTCTACTCTAAGTTAAATGCTATCAAAAAGCATTGCACGTTACAGAGTAATCTTTCATGAAAGGAAGTCAATGAATATGGCAAACTTCATTGCTGTCTTATTTTAAGAAATTGCTGGCTGGGCGTGGTGGCTCATGCCTGTAGTCCCAGCACTTTGGGAGGCCGAGACGAGTGGATCACGAGGTCAGGAGATCGAGACCATCCTGGCTAACATGGTGAAATGCCATCTCTACTAAAAATACAAAAAATTAGCCGGGTATGGTGGCGGGCGCCTGTAGTCCCAGCTACTCGGAGGCTGAGGCAGAAGAATGGCAGAAACCCGGAGGCAGAGCTTGCACTAGGCCGAGAGGGCGCCACTGCACTCTTGCCTGGGAGACAGACCAATACTCTGTCTCAGAAAAAAAAAAAAAAAAAAAAGAAAAGAAATGGCCAAAATTGCCACAGCCACTCCAAACCTTTAGCAACCGCCACCCTGATTAAGCAGCCATCAACACTGAGGCAAGACCCTCTACCAGCAAAAATATTATGACTCACTGAAAGCTCAGATGATGGTTAGCATTTTTTAGCAATAAAGAATTCTTAAATTAAGGTATGTACATTGCTTTTTTAGCCATAATGCTATCTCACACTTAGCAGACTACAGTATAGTACAAACATAATTCTGATATGCACTGGAAAACCAAAAAATTCCTGACTTGCTTTAATTGCAGGGTCTGGAACTATACCCACAATACTAGGTATTATGTATATGTATGCCTGAATAGCAGCCCAGCCATGCTGATTTATGCAAGTTGAAGCAAAAAATTTGTTTTTGTTTTTGTTAGAGACAAGGTCTCACTATGTTGCTTAGGCTGGCCTTGAATTCCTGGGCTAAAGTGATCTTCTCACCTCAGCCTCTAAGGAAGCTGGGACTACAAGTACATGCCACCACAACTGGCTCAGCTCCCTAAACATTTTAATGTAAGAATAAAACTGTTACTTAAAGAACTGTTATTGATAGTAAAATATATTATGGATCTAAAAACTTAAGATACTGAAAAGCTCCGTGAAGGTTATGACTTTCTAAAAGTATGACAGTACTTTGAAAACTATACATACAAATGATTTTTTTTTTTTTTAAGACAGAGTCTCACTCTGGTGCCCAGGCTGGAGTGCAGTGGTGCAATTTCGGCCCACCACAACCTCCCCCTCCTGGGTTCAACCAATTCTTGTGCCCCAGCCTCTCAAGCAGCTGGGACTACAGGCGCATGCCGCCACACACAGCTAATTTTTTATATTTTTAGTAGAGACGGGGTTTTGCCATGTTGGCCAGGCTGGTCTCGAACTCCTGACCTCAGGTGATCTGCCCACCTTGGCCTCCCGAAGTACTGGGATTACAAGTGTGAGCAACTGCGACTGGCCAGAGTGTAAGATAATTACTGGTTTTTTTTGGAGTCAGTGTTTTGATCTGTTACCCAGGCTGCAGTGTGGTGGCATAATAACTCACAGAAACCTCAAACTCCTGGGCTCAAGCAATTCTCTTCTCTCAGCCTCCTGATTAATTAGTAGTTGGGACTACAGATGTGTACCACCACACCTGGCTAATTTAAAATTCTTTTGTAGAGATGGGGTCATGCCATGTTGCCCAGGGTGTTTTTTAAATATATATATATATACACACACACACACACACACACACAATATATGTACATATGTATAAAATATATATATATTTAAAAATAGAGATGAGGTCTCACTATGTTGACCAGGCTGGTCTTGAACTCCTGGCCTCAAGCTGTCCTCTTATCTTGGCCTCCCAAAGTGCTGAGATTACAAGCATGAGCCAGTGTGTCTGGGCCCAGACTGTTTTTGAACTCCTGACCTAAGACAGTCCTCTCGCCTTGGCCTCACAAAGTGCTTAAGATTACAGGTGTGAGCCACCACGCCTGGCCTATTATTACTATTTTTGTAGGCTAGCAGTTTCTTTGAATTCATATGCAAATTCAGGTTATTCATATAATAGTTTTAAAATGAAGTGATATACACTTAAATCCCTACTGGTTAAGAAATCCTTTAATTCAGCTCTAAAATGTAAAAGAAGGGGCATTAAAAACTCTTTAACTTGTAGCAGACGTAACTATAATAAATTTTATGAAAGTGAGATTCTGCAGCAAACAGAGGCATGTGTGATAAATTATTTAAGGGCTAATCACATTTCATTCGACTGCTGTGAAAAAACTTGCTCTAGATCATTGGCTCTCAAACTTTAGTACAGTCATGCATGCCTTAATAGGATTACGTTCTGAAGAATGTGTTGTTAGGCAATTTCATTGTCATGTGAACATCATAGAGTGTACTTACCCAAACCTAGATGGTACAGACTACTCATAGGCTACAAACCCGTAGAACAACTTACTGTACTGGATACTATAGGCAATTATAACACAATGGTAAGCATTTGTGTATCAAAACATAGAAAAAAAAGATATAGTATTATAATCTTATGGGACCACTGTTGTAAATGCAGTCTGTTGTTGACCAAAATGCCATTATGTGGCACACAGCTACACTAACATAGGGACTGTAAAAATATGGATTTAAAAATACAGATTGCCAGGTAATACTCCCAGATTTCTGGTTCAGTAGGTCTGGGATGGGTCCCAATCTGCATTTCTAACAAGTTCCCAGGTGAAGTATACACTGCTGGTTTGAAAACCAGTTTGAGAACCACTGCTCTAAACCAGTAACATCACTGGTTGGAATAACTGTTAGCAATTCTTTCTTGTAGCAGGTTTAAGGCACATTAACTTTTAAACTGTTTCAAAACTCATGTATATATGGAAAATTTAAAATAAAAATAATCATTGGACCTGGACATAATCTTGATCAAGAGAATTACCTGGAGTCAACTCTTCTCTGCTATCCTTAGCAAGCATAACAGCATGTTCTGAAACTTCAGCTGCTTCTCTTTGTACAAGCTGACGTAAGCAAGCCAGTACTGCTCTTCTCAGTAACAAGTAGGGGCTATAAAGATTCACCTGAAAAATACCATTTAAGGAATGACAGAGCTAAAATTCTTGTTGGCACTCAGTGAGCCTAATAGATATTCACTGGACCCCTTCCTGATTCTGTCCAGCCCATCAGTGGGCTGGACACAATTTATAAATACATAGGAACTTCTTGAAACTATTCTAGAATATATTTCTGATGATATAACTTAGAAACAGCTTAATAGGTAATATGTGTACTAGATTATGCACTACTCATAAATCTAAGCAAAAGTCTTTTGGCAGTGTCAGAAGGCAGAATTTATATGAGCAAACATAGTTTTAAGAGAAAAAAAGAATTACAATGGAAAGGATTTTGTTGCAGTTCATACATTTGTGTTCATGCAGATATATTATAATGTTTTATCATTCTCTAAGCAGAAATTTATACAAATCCATACAGGCAATACAGCATATTGGTTAAAATGGAGGTTCGAGAGTCAAAATGTCTCAATTTGAGTCCTAGATCCATCACTTACTAGCTGTGTGACCGTGGGCAAATTATTTAACTCCTCTAGAGTGCCTTAGTTTCCTCATTTGTAACACTAATGCATCTCTCAGGGCTATTGTGACATTAACACAAAGTAACATGCAAAGTGCTTACCACAGTACCTGCCAAATAGTAAATGTTAGTTATTATTAGTGTAGTCTCTTAACAATAATATTTTAATCAGACAACATATAAAGTAAATGCATTTTCAAATAAAGGCAGAAAACATTCACCAAAAATGCTCTCTAGAGACAAGCATTACAGAATACCAAATTTATATATATCAATACATATTTATGTATTGATAGAATACATATATGTACACATCTTACAGATGCCATGTAAGTATCAATAGGCTGTATCTACCCATGGCAAATAAGACTGGTAATATACTTCAGTTACAAGTTGAAGGTTAATGGATAAAAATTCTTAGTGATTTCATATATGAAATAAAGTTGAGATTTTAAATTTTGTACTAACTATGAAAGTAAAGATCAGTTTGGTATGGTCTACAAAATAAATATGTATATTATGGTAGTGATCTTCAAAGCAAAATTTGAGAAATAATGGCATAATTCTACAGTGATCTTTAGATATGGCATATGTGGGAAAAATAGGACTGAAGTAGATGAAGTTTTGTAAAGAGCAGAGGCTACATTTTGGGAGGAAATAAAAGGTAGGTAGTAGGAGCTATTAAGAATATGTAAGAAGAGTGTCAGGTGTGGTGGCTCACGTCTGTAACGCTAGCACTTTGGGAGGCTGAGGTGGGCGGATCACTTGAGGTCAGGAGTTCAAAACCAGCCTGGCCAACATGGTGAAACCCTGTCTCTGCTAAAAAATACAAAAAAATTAGCAGGGCATGGTGGCAGGTGCCTGTAATCCCCACTACTCGGGAGGCTGAGGCGGGAGAATTGCTTGAATCTGAGAGGTGGAGGTCGCAGTGAGCCAAGATCATGCCTTTGCACTCCAGCCTGGGATGGGCATGATGGCTCACACTGAGGGAGGCCAAGGCAGGTGGATCACTTGAGGTCAGGAGTTTGAGACCAGCCTGGCCAACATGGTCACGCCCTGTCTCTACTAGTAATACAAAAATAAGCCAGGCATGGTGGCACACACCTGTAGTCCCAGTTACTGGGGAGGCTGAGGCAGGAGAATCCCTTGAACCTGGGAGGCAGAAGTTGCAGTGAGCTGAGATTGCACCACTGCACTCCAGCCTGGATGACAGAATGAAACTGTCTCAAAAAAAGAAAAAAAAGAAAAAAAGAATATACAAGAAGAAACACATGCAAAGAGAGCCAAATTCTACATTTTATCAGAAGCCAAGAAACAGAACAAATTTGTGCATCTATCATTGAGCAGCTTTTTTTTTGTTTGTTTGTTTTTGTTTTTTGTTTTTGAGACAGAGTATCACTCTGTTACCCAGGATAGAGTGCAGGAATAGCTTTGTAAGGATGTTCTGTTATACCTTCAAGCTGTATTATGAACCCAAAAGTGGATAGAGAGGAATGCCATTCATAGAAAAGTCTCAAGGTATAATGTAATCCCATGTTTAGAAACTATATTGTTAGCAGGTTAGGATAACAAAGAAGTTAAAATATAAAAAGATTACATTTATTCATTCCCAAGATTACTGTTGTATTTAACAACAATGACCAAAAAAGCACTTTACAAGACAATTTTAAAGAAAAGTTAATAAGTCTACTAGTTATTTCAACTGGAGTCTTACAAGCATATAATACAAAGCAGGTGCAGCATTTATTCAGGCTAGTCAAACATTTTTTAGAAAAAGCATGCTTAGAAGTACCCTTTACCTGTTTGGTAGAAAAAAGATTGAAGGCTATCACACAAAGTAAAATAGGAGGCTTAATGTCTCCATGTCATTCTCCAGCATTTATATTGGGAAGAGGAATACAGTGGCTTAAGGCAAACAAACAAAGCAGGCAAAATACAGAAATTAAATAAAACTGTAACTACAATTATTTTCTGAAACAAATATACTAAATAAAAAGGAGACCAAATTTAGTGCAAGGAGTGAGCGCACCAGCTGGAGAAGGTTAGGAAGGATTTGCTTATATTGGTATCAAATAAACACCATGAAACATGCTACACATACTGGACTTAGCATTAATGGTTCGCTTAAACAAAGAGATGCAGAGGAAAACAAACATCTACAACCAAAAAAATGACACAAAGAAACAGCACCGCAAAACTCAAAAAAAGTTAGGAATCAAGGGTCAGGGACCTACCAACACAGAATTATCCAACAAGATCTCCTGCACAAAAACAAATGACACACCAGTCATGACAAAACCAAAAGATAAATATTAGGATGACTTTGACAACAGTCAGCTAAGCATTAAAATATAAATGTTGATAGTTATCATTCAAATTGGCTTAGCTTCAGCTTAAAAATTCGCCACAAATATTTTATTTTCCAACAAAACGAGTTGAGCCAAGTTCTTGAAAATAGTCAACTCAAGAACTCTAAGACATAAATATATAATTTTAAAACGTACACGCGATTAATTTTAGGTTTTTCTTTGGAATCTGATTAAGCTTCAGTATTGAACCCAATCAACGAGACATGAGCGTGAGAGGAGTGTTCTGGATTGCATTCACATGAAGCAGGTGTCCAGCAAGAGGCAAAGTTAATGGTTTACCTCATCAGAAGTTAATTATAGTTTAACTCTTAGAAGCCAAGTTTTGAAACTGAGAATATTCAGAATTGCTAGTGTAGCTAAGGCCAAGTTCAGTATGGAAGTTAAAGAGCATGCAGTTAGAAGAAAATTCCTTCCTGTAAGACTTTTGCCTTATGATGAAATGCAATTTCCTTACTTTGGTGAATACTCTAAAATATAATAAATTCAATCTAATAAATTCAGAATAAATTACTAACCAAAATGTTGAGACACTAAATTAATATATTATAGTGATAATTTTTGACTATGATTATGTATTTAAAAAATAATTTTACAGCTTGAATATTATGAGTTAATATACGATTTGTAACTGTTACTTCAGATTTTCTCACTTGCTCTGAATGTACCCAAAAGTCTGATAATATAATAATCTCTGTTCTTTTTCATGTGTAACTTTTTTTGATGCCTATTTTTTTTCCTGCAGTAATATGTACCCTTTTTTGATTTGGGAAAGGAAAAAACTTAGTAAGTTTGATCAGATTTTATTTAGTTATATTTTTGAGACAGTGTCTTGCTCCACTGCCCAAGGTGAAGTGCAGTGGCGCAATCATGGCTCACTGTTGCCTCAACATCCTGGGTTCAAGTGATCCTCCCACCTCAGCCTCCCAAGTAGTAATGGGACTACAGGTGCACACTGTCATTCCCAGGTAATTTTCTTAAAATTTTTTGTAGAGACAAGGTCTCACCATGTTCCCCAGACTGGTCTCGAACTCCTGGGCTCAAATGATCCTTCTACCTTGGCCTCCCAAAGTGCTGGAACTACAGGTCTGAGCCACTGTGCCCAGCTGATCAGATTTTATTCATCATGAATTAATGGGTTAGTCTTGCTCTTCATTTCTCAATTAGTTAATTAAAAAAATCATGCATCAGGTAAAGGAGAAATTTTAAAGGTAATTAATGGAAATCTATAAGACAAGAAGTAAAAATGGCAGTATCACCAAATTTAAATGGAGAGTAAAAGATCAAATGCAAAGGAGCAAAAAATTTTTCCAATAACTGGTTTTAGGAATGGCTCTTCAAACATAAAAGTAATATTCCTGGGGAAGAATCCCTGAATGGTACAGGTAAAATCCTTTTCCTGTAAGTGCTGTTTTCCCTAAAATGATTGACCCAGATCTGAAAAAATACAGGAACAAAAGTTTCTATCAGAAAGTCAGTCACATTCTCTTTAAAGTTTTATCGGGCTAGGCATGGTGGCTCACACCTGTAATCCCAGCACTTTGTTGGGCTGAGGCAGAAGGATGGCTTGAGACCAGAAGTTCAAGACCAGCCTGGGTAACATAGCAAGACCCTGTCTCTACAAAAAAGAAAAAAACTTAGCTAGGTGTGGTGGTACATTTCTGTAGTCCTAGCTGCTTGGGAGGCTGAGGGGGGAGGATCACTTGAGCCTAGGAGTTCGAGGCTACTGTGAGCTATGATTGCACCACCGCACTCCAGCCTGGATGACAAAGTGAGACTCTGCCTCTAAAAAATATATAAATAAATAGTTTCATAAGACTATCAGTATCAATAGTTAATATAATAATATACTGTGTGTTGAAGATACATGTCAAGACAGCAAGGGCAACTACCATTATTGAGTACTAATTAAATGCCTGAGACGTGTGCCTTTATAAGCAGCATTTTGTGTAATCCTCATATTTTGCAGACAAGGTAGCTGAGGCTAGAAGAGATTACGGGACTTCCCTAAAGGCACACAGCTAGAAGGTGGCAGAGTTGAGATAAGATCTATCCATAAGATCTACAAAGATAGTACGGAATAATGAAATGAGGACTGAAGGAGGAGTCCAGAAACCTGCAATGTAGATTTAGCCACCACTTAGGTGAGCTACATGTGTTACTTTAAGTTATTTAACTTTTTGGTCTTCAGTTTATCTTTTTATTGAGAAGACTGATTTTAATAATGCAAACAACATTCTACAAAAGTAGGGATAATCTATATGACAGATTTTTAAGATTCTAAGGTTTTTCAAGCTCTGAAATGCTGCATATTTTGCCTTAAGCTTGAAAATGAAAGGTCTATATAATTTTCAACAGTCACGTTACTAATGGGAGTGTGCTACAAACACTGCAGGAGTAGAAAAAGTTGAAAAGCAATGGTGCCAATTTATAATTCCAAATGCAACTCAATTTTTGAGGTAAGTCCAGATAGAAACTGGTGACATGGTAAATCTTTTTTTTTTTTTTTTCCTGAGACGGAGTTTCATTCTTGTTGCCCAGGCTGGAGTGCCAATGGCACGATCTCGGCTCACTGCAACCTCCACCTCCTGGGTTCAAGCGATTCTCCTGGCTCAGCCTCCCCAGTAGCTGGGATTACAGGCGCCCACCACCACGCCCAGCTAATTTTTGTATTTTGAGTAGAGACGGGGTTTCGCCATGTTGGCCAAGCTGGTTTTAAACCAACCTCAGGTGATCTGCCCGCCTTGGCCTCCCGAAGTGTTGGGATTACAGGCGTAAGCCACTGCGCCTGGCCAGGGGAAGTCTTAAAACCAATGACAACGAACCACTTCAAAGGAACTTCTGGTTGATGGCCTTTATCTTTCTACATTCAGTAGATACAATATTAGAAGCCAGATATTGATGTATATGTTGCTGGAATACTAAGGAAAAGTGTTATTTCTCCATCTGGGATGTAAAGAACTTTGTAATAACTCAGAATAGATGAAAAAGAAGAAAAAAAGAGACAGGTGACCACATAAAGTTTTGCATGTCCCACAGATTTATACAGTACATGGGACATTATAAGCACCCAATATATGTTTATTGATTTATGAATAAATATTCCAAATATCAATTTCAACATTAATGGGAGAAAAATGAATCAATATAAAAGAGATTTA
This sequence comes from Macaca mulatta, assembly GCF_049350105.2. Lineage (NCBI taxonomy): Eukaryota > Metazoa > Chordata > Mammalia > Primates > Cercopithecidae > Macaca > Macaca mulatta. The sequence goes on from NC_133412.1 coordinate 104,462,825, forward strand.
GGAGCTGATTACATGAAAGCTGCCCCCTACTCTCCAAAAAGACTAGAACTGAGGGGAAATAGCTATGTATATAACATATAACTTTGTACATAGTCTAGAGGATAATTAAAATGTGTACTGGGATAAATCTAAGATTCAAATAAAAGAAACTAAGAACTGGTTTACAATTTTATACTCACACAGAGGCAGCTAACCAGGCTAGACAAGTTGACATGTCGTGGAGCAAACATATGAAGCTGCTGAAGGCAAGAGATGGCCTGAGCTTGAACAAGGCAGTCTGGGTTATCTTGCATTACTGCACAACCCAGTAGACAGGAGGCCCTTAAGGTAGAAATTGAAGTACTGTTACCTAAAATAAAAAGCAGAAAGCTTTTAATAATTGGCCTATAAAAACATTACTCTTTAAACATATATTACAGGTTTTAAAATTTACTTCCAGTTTTGAGCTTACAAATCTGTGACTTACAATTTCTTCTACAAAAGTAGGGATAATCTAAGTGACAGGTTTTTAGATTATTCTTTTTTTTTTTTTGAGACAGAGTCTCAGTCTGTCGCCCAGGCTAGAGTGCAATGGTGCCATTTCGGCTCACAGCAACTTCTGCCTCCTGGGTTCAAGTGATTCTCCTGCCTCAGCCTCCCGAGTAGCTGGGACTACAGGTGCACACCACCATGCCTGGCTAATTTTTTGTATTTTTACTACAGACAGGGTTTCACCATGTTGGCTAGGCTGGTCTCGAATCCTGAGCTCCAGTGATCCACCTGCCTCAGCTTCCCAAAGTGCTAGGATTACAGGTGTGAGCCACTGTGCCTGACCTACTTTAGTTATTCTTAATTTGAAAAGTTTATTGCAACACAAATTATTATGCAAAGAAGAACCTAAGACTATCAGTAGGTTATACCAAATTTTCATAAAAAGTGGAATTAGAAATTGCCAATAAACTTAGCCTCGCTTGTATTAGTTAAGAATTACTTTCATGTATTATAATCATGTAATACTATGCAATTTGAACAGCTTGCAATATTTGAAATTTTGGACTTAGCCATTTATTTCTTAAAGAGAGATCAGAGCTCTTTGGATGATTCTGCTTCATGTCTGTCATTTTAACTGTTAAGGAAGGTATCTTTAGGAGATACGTAATTGTCGAAATATTGTACTCTGTCTTTTCAAGGTAAGATAAATCAGGCTGAACGGCATTTATACATTCATTTAACAAAACATACAGCACCTATCATGTGCCAAGCATACAGACCACGAACTGAATTCATTTTTATGTGTATTATTTTTAATGTAAAACATCACAAAAGCAGCTATGCACACCTTGTAGCTCTGGACCTAACGTGGTAATAAGGGCATTCAAACAGCGACCAAGGCTTTGGTGAACTTCAGCATGAGTAGGAGGCACATTTAACAACAACATTATAATAAGAGAAAGGGTAGGTTCCACATGCACATAATACAGTGGGCCAGCAGAATCAATGATCAGTGATAGAGAATGTAATGCCCAGGTCTGTAATGACAAAGAAAAACAATTAAAAACATTACAGCAGCATTAAGAAACATAAAATACATTAAGTTGTTCTTTTGTTGAAGCAAGTAATAAGGTAACAGCAAATGTGTATGCTACTACTAATGCGGAAAGAGAAATGGAGGACTTCCAACTCAGAGGCAATCATCTAATTTAGAATGATATAGTTCATCATTAAGAATTGCAAGTAATAGTTGGTACTTTAGCTAACAGCTTGAATCAAATCTAGTTTGTTGAAAAACTTTATTGTTTAATCTATAGAAAGAATGAAAATTCAAGTTTTTAAAAAGATGCAACAAAATCTACAATTACATTCAACAATATGGACAAATCTCTTGAACATAATGTTGAGTGAAGAAAGCCAGACATAAAAGAATATATGTTGTATGATTCCATTTACATAAAGTACAGAAGCAGGCAAAACAAATTTATGCTGTTGCAAATTAGGATAGTGGTTATCCTTGGTGGGGGTAAGTAGTTAACTAGAAGACAGTATGAGAAGTGTGTATGGGGTATTGATAATGGGCTGTTTCTTGATTTCAGGTGGTGGTTACATAATGTACTGTTTGTACATAGATATGTACATTTATGACAGGTGCACACACGCACACAGATACACACACACACACACACACACACACACACACACACTATGGTTTAAATGAAAAAAGACTGGCCATATACTGATAACCACTGAAGTTAGGTGATGGGTATAATAGATTCATTATAGTATACTTTCTAATTTTGTGTATGTTTTAATGTTCTATAACAAGAAGTAAATTAAAAGCTCTCTCTTCAGAAAATGAACTGAAAAAGTTTTATTCCTCTTATCAATGGATGTATAAGAAAGCTTACAGTACTTTAAACGCTGCAAAAATGAGCTTCTATTTGTTAGGTGAGAGACAGCAATCAAGAAAATTCAGAAATGACACTGGGAGCTGTGGAAAGTATATGAATTAATCAACAAAAAAGGTATTCAATATAAAACTAGGCACATTCAGAATAGACTTGTTGAACAGAGAGAAGAATATAACAGAAGCAAAAAGTACTATATATAAAGACGGGTGAAAAATGGAAACCTTGTAAGTCAATTCAGTCAAGTACTAGATGAAGTGGAGGAGGCAAGTAGTAATATGGTAATTCAGAGAAGGAAAGCTAACTGGATTAAAGCTTGATGAGATGGTGGTTATACTGGATCTTAAAAGACTAAAAGATGTGGAATATCAAATAGGCATGTAAGGAGAGAAGAGAAAAAGAAAATAATGTAAATGTAGACATGAGAATGACATGTGGATAAATCATCTGTAGAAGTGAACACTTTGAAGTAATAACAGAAAACATCTATGGAGTCAGTTGATGGGACTGGAATAAAGAAGTTGATTCAAGAAGCAATAAGCACTTTGTCAAGCTTTTCTGCAGGGAAGTGGCAAGATGAAAATCTTTTAGGAAAATGAATTTAGCCTTATATCTAGAGAGAGTTGGAAAGAAAAGGACTAAAAATATGACGAATTAGGAGGCTATGACAGTAATTCGGCACACATTAATAAGGGAGACAGATAAGATGACAGAAGGGGAGTAAAAGAACAGGAGAAATAAAAATCATATATTTGATTAAGATAGGAGAATGATGATTTTATTGACAGAAATGGGTAAGATATGTACAACGATATGATAAAGTGGTTAAGAACAGGAGTTTGGAGTCCATGACTTGTGTTCTTGATCTGATTCCATGATTTATTAGCTTTTCAGTTGTGAGCAAGTTGCTTAGCTTCTTAAGCCTCAGTTTTATTTCCCCATAATGGGCTATACACCCTAACAAATTATTACGAGGACTAAGAGAATTACTACGAGACTTAGAAGAATGTATCGTAACACCTGGACCTATTAAGTTCTTTAAAATAGTAGATGCTATTATTATTATTTAGTATTATTATTATTTTTTGAGATAGGGTCTGGCTCTGTTGTCTAGGCTGGAACGTAGTGGCACAATCTGGACTTACTGCAACCTCTGTCTCCTCGGCTCAAGCCATCCTCCCACCTCAGCCTCCCGAGTAGCTGAGACCACAGATGCTCACCATCATGCCCAGCTAATTTTTGTATCTTTTGTAGAGATAGTGTTTCACCATGTTGCCCAGGCTGGTCTTGAACTCCTGAGCTCAAGCAATTCACCTGCCTCGGCATCCTAAAGTGTGAGATTATGGGCGTGAGCCACCACTTCTAGCCCGGTGCTATTATTAAGATGGAACAGAGATACGTTTTCAGAAAAACACAATGAAATTGACTTCAGACATTCTGAGTGTGGGAGAAGATTTTAATTTTAAAAATCCATCAAGGTTAACAATGGCTTCCACAATTACTATGGGGGGAAAACCATATTCACAAATTATTAATGTTCAATATAAACACATTCTGCATCATCTACAAATCATGAATTTCAAGGGAAGTATCACATGAGGTACCTACCTGCACATCAGGGGAAGTGCTGTCCTGTGCCAAAGTATAAAGGATTCCAATACAAGAATTTAGGTGTTGAGAAGAACTTATTCCTCCTAAATACCTATGTAGGGACCCCAAGGCCAATGAGTGTCCTGTTCTGGTAACCACATCCCTTGCTGATTTCAATCTGTAAATATGAAAATAAAAATAAATGGTAATCACTGCAAAAGAAAAAAAAACCAAAAACTAATGCATGTACATTGTCACTTAGGCAAAGCTTTTTATATGGATAATTGCAAAATTTAGAAATATATTTTTGGCTAACTAATAAAAAATTCTGAAGTAACCGAAAGGCATCTTGCAAAGGAAAACATTTTGAATCAAAACGTCTTCATATTATTGATTAGTTTAGTATGAACAGTTTCAATGTCTTTCATATATACACATGAAGAAGGTTTTTAAGACAAACATTATTATTACTTTATCATTAAGTTACATTTTAAAAACTCAAATGCTGAGATACTTCAATTTCATAGAGTTTCAACTTAATTTTGATTTTAAAATTAAATAGGCCAGGTGTGGTAGCTCACGCCTGTACTCTCGGCACTTTGGGAGGCCAAGGCGGGAGGATCACTTCAACCCAGGAGTTTGAGATCAGCCTGGGCAACATAATGAGACCCTGTCTCTACTAAAAAAAAAATTTGTTTTAATTAACTGGGCATAGTGCCACAAGCCTGTAGACCCAGTCACTTGGGAGGCTGAGGCTGGAGTATTGCTGGAGTCCAGGAGTTCGAGGCTGCAGTGAGCCACGATCACACCACTGTACTCCAGCCTGGGTGACAGAGCAAGACCTTGTCTCAAAAATAAATTAAATAAAATTAAATATGAGAAGTTAACGTTTATTAGGAATTTATTAGAAATTACTGTGTGCTCATTTAAGTGGTTTATATTTAGCCCTTCTTTAATACTCTCAACAACCCTGAAATTCATACTATTATCAGTTCCTGTTTATAGATGAGGAAACCAAAATAATAGCTCAAATAGCTCTCACAAAGTAACCAACTATCAAATGGTAGAGCTGGGATTAGAGCCAAGTTAATAACCTGACTCCAGACTTCAAATCAGACATACATATTGAGTAGACTCCAAGGTCAAAGTGCTATGAATACTACCAGCACCATTCCTAATATAACTTATTATAGATATATAATACAACCACAAAGTTTTATTTGTAGGCTTTTTCCCCATATTACTTTAATATTTACTATCTCATTTACCTTAACATTCTTAAGTAGGTAGCGCAGTACCACCTGGAATAGAAGAACACTGGCTGAGAGGATTAAGTAATCTATTGAAAGTTATACAACTGATAGAAATGAAAGTACAGGCCGGGCACAGTGGCTCACGCTTGTAATCCCAGCACTTTGGGAGGCTGAGGCGAGCGGATCACAAGGTCAGGAGTTTGAGACCAGCCTGGCCAGCATGGAGAAACCCCGTCTCTACTAAAAAAATACAAAAAAAGTAGCTGGGTGGTGGCATGTGCCTGTAATCCCAGCTACTCGCGAGGCTGAGGCAGGAGAATTGCTTGAACCCAGGAGGCAGAGGTTGCAGTGAGCCAAGATCGTGCCACTGCACTCCAGCCTGAGCGACAGAGCGAGACTTTATCTCAAAAAAAAAAAAAAAAGACATGAAAGTACCGTTTGTTTCCTTATCTGCAGCCTACAGTCTTTTTTCCTGTAGTTTGTTCTTATTACTTATCATATATACATTTTACATTATAAAACTGTATAAATATTTCACTATCCTAAAGTCCATCCCACTGATGATCAATTATATCACTCATATAGATTCTGATCTTTATTATATAAAGACTATAGCTGAAATAGTAATAGTTTTATGTGCCAAGATCAGCAGGCCAATTTTTATTTTCTTTCCTTTATTTTAAAGCAGTCAACATTTGACAATTTTTCTTAGTTAAATCTCAGCATGAAGATCTTACTAGTTCCAACAAACCAGAAAGCTATACCCAGTTTTGAAACATAGCCCCTGAGTATTAAATAAGAAATTCACTTACTTGTCAAAGCTAACTTGAGCTAATCCAGCAGTAAAAGCTCCATCATCAAGCACTTGGGCTAATCTAGCCCACGCCTCTGCAGCTGCACATCTCAGCAAGGGGTTGGTACTTTCTAGGGCTCCCGTAACTAATGTTAGGGCAAATCTTTTCAATTCTTCTGGACCTAAACATCCCTTGGAGAGAGCCACGTACTGAAATATGTAAAGAACAACCCAAACTTACAATTGTAGTAAATTATCATATCCAGTTAGGAATGTATATTCTGGATAACCAAATCCAAGTATGTTCATACTTGGATTACTACTTAAAAACAAATAAGAACACAAAAATCCACACTGATAATACAAATATAATTCCTTTTTTTTTTCCACAAAGCACTTTAGAATTTTAAACCTCCAGGCAGCAATATGGCAATCAATTATCATTAAGGTATAAATGGTTTGAAGAACATTTACAGAGATGTCCACAAAATAAGCGACTAATGAAGTCTATCATATTTTACTGTACGTAGAAACGGTAAGTCATAAGTAACAATGAGCTGGATTTGGTCCACAGGCTATAGTCCATCAATCCCTGGCCCAGGATATCAGGATTGGTAGGTTAACGCATGGCTCTATGCAGAGATCATAGGTTTGATTTCTAACAAGTTTTATGTGGACAAAAAGTTAAAGGAGAATTACAAATCCTGAAAACTTTTCATCAGGAGATTAAGAAAAACGAAGGAAAAAAGAGCATTTTAAAAACATCATCCTCCGACAAACTTCATTGGCCACAAATTTTTTAAAAAATGAAACAAACATTTAAATAAATAAATAGAATTACCTTCAAGAAACTAGAAACTGAAGAAACAACATGTAACTGAACCACTTGCTGACGAGCTCCTTTTGTGTGCTTTATACTGTCCAAAAGCTGTTCCAATATAGGAAGCCTACAATCAGAAATAACAGGATTTAAAAGCAAAAAGACTTTTTTTTTTTTTTGGAGATGGAGTCTCGCTCTGTCATCCAGGCTTGAGTATATTGGCACCATCTCAGCTCACTGCAACCTCTATCTCCTCGGCTCAAGAGATTCTCTCACCTCAGTCTCCCAAGTAGCTGGGATTACAGGTGTGTGCTACCACATCCGGCTAATTTTTGTATTTTTAGTAGAGTAGTAGTTTCACCATGTTGGCCAGGCTGGCCTTGAACTCCTGATCTCAAGTGATCTGCCCACCTTGGTCTCCCAAAGTGCTGGGATTATAGGCATGAGCCACTGCCCCTGGCCTCTGAATACAATTTAAACTTCACACTTTAGGTTCTTTAAACGACTGCAGTAATTGTAAGTGTGAGAATGTACATTCCAATAACTGGAAAACTAAAATTTGAGATACCAACAAAAGTAGTCAATACTGATATAACTCCACAAAAATTTATATGTAACACATAGCCTCACAGAATTTGAGGCAGGAAGACTGCTTGAAGCTAGGAGTTCAAGACCAGCCTGGGCAACACAGTGAGACCTCTTATTTTACAAAAAATTAAAAAGTTAGCCAGGCATAGTGGCACATGACTGTAGTCCTAGTTACCCACGAGGCTGAAGCAGAAGGGTCACTTGAGCCCAGGAATTCAAGGTTACAATGAGCTATGATCATGCCACTGCACTCCACCTGGGTAACAAAGCAAGATCCTGTCTCAGAGAAAGAAAGAAGAATAAAAATGATTTGAAAAGTGCTAAAAAGGTAATGTTAAATGAAAAAAGCAAGGGTTAAAATTGTTTTACATATAGTATAGTCCAAAGTATATTTTCAAAGCATAGTTGGGGATTCAAAGAGCTATGCTGCTTCTGGCTAGCTATAGATGCAATTATAGCTCATTGCAGCCTCGACCTCCTGAGCTTAAGTGATCCTCCAGCCTCAGCCACCAGAGTATCTGGGACTATAGGAACACATTACCCACACCCTGCTAATTTTTTTTTTTTTTTTTTTTTTAAAGAGACAAGGCCTCACTGTGTTGCTCAGGCTGGTCTTGAACTCCTAAGTTCAAGTGATCCTCCAGCCTCGGTCTCTGAAAGTACTAGGATTATAGGGTAAACCACTGTGCCTGGTCATTTTTCTTCTTTTATAACGTTTCTAAATCCAAATTTCATTATGTACATGTACTAAAATTTATTCAACCATTCGACTACTGGTGAGAAAAATGTTCCAATTTTCACAATTCTAATTAAGATAAATATAAACAATATTTCATGTCCTTATAGAACAGAGGTTTTAATTCCTTATGTCAAGATTAAATACATGTAACCATAAAATAAACCACCCCATTTTACCATTAATTTCTCTCTTAAAACATTGTTTCTATGCCCTATACTTCCTTTTCCCTCTTTTCCGCCTTTAAATGAGAAACCTGAAATATACTGAAGATAACTTTTTCAGTCGTAAATTATCTTGATGGCAGAAGGGTAAAGATTATAATTTTATCTTCATCTCCCTAATAACTTGTGTTTGGCATGTAGTGTAGACAGTCAGGTGTGCTTGTTGAGCAAGCATAAAAGACAACAGATCAGGTAATTAAACACAGGGCATGACTGGCTGAACATGAAAATACAGATATACTTTTATCTGACCTTAATGTACTTTCAATAATATCCCTAAGTCCTTTAAAACTAGATCTCCATCATTCTACTGAGGCTACAAGGCAAGCGGTCCTGTAAATGGCAATTTTGTTATCAAATCAGAATAGACATGGGGATCGTGCCTTTAAAAAACCTAATTGTACAAGGAGTTAAAAGAGTAAAAAGGAAGGTTTGAAGCTATGTGTACGTCATATGGGTTGGGGAAAGCAGTATGTATAAAATCAACTTATAAAATGTAATAAAGGCCAGGCGCAATGGCAAACACCTATAATCCCAGCACTTTAGGAGGCCAAGGTGGGCAGATCACCTGACGTCAGGAGTTTGAGACCAGTCTGGACAACATGGTGAAACCCCATCTCTATTAAAAATACAAAAACTAGCCAGCCATGGTGGCGCATGCCTGTAGTCCCAGTTACTTGAGAGGCTGAGGCAGGAGAACTGCTTGAGCCAAGAGTGGAGGCTGCAGTGAGCTGAGATGGCACCACTGTACTCCAGCCTGGGTGACAGAGCGAGACTCCGTCTCCAAAAATAAAAAATAAAAATGAAAGTAAAATGTAATAAAATGGTGGAGTACTAGCAATACTTAGAAAAGTACTTATTTCCTTACATCAATGTTGTGTTTGTTGTAATAAATTTGAAAAACTCAGAAAAGCACATGAAAAATTTACCCCAAATCCCACCACCTACAAAGAGCCGCCATTAACATTTTGACATCTTTGTTCTTGTCTTTTCTCCCTTAGACATATGAATAAATTTTTAGAAAACAGAGATAGTTTTGTACATACTTTGTTAATAACTTATTTTGTTTCCCCTAAACAACATTATCAGGGATTTTCCCATCTTATTAACTATTATATGGTTTCACTATAATAGTATTAGTGAATAGGTATTAATATTATATATTCTGGCAATATAATTTATTTAACCAACTTTCTAGTTTGGATAATTTATGCTATTTCTAATTTTTCTTATTACAAATAACATGCTAAATATCTTGCATATGAAACTTTTTCTGGTGGCTCATACCTATAATCCTAGCACTTTGGGCGGCAGAGGCAGGAGGATCCCTTGAGCCTAAGAGTTTGAGACCAACCTAGGCAACATAGTGAGACCTTATCTCCACTAAAGAGAAAAAAAATTAGCCAGTGTAGTGGTGCCTGGCTGTAGACCCAGCTACTTGGGAAGCTGAGGCAGGACGATTGCTTGAGCTTGGGAGACTGAAGCTGTAGTGAGCCAAAATCACACCACTGCACTCCAGCCTGGATGACAGACCGAGATGCTGCCTCAAAAAAAATTAAAAAAACAAACAAAAAAAGCTTTCTCTCCATTGTTTAAGTGCATATTTAAGGCATTTTTTTTTTTTTTTTTGAGATGGAGTCTCGCTGTGTCGCCTAGGCTGGAGTGCAGTGGCACAATCTCAACTCACTGCAAGCTCTGCCTCCCTGGTTCATGCCATTCTCCTGCCTCAGCCTCCCGAGTAGCTGGGACTACAGGTACCCGCCACCATGCCTGGCTAATTTTTTTGTATTTTTAGCAGAGATGGGGTTTCACCATGTTAGCCAGGATGATCTTGATCTCCTGGCCTCGTGACCCACCCGCCTCAGCTTCCCAAAGTGCTGGGATTACAGGCATGAGCCACTGCGCCTGGCCAGCATTTTTTTTTCAAGAACATTATTTATGCCCAAAGCACCCTATAGGAAGATTATGGAGGGTAAATGTGACAACAAAGGGGAATTATGAATAACTGTGTGATCAAGTTCCCAAGTTTAAAAACCTATAACGTCATTATTAGATCATATCCTACATCTGTTACTGTGAAATTGTATCACACTTAAAGTTATAAAAATACATAAGGTTAGAGATTAAGAATTATGTCATTCTGTACTATAAGTTGACTTATACTATTATTTCTTGACCACATTCATGGACCAAAGACTATAAAACAGGATTGTCAGAGCTCAAAATCTTTTTCTTCATCCTCTGCCCCCAATCCTGAAAGAGAATGAATATACTATTAACTAATCAAGGATTCAAGATATATGACACCAATTCCTATAGAGATCTCAACAAAAGATTCTGATCTTCAGGAAGATGGAGATGACTTAGTAATACTGAATTAGTACTCATAAGTAGTATCAATTATAACATATAATTATCAGTTTGGAATGAAATGATAGGTACTAAAAGTTTTAAGTCTAGATGGAATAAAAATGCAGTTAACTGAATAAAGGGCGAAGATGTAACATTTGAAAATGCTGACTTATTTTACATCATACATTTTACATTATATACCTTTTAGACAGAGGGTACACACGTATACACAAACAAAACAGTAACCACAAACAAAAACAAAATAATACTTTTTAGACAGAGGGTATATAATGGCAAAATTTTTTACTACTGAGAATTATAACTGTTTAAGCTTTTCCTCTCTGTCCATCCATTCACAAGTGACATAATTTGTTGAAGCAGTCCATTTATCAGAATCACCTAAGGGGTTTAAAAAATTTCAGTGCCCACCCCCACATTATGCATACCATACTAATCAGGATCTTCAGTATCTTAAAAATTTGTCTGGATAATTCCAATGTGCAAGTCAAGGGTGGAACAATCCTCAGGTGAATTAAGGAACTCATTCTTTGCAATTAGGTGAAAATCTATTTAAAAGCAACCACAAACACAGGCCAGGAGCAGTAGCTTACACCTGTAATCCCAGGACTTTGGGAGACTGATGTGGGCAGATCACCTGAGGTCAGGAGTTCCAGACTAGCCTGGACAACACAGCGAAACCCCGTCACTACTAAAAATAAAAGTCGGGCACGGTGGCGCATGCCTGTAGTCCCAGCTACTCGGGAGGCTGAGGCAGGAGAATCACTTGAACCCGGGAGATGGAGGTTGCAGTGAGCTGAGATGGTGCCACTGCATTCCAGCCTGGGTGACAGAGTGAAACTCTGTCTCAAAACAAAACAAAACATAAAATAAAGTAACCACACACAGGCTGGGCACAGTGGCTCATGCCTATAATCCTAGCACTTTGGGAGGCCGAGGTGGGCAGACCACCTGAGGTCAGGAGTTTGAGACCAGCCTGGTCAACATTATGAAACCCCATCTCCACTAAAAAATACAAAAATTAGCCAGGCATGGTGATGCATCCCTGTAATCCCAACTACTTGGGAGGCTGAGGCAGGAGAATCACTTGAAATCCAGGAGACAGACGATGCAGTGAGCCACCGCACTCCAACCTGGGCTGTCTCAAAGAAAAAAAAAGTAATCACAAACAATATATGATTGAGATCAATATTATTTCTTTTCTGTATAAAATATCTTGACTTTCCAACCTTTAAACATTTTTGCGTTAGAACCCTACAGTCAGAATAGAGAATCAGCTAATTTAAAAGACAATTACGTATGCATTAATAAATTGTGAATAAATTGTGCATTAACTTATATTAAATAATATATTATTTCCAACCTTAGGACAACCACATGTTATACAACTATTTAAACATAAGGCTAACCACAATAATAACAAAATGGCTTGAAATACTTGGTTGCTGTTTAAATATAGATACTTTAATTAAGACGTTTCTTCTCCATAACTCAAATGTATGGCTGAAAAGCAAACAGCCTGATATGTTACATAAATATCATATCTGGGACAATAGGAAATTAGAAACTTAACTTCACTATTCATGTAGTTTCTATCTTCTGGTTCTGTAACGACACCTACTGGAGACTGCTGATATTGCTTATAACCCACTTTCTGTACCTGGGATCTTGCCAGGTTCACTTCTTTATATTTACATTTTTGAGACAGGGTCTTGCTCTGTTGCTAAGGCTGGAGTGCAGTGGCGAGATCTTGGCTCACTGCAACCTCTAACTCCCAGTATCAAGTGATCCTACCACCTCAGCCTCCTGAGTAGCTGGGACTACAGTTGCACACCACCATGCACAGTTAATTTTTATATTTTTGTAGAGAAGGGGTTTTGTCACGTTGCCTAGGCTGCTCTTAACTGTTGGGCTCAAGCAATTTGCCTAACTTGGCCTCCAAAAGTGCTTGGTTACAGGTGTAAGCTACTGTGCCTGGTCATCTACTATTTTTATTCCAAAACAGTTAGAATCCTGTTTGTTCCAAATTTGTTAGAATCCAAACAGAATGATAGGGTTTGCTTTTATCTGTTCTCAATGTTTTTATTAAAACAGACAAAACCTCCCTTCCTTGAATATTCATTATTATTATTATAATTTAGGTGGGGATACAAAAACTATGAGCACATTAAAAAATTCATTAAACTTAATAAGAAAGGATCTTCATGAAACTATAATTAGGCAATAAATCTGAAAAGGAAAACTTCTCTAGAATAATAAAATCACTTTTTTAAGAGGAAAGGCTGTAAAAAGCATATTTTCTTTTTTGCTTTTCCACTTTAGACCCATCAAAGGTAGTGGAACCATTTAAGAACATCCTTAATTTAAATACTTTGCTTAAAAGGCCAGCCCTGTTTTATCCACAGTAGTTACTGGTATATTAATCCAAATTAATTATTTTAAAGTAATTATATGCTCTATAAAAAGGTAGTTAGAGACTAGTTCAAATTTCATCCTCTCCATGAATCTTTCTTTGAATATTCCAAATCACTGTAATTTTCCTCTTCATTCGTTAACAATTCAGTCATATATTCTCTTATCACCATAACCTTATAGTTACAGTATATACAGGAAACACTACAAATGCATTTGGAAAAAACATCTTTTGAAACTGAAGCTAGTAAAAATCAGTATAAATTTCATTCACTTTTCTACGCAATGAAAGCAAATTATTCTAAGACCTGTTTCAGAGAGGTGTTGGTGATGAAACTAAAATATTTTTCTAAGTCTTCACCAAAGACATCAAGGTAAATTCTCTAACTGGTATCCTCTGGAAGACATAACTGGATAAGAAGATATAATAAAAGCTATGATCTAGTCAAATGCATTGTTGTTGGTCGAGAGACAGGAAATGAATGAATGAATCAGTGTGGATAACAGTGATTTGTAAACTATTATTAGCCACAATAGCCTATGAAAGAGATTCACTTTCCATTTAGTTTTTCCGATAGTAACAGAATTTCCTGGATAGTGGATTTTGATGCCTGAGAAATGTGTATGTCCAGTTACTAATTAAGAAACTATCATTCTCAATGAGGAATCATTATCATCCTTTGGTTTTTCAAAACGAAAGTCCATTTTTGGGGGAGGCCATCTTGTATTTATTAATTTTTCACATACAATAGCATAGGATAGAAGTCCCTACATAGTATGAGGTATACAACATGATGTTTTTAATGATGTTTTGCTCATATATACATTGTGAAATAGATTACCACAATCAAGTTAATTAAACATCTATTATCTTTGTGTGTGTATGTGTGTGTGTTCTAAAGCACGGGGTCCCCAACCCCTGGGCCACAGACTGGTACTGGTCCATGGCCTGGTACTGGTTCACAGCAGGAGGTGAGTGGCAGGCAAGTAAGCATTATCATCTGAGCCAAACTCCTGTCAGATCAGCAGCGGCATTAGATTCTCACAGGAGTGTGAACCCTATTATGAACTGTGCATGTGAGGGATCATGTGCACCCCTCACAATGCCTAATAATCCGAGGTGGAACAGTTTTATCCCAAAACCTCTTCCTATCCCTACCCAGTGGACAAATTGTCTTTTGCCGAACTGGTCCCTGGTGCCTAAAAGGTTGGGGACCACGGGTCTGAAGTTCACTTTAAGTGAACTGATAAAAACCATTTAAAATCCCTCCAATTGAAGACAAATCCCTGGACCTATAATGCTTCCAAAAAGTTTCCAAGGTAAGAAAGCCTATGAGACCTAGTCTAAGAAAAAACCTAGTATGTGTCTTTGTAATGACTGCTCATAAATCAATATTCTTATGTCATTATTTTTCATTTGTATTTTCAGCTAGACGATAAGCTAACTGTGGGCAAAGTATTGTATCCACAACAGTTCTAGTGGTTTTAGGCATTTAAATCATTTCTTATTAAATATTAGTCAAATGAATAATAAAACAAGAACTTTTATTTCACCTTCACCTGTCATTTATAAGAAATTATTTACGCTAATGAGATCTCTGGCAACATTCTTCTTACCCACCAGTTCTCTATTTTCCATTCACTGAACCATTGAAGATATTTACCTTTGAGTTTCTCCCACATGAGCGCATACAACCCCAAAGAGCTTGGCTGCAGAACTAATAACTGATAGTGCTGGAGGCAGGGGCTTAGGCACTGAATCTCCCTCTACATCTTTCTCATAAATCAAATAAGGGTCATATTCAAGACTTCCGCAAGCAACACCATTACCAAGCAGGAGCTAAAAGGGAAAAAAAGTATATAAGGTTTTAAGATCACTGTTCACAGATTGAATCTACTCAAGAGTAAAAAATGGCCATACCTGTTCTTCAATAAATCTATGGTCAGTCTCTTGTAACAAAGGACTTAATATCAAAAGATCATCCTGATGACAGAGGGGTGGAAGTAAAAATGTAGATGCTGACACCTGAATATCAGGGGCAGTCAAGTCAGCAGCCAGCTCTTTGAGGATAGCACAGAGGTTTCCTGTTGAGTCACAGAAAAAGAGCAATTAGTACTATTGGTTATCTGGTGAGAGTATGGGGTTTAAAACTCAGGTTGAGCTTTAATGCACCCACTGGCCAACTTTAACATATCACAGCCGAAGATTTTATTTCTCATTCTTGAAAACTGCCCTAGAAATGACTGGCTCAACTATGTGTTGCTAGTCACAAGGTTAAGAATTGATACTAAAAGAAAATCTCAAAGTATGTGTGTATGTGTGTGTGTGTGTGTACATACCTGATGGTATAAAAATGACATGAAATATAAAAATAGATGTAAAAATAGATTTACAAAAGCAGGTTTGTTTTTTAAAAAAGCACAGTCTGAAAAAATTTATAAGAATTAGCCTGAGACCGGGCATGGTGGCTCACACCTGTAATCCTAGCACTTTGGGAGATGAAGGTAGGGGGATCACTTGAGGTCAGGAGATCAAGACCAGCCTGGCCAAACATGGCAAAACCCTATCTCTACTAAAAACACAAAAATTAGCTGGGCATGGTGGCGGGTGCCTGTAATCCCAGCTACTCAGAGGCTGAGGCAGGAGAATCGGTTGAATCCGGGAGGCAGAGGTTGCAGTGAGCAGAAATCAGCCACCGCACTCTAGCCTGGGCAACAGAATGAGAGTCCACCTCACGCAAAAAAAAAAAAAAAAAAAGAAAAAAGAAAAAAAGAATTAGCCTGAAAAAACTTAGACATGTTATTATGGAAAATTTCAAACATAAATAAATTATAGTACTATGATGATGCCTGCCCCTACCCTTTCCAGCATACGCTCATTATTCACCTTTACCAGCTGCAACAGTATTATTTCACCTACATCCCCATTCCCGATCCCACATTCCTCCACATTATTTTTAAGAAAACCCTAGGCAGCACATCATTTCATTCATAAATATTTCATTGTGTATCATTAAAGTGAAACACATTTTATTTTGAACAAAATCCTGCTATATAATCTCATGTTGTTTAAAAAAAAAAAAAAACCACTGAACATCAGATACCCATTCAGTATTCAAATTTCCAACTATCTCAAAAACACCTGTTTTTGTTGCTTCTAGATCTAGGTAAAGTGTACACATTGCAGCTAGTTTATCTTGTCTCTTTCAATTTAGTATTCTCCCTATACCTTTCCCCTCTTTGGCAATTTATTTGAAGAAACAAGGTTATTTGTTTCGTACAATTTTCTACAGTCTGAGTTTTTATGATTATAGGCCCCTGGTATAGCTTAATTTGTTCTTCTATCTGTACTTTAAAAAAAAAATAAATTGGTAGTTGGATCTAGAAGGGGCTCATTTTTGTTTTTGGTGGTGGGCAGGGTGGGTGCAGGTTAGTTCATAAGTGGTATTGTGTTCTCCCATAACACAAGAGACAACATATGGTTGCCTCTCTAACATATACACTTTGAAAAGCTGATCCATTTATCACATTGACTGCAATTATCACCTCAAAGATGTTTTATCCTAATTTCTGCTGGGTTATCAAAAAATCTTATCCACAGAGAGCTTAAATGGTTTTTGCCAGTTTGTAACTTAAGTACTGCAGGAAATTCCCTTAGAAAAATGTTTACACTCTTCGAAGTGTTTCTTCGAACAATTGCATCAGGATGAAATGAGGACTGGGGCGACATCCAATGATCAGAAGCGGTAGGATGAGTTAGGAAGGGTTTACTTGCCATCACTTTCTGTATCATTAGCAGCAGTAACAGTGGTAACAACAAATATTTATTGAAGTTTACTTTTTGTTTTTTAACAGATGGGGTCTCACAATATTGCCCAGGCTAATCTCTAAATCCAAGCCTAAGTGATCCTCCTGTCTCAGCCTCCTGAATAGCTGAGATTACACCCAGTGCTTGGCTTACTGAATACTTAATATGTGTCGGGAAAGGTACTAAAAGCTTTACATATAACCCTCATAGTAACCTAATAACGTCAGGTTAGTATGTTGTTTCACAGGTAAGGAAACAGGAATCGGGAATTTATTACTTGCCAGAGATCATATGGTGATCACACAGCTGTCAGACTGACACCCAGTTAATTGGGCTCCAGAATTTGAGCTTTTAACCACTGTGCTGAATCACTCATCCATCCAGATTGTGTTTAATAAGCTACAGAGAAAGATTTTATTATATTTAATCTTCCTTTCAAGAAAGTATACACTATGGGATACCAATACATACATATAACTATAATAGGAAGGTAGGAACTATTATGTTTCATAAAAGATAAAAACAAAAGCACTATTAAATTTAGGGAAAGGAGAGCTTACGTACAGGAATTAGGAAGAGTGGACAGGGATCAATGAAGTCATAAAGATTGAGCAAATGAGAGTTGCTCAAAGGAATGTCTAAGTTTATGTATATGACACTCAGCAAAATAATTCTGTTGGTAGTACAATATACAAGGTATGTTTGTTCCTACAGCTATGTGTGAAAATAGTAGAAAATCTCTACTTCTCAGTTAAAAGTGATTACTTTCCCAACTGTCCCTGGAAAAAGTACCTAAAGATAATTAAGATAATTTTGAAATGCAAATAAGCTTTTGTATAAAAATGCATGACTAACTTGCTGATGAGTTATTTTCAGTGTAGAGAATATTAAGATATTTGAAAAGAAATCCATACCTAAACTAAGACAGGAAATAAAAACTAAGAACTCAATTTTTACGCCAATCCTTCGGAAAACTAAGTCACTCTAAGACATCTACATCTGCTGGACAGTCATGAAGAAAAGTTGTTTCAATTCTTAGATACATTCCACGTGGCAAAAGCAATTTCTTATTATGTCCTAGACACTGACTCTTTGACAACACATTGGAGGAACTGATAAAATCAGAACTTTATTTATTTATTTAGAGACAGAATCTCTGCCACCCAGGCTGGAGTGCAGTGATGTGATCTTGGCTGACTGCAACCTTTGCCTACTGGGTTCAAAGGATTCTCCTGCCTCAGCCTCCTGAGTAGTTGGGACTACAGGCATGTGCCACCATGCCCAGCTAATTATTTTGTGTATTTTTAGTAGAGACGGGATTTCATCATGTTGGCCAGGCTGGTCTCGAATTCCTGACCTCAAATGATCCGTTTGCCTCAGCCTCCCAATGAGCTGGATTATAGGTGTGAGCGAATGTACCTGGCCTAGAGTTTGTTTTTTCCAGAAGTTCACAGCAAGTCCTGACTTTGTCTCCTAATGAACACTCTGGAACTGATTTGAAATATATATATGTATATTCCTTATTCCTTTAGGACTCCTGATTGCATTTCCAAACTCCAACTCTGAGAAAATCCAAGTTAAAAAAAAAAAAAAAAAGTAGAAGACTTCAAGACTTTTTCCTCTAATTCAAGTTTTTTCAAGGGTAAGACTTACATCATCAGGCCAGGCCCAGTGGCTCATGCCTATAATCCCAACACTTTGAGAGGCCGAGGCGGGAGGATCACTTAAGCCCAGAAATTTGAGAACAACCTGGGCAGCATAGCAAAACCTCATCTCTACAAAGGATTTTAAAAACAAAACAAAACAAAACTAGCTGGGAGTGGTGGTGCACACCTGCAGGCCCAGCTACTTGGGAGGCTGAGGTGGGAGGATCACTTGAGCCTGGGAGGTTGAGGCTGCAGCGAGCCAAGATCACACAACTGCACTCTAGCCTGGGTGGCCGAGTGAGGCCCTGTCTCCAAAAAAAAAAAAAAAAAAAAAAAAGCTTCCATTATTATTTATCAGAAGATACACTGTACATTTTAAGTCAAGATTCTTGTATTCCTAAATACTTATTGAAGAGTTGAGCAGCAGTCCTTTTGGCCGGGCACAGTGGCTCATGCCTGCAATCCTAGAACTTCAGGAGGCCAAGGAGGGTGAATCACCTGAGGTCAGGAGTTCACACCGGTAATCCTAGCGCTTTGGGAGGCTGAGGAGGGTGGCTCATCTGAGGTAAGGAGTGTGAGACCAGCCTGGCCAACGTGGTGAAACCCCGTCTCTATTAAAAATACAAAAAAATTAGCCAGGCTTGGTAGTGCATGCCTGTAGTTCCAGCTACTCAGGAGCCTGAGGCAGGAGAATCGCTTGAACACAGGAGGCAGAGGTTTCAGTGAGCCGAGATCACGCCACTGCACTCCAGCTTGGGCGACAGAGCAAGATGCCGTCTCAAAAAAAAAAAATTTTTATTTTAGTCTGAAAATAAATTTCAAGATACTATTGTAAAAATCTGAAGGAAATTGCTTTTGTCACAACCTAACAGTTATCTGAGCTGTGAAACATAGAAATTATCTCTCAGCTTTTTACTAGATATCTAGCAAGTAACTTTTAAATTGATAGATGGCAAAGAATAAGATAGACATATCACTAAGCTATGATTGTTAAGTCTCTTAAGTAGGTTACTTAGAAAAGGCAGCAGCACAGCATGAGGTAAATTTATGTTTTAATCTTGATTCCACTCTTTACCTGATATGTGCTCTTGAGTTGGTTTTGTAACCTAAACCTTTTGCCAAATAAGAAAAATGTAACTCGCTCACTGTATCATCCTAGGATAAATGAGATTTGATACATACAATTTCTAACACAGTGCCTGGCCTTAAGAAGGAGTTTTTTTTCTTTTTTTTGAGATGGAGTCTCGCTCTGTCGTCCAGGCTGGAGTGCAGTGGCTGGATCTCAGCTCACTGCAAGCTCCGCCTCCCGGGTTCACGCCATTCTCCTGCCTCAGCCTTCCGAGCAGCTGGGACTACAGGCGCCCGCCACCTCACTCGGCTAGTTTTTTTGGTATTTTTTAGTAGAGACAGGGTTTGACCGGGTTAGCCAGGATGGTCTCGATCTCCTGACCTTGTGATCCGCCCGTCTCGGCCTCCCAAAGTGCTGGGATTACAGGCTTGAGCCACCGCGCCCAGCCTGTTTTTTTTTTTTTTTTTTTTTTAACTTATTTTAGGCTGGGCTAAATAGCTCACACCTGTAATCCCAGCACTTTGGGAGGCCAAGGCGGGAGAATTGCTTGAGCCCAGGAGTTTGAGACCAGCTTGGGCAACATGGCGAAACCCCGTCTCTACCAAAAATACAAAAAATTAGCTGGGCATGGTGGTGTGCCTGTAGGCCCAGCTACCCAGCAGGCTGAGGCTGGAGGGTCATTTGAGCCCAAGATCAAGGCTGAAGTGAGTCATGATTGCATACCACTGCACACCAGCTTGGGTGAGAGAGTGAGATCCTGTCTCAAAAAAATTAAAACAAAAACAAAACCCCAAATGTATTTCTTTACTATAAGATGGTGAACACATGGATTAGGACTGAACTCCCTAAACCTCCTAGAAACAAGGCACTAAATAACTGCCATTATAATTCATTTAAATATTTAATGAGTGACAGTAATGTTCCAGGAACCATATTAGTCACAAATAAAACATTTTAGTCTAAGGCACATACCTTCATAGGTCTCAGGAGGTAATAAAATCAACAGTTCATAAAGTCTTTGTCTATAAACCACTGATGGTGTTTTCAAAGGACTTCCATACATTTTTAGTATTGAAGAAAGCCTTAAAATAAAAGAAAAAGTGTATCTTAAGTGGTTAAGTTATATAACAATATACAAAAATTGACAGCTTAACATCTTAACATATAAATTAGTTATGTAACTTACTAACAAACATTAGTGCTGCTTTACTTTTCTTTTCTGAGACAGGGTCCAGCTCTGTAGCCCAGACTGGGATGCAGTGGCATGGTCTTGGCTCACTGCAACCTCTGTCTTCTGGGCTCAAACCACCCTCCCACTTCAGATTCCTGAGTAGCTGGAAACTACAGGGTTGCACCACCATGCCTGGCTAATTTTATTTTGTATTTTTGGTACAGACAGGTTTTGCCACGTTGCCCAGGCTGGTTTCAAACTCCTGGGCTCAAGCAATCCTCCCACCTCGGCCTCCCAAAGTGCTAGGATTACAGGCCCAAGCCACCACACCTGGCCACAAAATATGATCTTTCTTCACACTCTCTCCTTTCATTTTCATGTACTCTTCTTTATCTTCTATTCACCTTTCCTATTGGTGTTAAGACATCACTTTACCAATGCTCATTCATTCAACAAATATTTGCTGAAGGACTACTACTGTTTTTTGTTTGTTTTGTTTTGAAATGCAGTCTCACTCTGTTACCCAGGCTGGAGTGGTAGTGGTAAGATCTCGGTTCACTGCAACCTCCGCCTCCTGGGTTCAAGCAATTCTTCTGCCTCAGCCTCCCGAGTAGCTGGGACTATAGGCATGCGCCACCATGCCCAGCTAATTTTTGTATTATTAGTAGAGACGGGGTTTCTCCATATCGGCCAGGGTGGTCTTCAACTCCTGACCTCGTGATCCACCCACATCGGCCTCCCAAAGTGCTGGGATTACAGGTGTGAGCCACCACACCCGGCCAGGAATACTACTCTTAACAAGCTATGTTATCAACTAGAGTATGGTTTTCATCCTTAGCTATACAGAAGTTCAATGAAATTACTTTTATTATGTCACTGGAATAAATCTGCTAAACTGTTATGGCATGAGCTTTCTAGGTTCTCTAAGAAATTCTCACAATGTTGAGTCATTTGTACTTTCTTTTTTTTTGTTATTTTGCTTTCTGAGACGAACTCTTGCTCTGTCGCCCAGGCTGGAGTGCAGTGGCGCGATCTAGGCTCACTGCAACCTCTGCCTCCCGGGTTCAAGTGATTCTCCTGCCTCAGCCTCCCGAGTAGCTGGGACTACAGGCAAGTGCCACCACGCCTGGCTAATTTTTTGTATTTTTAGTAGAGAGGGGGTTTCATCATGTTAGCCAGGACGGTCCGATCTGCTGACCTCGTGATCCACCCGCCTCAGCCTCCCAAAGTGCTGGGATACAGGTGTGAGCCACCGCGCCCAGGCTGTACTTTCTTTTTTGTTTTTGTTGTCGAGACAGGGTCTTGCTCCATTGCCCAGGCTGGAGTGTAGTGGTGTGATCTCAGCTCATTGCAGCCTCAACCTCCTGTGCTCAAGTGAACCTCCCACCTCAGGCTCCCAAGCAGCTAGGACCACAGGTGTGGGCCACCATGTCTGGCTAAATTTTTATATTTTTTGTAGAGATGGGGTTTCACTATGTTCCCCAGGCTGGTCTGAAACTCCTGAGCTCAAGTAATCCACCCACCTTGGCCTCCTAAAGTGTGAGGATTACAGGCATGAGCTACCACGCCTGGCCAACTGCACTTTCTAGAAAACTAATGCTTGCTATTTCTAGTCTCTAGAAGAAAGGGGAGTTATCTATTGACTTATCACTGCATATTTTAAAATGCTAGTTCCATTTAGTATCTTTCAGCTTGGTAAATACTACTTAGCAAACATAATTGTAACACCTGGGTAGGGCCGGGCATGGTGGCTCATGCCTGTAATTCCAGCACTTTGGGAGGCTGAGGTCAGATGATCACTTGAGCCCAGGAGTTTGAGGATACAGTGAGCTATGACTGCACCACTGCACTCCATCCTGGGCGACAGACTGAAATAGTGTCTCAAAACAAAAACAAAAACCTCTATTTCAGTAGAATTTTTTAGTTACCAAAGTTAAGAATAAATCCACTGCATTTTTATATTTCTCTAAGGCCAGATCAGAAATAAATAGCTAACATATGAAAAGTCTTTCAATCATATTCACAAGATGTTAGGAAATTATATTTCTAAAAATCCTGCAACATTCACTTATTTTAACTATAAAAAAATTTAGTTTGGAGACGTACATGTGTATGTTTTTAAAAAAGATGAATAGAACAAAGTAAGAATTTAGAAAAGCATTTTTATTGGTTTCTGCTTTCATTAGGAGGGCAGATTATACTCCCTGCAGGGCCTTCCTGCTACTTACTTAGGTAAGTATAAATAAGTATAAATAAATCTTTTATCAGGATAAAAGACAATTTGCATTTTATACTTATAGAAAGAGACTTTTCTAAGGCCAATCAACCCCTATGCCAATGAAAGCAAGCAAACATACATTTAAAAAAAATGAAACAAGACATAAGTTGAAACCAGAGTAGGCACACAAATATCAATACCAACACAAGGCTCTGAGACAAAGCTTGCACCCATGGTAGGAGTGTAAACCCATTCATTTTAAGAAACTTTCACCAAACCAAACTAGGAATAGAAGGTTACTCTCTTAATCTGATAGAGTAGCTACTAAAAAAGCTGGAGCAAACATCATTCTATCAGTAAAACATGAAAAGCATTCCCTTTATTTAACCCTTTCTATTTAGTTTTAAATGGCAGTTCTCTAACATAGTTAGCACATAAAGAAGAGAGAAACAATATTGTAAAAGGAAAAATCTAGATGAATCTACAAATAAATGTTTGATATGAGAAAATTCAGTAAGGTGGTTGGATATAAAATCAAATACATTTTTATAAGGCAGCAATAAACAAACTATATATACTATATACCCATCTATTTAATAATTACAACAAAAATACAAAGTACCTGGGAGTAAAGTTTTTAAAAAGACTTGTAAGACCTTTATTTAGAAAAAAATTTAAACTTTGTAAAATACCTCAATAATAGTAAAGAGGTATCATGTTCATGGGTATTGTAAAACTATGAATTATCTTCAAATTTATCCACAGATTCAATGCAATCTTAAATAAAATTTATCTTATTGTTATTTTTTTTGAGATGGAGTCTCACTCTGTTACCCAGGCTGGAGTGCAGTGGCATGATCTTGGCTCACTGTGGCCTCTGTCTCCTGGTTTCAGGCGATTCTCCTGCCTCAGCCTCCTGAGTAGCTGGGATTACAGGCATGTGCCACTATGCCCAGCTAATTTTTTTTTTTTTTTTTTTTTAGTACAGACGGGGTTTCACCATGTTGGCCAGGCTAGTCTTGAACTTCTGACCTCAAATGATTCGCCCACCTCAGCCTCCCAAAATGCTAGGATAGCGTGAGCCACTGTGCCCAGCCCCAAATAAAATTTCAGTAGAAGATCAAAAGTGCATGAAGGGCCAAAATATGTCTAAAGAGGAATAAGGTCAAAAGGCTTAATCTAACATACAAAATGTATTATAAAGATAACATGTTGGCATATAAATAAACACACCAATAGAGACCACAGGCATAGATCATGCATAAATGAGAATATAATACATGACAGAAGTGAATGGCAATCATTGAAGGAAGTATGGATTTTTTTAGTAAAGTACGGGACAGTTTGTTATCCACATTTAAAAAGAAAACGAAATTGAATCCTGCTATGGTCTGAATGTGTCCTCCAAAATTCATGTATTCGAAACTTAATCCCCAATGCAGTACTGTTGGGAGGTAGGGCCTTTTGGTAGGTGTTTAGGTCATGAAGGCAAAGCCCTCACAAATGGATTAAAGTCATTATTAAAGGGCTTCATGGAGGGAGTCTGGCCCTTTTTTTTGCCCTTCTATCCCTTTGCCAGATGAAGAAGGCACAGAGTTCCTCCCCTCTAGAGAATGTAGCAACAAGGTGCCATCTTGGAGGCAAACAGCTGGTTCTCACCAGACACCAATCTGCTGGTGTCTTATCTTGGACTCCTGCCTCCAGAACTGTTAGAAATAAGTGTCTGGTTTTTTTTTTTTTTTTTTTTTTTTTGAGACGGAGTCTCGCTCTGTCGCTCAGGCTGGAGTGCAGTGGCGCAATCTCGGCTCACTGCAAGCTCTGCCCCCCGGGTTCAGGCCATTCTCCTGCCTCAGCCTCCTGAGTAGCTGGGACTACAGGCACCCGCCACCGTGCCCGGCTAATTTTTTGTATTTTTAGTAGAGACGGGGTTTCACTGTGTTAGCCAGGATGGTCTCAATCTCCTGACCTAGTGTCTGTTTTTTAATAAATTATCCAGCCTCAGGTATTTTGTGATAGCAGCATAACAGCACAGATGAACTAAGACAGATCCCAAGCTCACTCCAAATAGAAAAATCAGTTCCAGATGACTTAAATATGAAAGACAAACCTTCAAACACTTCAGAGAGAAATATAAGAAAATAAAACTTTGCAGTAAGGACGACTTTTTTTTTTTTTTTTTTGAACTGGGGTCTCGCTCTGTCATCCAGGATGGAGAGAAGTGGCGCAATCAAGACTACAGCCTTGAACTGCAATGCTCAAGCAACCATTCTCACCTCAGCCTCCTGTGTAGCTAGGGCTACTAGTGAGCACCACTACGTCTGGCTTTATTCATTTATTTATTTATTTATTTTGGTAGAGATGAGACCTCGCTATGTTGCTCAGGCTGGTCTCAAACCCCTGGTCTCAAGCAATCCTCTCACCTCGGCCTCACAAAGCACTAGGATTACAGGCATGAGCCACTGCCCCCAGCCAGGAAGAATTTTTAAACAAAAAGAAAAAAAGTACTAACCAAAGAGTAAAAGACTGATACATCTGACATTTAAATAATAAATGCATATTAATAAAAAAATTAGAAGACATTTTTAACATTTTAATGAACAGCTAAAGAATAGTCTCAGAAATATGTAGGCCAGGCATGGTGACTCACAAGATAATCTAAGCACTTTGGGAGGTCGAGGCGGGAAGATTGCTTGAGCCCGGGAATTTGAGACCACTCTAGGCAACATAGTGAGGCCCTGTGTCTACAAAAAAAGTAAAAAATTAGCTGGGTGTGGTGGTGCACACCTGTAGTTCCAGTTACTTGGGAGGCTTAGGTGGGAGGATCACTTAAGCCTGGGAGCTTGGGGCTGCAGTGAACCATGATCACACTACTGCACTCCAGCCTGGGTGACAGAGCAAGACCCTGTCTCAACAACAACAAAAAAGGCTGAGCATGGTGGCTCATGCTTGTAATCCCAGCACTTTGGGAGGCTGAGGCGGGCAGATCATTTGAGGCTAGAAGTTCGAAACCAGCCTGGCCAACGTGGCAAAATCCTGTCTCTACTAAAAATACAAAAATTAGCCAGGCGTAGTCGTGCATGCCTATAATCCCAGTTACTAGGGAGACTGAGGCAGGAGAATCATTTGAAACCAGGAAGTGGAGATTGCAATGAGTGGAGATCACACCAAGGTACTCCAGCCTGGGCAACAGAGCAAAACTCTGTCTCAAAAAAATCCCAAAAACGGCTGGACGCAGTGGCTCATGCCTATAATCCCAGAACTTTGGGAGGCCGAGGTGGGTTTATCACCTGAGGTCAGGAGTTTGAGACCAGCCTGGTCAACATGGTGAAATCCCGTCTCCACTAAAAATACAAAAATTAGCTGGGCATGATGGTGTGTGCCTGTAATTCCAGCTACTGAGGAAGCTGAGGCAGAAGAATCGCTTGAACGGGGACCTGGGAGGTGGAGGTTGCTGTGACCCGAGATTGTGCCACTGCACTCCAGCCTGGGTGACAGAGCCAGACTCCATCTCAAAAAAAAAAAAAAAGGAAGAGGCCGGGCGCAGTGGCTCAAGTCTGTAATCCCAGCACTTTGGGAGGCCGAGACGGGCGGATCATGAGGTCAGGAGATCGAGACCATCCTGGCTAACACGGTGAAAACCCGTCTCTACTAAAAAAAAAAAATACAAAAAACTAGCCGGGCGAGGTGGCGGGCACCTGTAGTCCCAGCTACTCGGGAGGCTGAAGCAGGAGAATGGCATAAACCCGGAAGGAAGAGCTTGCAGTGAGCTGAGATCCGGCCACTGCACTCCAGCCTGGGCGACACAGCGAGACTCCGTCTCAAAAAAAAAAAAAGGAAGAATTTCTTATAAATTAATAACAAAAAGACAACCTAAAAGAAAGATAGGTTAAAGATATGAATGAATAGGCATTTCATAGGATGGGGAGGGGAAATACTGAGAAAAAACAAACACATAAAATTATACTTAAACCGTCAGGAAACCGATATACAATTGATATCATTTTATACCTATTGGATGGGGTAGAATTGATATCTGAGAAAGTGTTGGTGAAAAAGTGGTCAAAGGATACTTACACTATTGGTAGAAATACAGAAGAACACTGAAAAATAATTTGGTATTATTTTCTGAAGTTGAACATAAAAATACATTAGCTTTAAAAGCAGAAAACTAGAAATAACTCAGAAGTCCATGGACAAGAGAATCAATATGTTGTTGTATATTCGCACAATTAAATATTATACAGTAACCAAAATGAATGAACTTAAACAAAGGTAAAACTTAGAAACATAATGTTGAATAACAAAAGCAAGTCCCAGAAACAGGACAGTAATTTTTGCCTGATCAAAAACCAAGCAAATCTAAACAATGTGCTATTTTAAGAAACAAAAATATGTGATACATTTTTTTAAAAGACAAGGAAATGACAACTATAAAATTCAGATTAGTGGTTGCCTCTAAAGGAAGGCAGAAAGAATGGTGCTGGAGAGGGGCACAGAGACACCTTCAATAGTATCATTAATGCTCTAGTCCAGTGGTAGCCAAATTATGACCCACTGCCTTTTTTTGTAAATAAAGTTTTATTGGAACATAGCCACATTCATTCATTCATTCACCTATTATCTATGACTGCTTTTGAGCTGCAATGACAGAGTTGAGTAGCTGCAATACAGACTTCATAGTCTGTATATACTAAAATATTTACTATCTGGTCCTTCAGAAGAAACATTTGCAAACCTCTGCTCAGGGTGTGTTGGATTCACAAGTGCACATTTTATTATTATACCTTATAAGCCATATCTTAAACGTATTTTTCTGTACATATAAAGTGTTAATCATTAGATGCTTTTTTCAAAGAACTTTCACATGTTTTATTAATTTGGAAATTACAAGTGCTCACATTATATATTGGCTTTTCTCTATACGTTTTAATCATACATGTATAACTCAAACTTATGAAAAATATAAACAAACAAAAAATTGAAACTGTTAGAAGCATCTGGTTCTCATGAACACTGAATACTCTAACAAACCAATAAAATGCATACCTGAAAAGGTTAAGAGTCTTAATAGTTATTTTCTTGTTAAATCTGCCTGTAAGGTAGATTATTCCCCCCAAAATTTCCTTCCCCTTTAATATGTAATTTTCATTCAAGACCTTAGCCTAAAAAAAAATCATATAACTAACTGATTGCCTTCCTCTATAAAATCATTCACCAACTATAGAAATTTGCCTTATTAATGTACTTAAGGAATATTACATAATCAGAGGGCAACTAATTCCTCTTAGAAAATTTTATCAAATCTAAATAGTCGATCCTTACTGAGTTAGCAAATCCACAGCACAAGGAAGTGGTGGAAGAAGACGCTGAATTACTTCCTCAGTAAGGAGATCACCACAGTGGGAAACAAAGCTCTTGATAGCTGAAAAGGAAAACAGACTTTTACTTGGGCATACTGTAATCAACCATGAAAGGCACATTTGATTATGGTATAACATTAGCATTCTTGTTAGAGTAATAAAGCAATTTGCTAAAATAAAAAAATTCCTGAAACTGTAGTATAAAAAGGTACATAGTGCCTTCTACTCCTAATCATACTTAAAAAAAAAGACTCTCTAGGATTACTAAGATGAAGCAATAACCGTATTCACAAAATGCTGCTGTCCTAAGGTTTTACTTTTACTCAGCCCTCAAGCTTAGAAGCAAAAAAAAAAAAAAATCAGCTTAGACTCTCAAGTTTTCCAGCTCTACAACTAGTTCCGTGGAATCACATTGACTTTCAAGTCAGCATGTTTGGTTTTTACAGATGTTATCTGAAACAAATAGTGTGTGCTACCACTCCCGGCTAGTTTTTGAATTTTTAGAAGAGACGGGGTTTCACCATGTTGACCAGGCTTGGTCTCGAACTCCTGGCCTCAAGTGACTGATCTGTCTGCCTGGGTCTCCCAAAGTGCTGGGATTATACGAGTGAGACACGGCGTCCAGCCCGAAATAAATAACTTTCTATAATGAATTACTTTTGTACATAGAATAAGATGTACGTAGAATAAGATGAGTATTTTTAAGTCAGACTGGGCCAGGCGCAGTGACTCACACCTATAATCCTAGCACTTCGGGAGGCTGAGGAGAGCAGATCACCTGAGGTCCGGAGTTTGAGACCAGCCTGACCAACATGAAGAAATCCGTCCCTACTAAAAATACAAAATTAGCCGAGCATGGTGGTGCATGCCTGTAATCCCAGCTACTCAGGAGGCTGAGGCAGGAGAATCACTTGAACCCGGGAGGCAGGGGTTGTGGTAAGCCAAGATCGCGCCATTGCACTCCAGCCTGGGCAACAAGAACGAAACTCCGTCTCAAAAACAAAAAACAAAGTCAGACTGATCAATTCTTCTCTCTTTCTCTCTCTCTCTCTCTTTCTCCCTCCCTGCCTCCCTCCTGCCCCCACCTCCCCCACCCCTGGACCCTTTGAGACAGAATCTCACCATTGCCCAGGCTGAAATGCAGTGGTGCAATCACAACTCACCAAAGCCTCCATCTCCCAGGCTCAGGTAATCCTCCCACCCCAGCCTACAGGCATGCTCCATCATGTCTGGCTAGTTTTTGCATTTTTTGTAGAGAGAGGATTTCACCATGTTGTCCAGGCTGGTCTTGAACTCCTGAACTCAAGCAATCCACTCATCTCAGCCTCCAAAAATGCTGGGATTAGTCGTGAGCCACTGAATCTGGCTAAGATCAATTTCAAAAGTGGTCTTTAAGAGTAAAAATGCCTTGAATAAAAACCAAAACCAATGCTTCCACATCTTTCCAGGGATCTCACCCTTCATGGTAAAACATTATTATTTTATTTTATTTTTGAGACAGAGTTTTACTCTTGTCATCCAGGCTGGAGTGCAATGGCACATTCTCAGCTCACTACAACCTCTGCCTCTCGGGTTCAAACGATTCTCCTGTCTCAGCCTCCCGAGTAGCTGGGATTACAGGCACCTGCCACCACATCCGGCTATTTTTTTTGTATTTTTAATAGAGACGGAGTTGCACCATGTTGGCCTGGCTGGTCTCGAACTCCTGACTTCAGGTGATCCGCCTGCCTCAGCCTCCCAAAGTGCTGAAATTACAAGTGTGAGCCACTGCGCCCAGCCAAAACATTACTTTTAACAGTCTATATATTGTAGAAGGTACAACTTTCATATACAGGTGACCCTTGAACACCACAAATGTGAACTTCCCAGGTCTATTTATACGTGGATTTTTTTCAACAGATGCCACACCGAGTGTGCCTACCTCTCCTGCCTCCCCTTCCACCTGCTCCACCTCTTCTGCATCTGCCTCCGCTGAGAGAAGTAGATCAACCCCTCCTCTGCCTTCTCAACATAAAGACGATGAGGATGAAGACCTTTATGATGATCTACTTCCGTGTAATGAATAGTAAATATATTTTCTCTTCCCTATGATTTTCTTAATAACATTTTTCTTTTGTCTAGCTTACCCTAAGAATACAGTATATAATATATACAACATACAAAATATGTGGGGTTGGGTGTGGTGACTCACGCCTGTAATCCCAACACTTTGGGAGGCTGAGGTGGGAGGATTGCTTGAGGTCAGGGGTTCAAGATCAGCCTGGGCAGCATAGTGAGACTCCCTCTCTACAAAAAGTTTAAAAATTAGCTGGGCATGGTGGCATACACCTGTGGTCTCAGCTACTTGGGAGGCTGAGGTGAGAGCATCACTTTAGCCCTGCAGGCCAAGACTGCAGTGAGCTGTGTTCACACCACAACATTCTAGCCTGGGCAACAGTGAGACCCTGTTTAAAAAAAAAAAAAGTGGTAATTGACTATTTATGTTATCAGTAAGGTTTCTGGTCAACAGTAGGATATTAGATACATTTTTGGGGAGTTAAAAGTTAGACACAGATTTTTTGACTTTGAGGGGCACTGGCATCTTTAACCTCTATGCTGTTTAAGGGTCAACTGTATAGGCTAAATGGAAACCATTCTTAACGGTAATTAAACCAAACCTTAGTATTTCTGAAAAGAGGAATGAATGCTTACCTAAGACAAAACAATGTTGACAGTTTTTAACTGGACTGCACCTAATAAAACATGTATCTTAACTCTCAAATCTGGTTTATTATATCATACACCAGTTTATCATTACCAATTAATCAGTTAAAAATTTTTTGTTCAGTTACAAAAAAAAAATCATTAGTGGCATATCCCCCTGCCTCATGTTAAATAAAACATACAAGTACATGTTAAAGATAAAAGGTGGGTAAAAAGCCAAAGGAAAGGGAGAGACAAGACTAAATCCAACCTACCACACAGTGCACCAGCTCGTCCTTCCAGGGTTACCTGCCATGTAAACGAATCTCCTCGGCTCTTTTCTGTTTCTAGATCTTTAGGAGATGCTGGAAAGACACACTTCCACAACAGCAGAACTCGAGCAAGGTGATGGCTAACAACTGCAGGACCTGTAATTTATTCAACTTGTCACTTGAAAGAGAATCCAAGGTTGTCACTCTTTAAAACTCTATTATTAAGCAGGAACTTCTCTCCTAAACATTTTAATTCATTATTGCAATATTTTGTCCCTTCTTCAGGTTCCAAATTATCTTCAGGTTCCAAATTATTACTGAATGAATTATTATCTGAAGGTGCTGGAGTACAGAGAGGAAAAACAAGGAACTAATGGTATAGGCTGGGCTCTAGCGTCAGCTCCACCACTACTGCTATGTCGCCTTTGAGACTCAGTTTCATCTACATATTAAACGAAGCTAAAACCCCCTGTAATGCTTGTCTTTAAGGGCTTGTCAGGTCCATATGATAGAATGCACTTTAAAGAACTCTGAAAAGCTGTAATGGACCACATAAATGCAAGGTACAATTATTATAGTAACAAACAACATAGCATGCTTTTTGAGACAGGTTCTTTCTCTGTCCCCCAGGTTGGAGTTTAGTAGTGCAGTGGCATGATCACAGCTCACTGCAATCTCAATCTCAACCCCCCTGAGCTTAAGTGATCCTTCCACCTCAGCCTCCTGAGTAGCTGGGACTACATGTGCGTGCCACCACACCCAGCTAATTTTTGCATTTTTTTGTAGAGATGGGGTCTTGCCATGTTGCCCAAGCAGGTCTGAACTCCTGGGCTCAAGCAATCCACCCACTTCAGCCTCCCAAAGTGCTGGAATTACAGATGTGAGCCAACTGTATTCTTGATCTTCAGAATAATGCTACCTTCTGATAGCAACTTGTTCCAGGTCAAAAATCAGATATAAAATGTCTGAATAGAATATTTTTTGTTAAAAAAAGGTTTCAGAGCAACATTTATGAACTGAAGGAATCATGACACAAACCCAGTAATAATACAAAACAACGTGCAATAACATTATCAATTTTTTAAAAACCCAAACCCATAGCTTTTCTCCCCAGGTACTCTTCTTTAAATTTCTGGAGTTACCTTAAACTTCTTCAATAAGCACTCTCTACTTCTTACTCCCACATTCCGCTGACTGTATGTCTTTCTTCTGTTCCAAACCCATAGCTCAGAACTGCATTTGGCTTTGGAGGGAGACTGCCTAGATTAACATTCTGGCTCCATCCACTTATTAGTTGTGTAAACCTGGATGAGTTATTTAACCTTTTTGTGCCTCAATTTCTTCATCCATAAATGGGGAGAGTAACAGTATTTTATTCAAAGGACAGTTTCTGAGGTGTATATCAGTTTATACACAGAACGGCACTTAGAGCTGGGCAAGGTGGCTCATGACTGTAATCCCAGCACTTTGAGAGGCTGAGGCTGAAGGATTGCTTGAGGCCAGGCATTTGAGACCAGCCAGGTCAACATACCAAAATCTCTCTACAAAAAAGTAAAAAGTTAGTTGGGAGTGGTAGCACATGCCTGTAGTCCCAACTACTTGGGAGGCTGAGGCAGAAGGATCATTTGAGCCTAAGAGATCAAGGCTGCAGCAAGCTATGGTCTGACTGTGCCCCTGTAACAGAACAAGGGCCTTTCTTTAAATAAATAAATACTTATTATTATAATGTATCTAGCAAACACAACACACATACACACACACTTTATGAGCCATCCACAGAGAGACAAGATATGGAGGAATCTGGAAATCCAAGTTTTTTTATATGGCATCAGATAAACTGGGAAGTATATCAAAAAAGGTTTAAGTGTGTAGTTCACATTCAAGGAATGAATGTATTTTGTGTTTACATTAGTTCACAGTGAAATAATGAAGAAAATTATAAATTATAAAGGGAATGATAAAAACAGAGAAGACATGTTTAAAATGCAAAGCAAAAATTAACAAAGCACTAAGACTGCTGTCTAAAACTCATTCCCAGCTGGGCACCGTGGCCCATGCCTGTAATCCAAGCACTTTGGAATGGCAAGGCAGGAGGATCACTTGAGCCCTGGAGTTCAAGATCAGCCAGGGAAACAGCAAGATCCCCTCTCTACAAAAAAAATTTAAAAATTAGCTGAGTGTAGAGGTGCAAACCTATAGTCCTAGCTAGTTAGGAGGCTGCGGCAGGAGGACTGCATGAACCTGGCATTCAAGGCTGCAGTGAGCTATGATGGTGCCACTGTACTCCAGTCTGGTAACACGGTGAGACCCTGTCTCCTAAAAAAATTAAAAAAAAAAAAAAAATTCTATTTCCCACAAAAGGAATCAAGGTTCCTTGGAGAAATGGCTGATGGCAAGCCTAAGGCAGAAAATGTACAATGTAAAACCTGGGACATCTTGCATGCAAAAACACATTATCAAAGAATGCTAGGTTCATGTTAAAAGGACAAATGAACCAACCTGAAGGGACTCCCAACGATCAAAGATGAGACAATTTGATGATCGAAAGGAATAATGATCGCAAGTGATTAAAACATATAAATCTATAAAATTCCATGAGCTCATAATGATACCTAAAAACAAAAACCTCACTGGTCCCCCCTGAAAGTTGCTATGATACTAACGCATTCTAAAAATTGATAATAGCCCAGGTGCAGTGACTCACTCCTGTAGTCCCAGAACTTTGGGAGGTCAAGGCAGGCAGATTGCTTGAGTCCAGGAGTTTAAGACCAACCTGGGCAACATGACAAAACCCCATCTTTACAAAAAATTAGCCAGGCGTGGTGGTGCACAGTCCCACAAGAGGCTGAGGCAGGTGGATCACCTGAGCCTGCAGAGGTCGAGGCTGCAGTGAGTCATGATTGTACCACTGCACTCCAGCCTGGATGACAGAGTGAGACCCTGTCTCAAATAAATAAATAAATGAATAAGAATAAAAATCGATAATAAAGGGAAAGAACAGTTAAGAAAAATGAGTAAAACCCAAGAAAACAGAGTAATTAAATAAAACCTTAACTAAAACTTTTAATCCCTTTTTGTATGCTGATTATTAATATGCAGTAAAATATGATGTACAGGAGAAAGGACCTCTTGTTGTCTTCCTCCAACACAATTACCTTGTTTTAAAAGCTCTTGTTTATCAAAATGCGATTAGATAGTTTATTTCCTCCTTAATTCACCAGGAACTTCAATACGGCAGGCATGAACATCCAGCAATAAGCAAATAAAAGCTTGACTACATTATTCCCAGCACACTGTGAAATGATGATTTATGCTTTGGGCTAACAAACACTTTCTGTAAAGGGGCAGATAGTAAACATTTGAGGCTTTGAGAGCCACATACTTTCTGTTGCAATTACTCAACTCTGCCACTGTACACCTAAAGGTCATAGACAATCCACTAACAAGTGTGGTTGTACGCAAATAAAACTATGAATGCTGAAACATGACTTTCACATGATTCTCATGTATCACAAAATATATTTTTTTCCCAACCATTAATAAATATAAAAACTGTTCTTAGCTCACAGGCTGTGTAACAAATATTGATGGCAGGCCAAATTTGGCTCCTTGAGGCTAAACCTGATCTAGTTCAATAAATCTCTTTAATCATCTTAAGAACACTACTTAAAGTAGTTCTTCATTAATGACTGTTTATTCTCATTTAAGCTCCTTTAGGTCAAATTACTTTATAGGTGTCAAAATGATTTATTGGCCAAATCCAGCCAGTTGCTTTATTTTATTATTATTTATTATTTTTACTTTTCGAGACAGAGTCTTGCTCTGTCACCCAGGCTGGAGTGCAGTGGCATGATCTCAGCTCACTGCAACCTCTGCCTCCTGGGTTCAAGCAATTCTCCTGCCTCAGTCTCCCCTGTAGCTGGGACTACAGGCACATGCCACCGCACCTGGCTAATTTTTGTATTTTTTTTAGTACAAGCAAAGTTTCACCATGTTGGCCAGGCTGGTCTCGAACTCCTGACCTCAGATGATCCGCCCGCCTAGGCCTCCCAAAGTGCTAGGATTACAGGTGTGAGCCACTGCGCCCGACTTATTTGTTTTTGTTTTGTTTTGTTTTTGAGAGGGAGTCTTGCTCTGTCATCCAAGCTGGAGTGCAGTGGTGCAATCTCACTTCACTGCAACCTCCACCTCCTGGGTTCAAGCAATTCTCTTGCCTCAGCTTGCTGAGTAGCTGGGACTACAGGCATGCGCCACCAGGCCCGGCTAATTTTTGTATTTTAGTAGAGATGCAGTTTCACCTTGTTGGCCAGGCGGATCTTGAACTCCTGACCTCAAGTGATCCACCCACCTCAGCCTCCCAAAGTGCTAGGATTATAAGCATGAGCCACCATGCCCTGCCTCAGCCAGTTGTTTTATATGTGAGCTATAATTTGTATGACAACAGAGACTTAAAATATAGGTGTAATAAAGTAATAAAATTAAGTTTCATTAGACTGGGCAATAAATAAATAAATAAATACATAAATAAATAAAGTTTTCAGTGGCTCATGCTTATAATCCCAACACTTTGGGAGGCCAAGGTGGAAGGACTGCTTGAGCCCACGAGTTCAAGACCAGCCTGGGTAACATAGTGAGACCCCATCTCTACAAAAAAATTTTAAATATTAGCCAGGCATGATGTTGCACGCCTGGGTAGGAGGATCACTTGGGTCCAGGAGGTCAAGGCTGCAGTAAGCCATGATCATGCCACTGCACTCCAGCTCGTGTGACAGAGTGAGACCCTGTCTCAAAAATTTACAGGATATAAATAGTCATGACTGTAAAACAATTACTGCTTTTTAATAAATATAATTTAAGTGAAATTCAGTCCCTTCAATGTAGCAACCTTATTGGCTGTTATGAATCCTCAAACAATTATAGAACTGGATTCCCATGCTATGGATATGTTCTTTTGCCTATATTGTGGAAATTTTTTTTTCTGAAGCTGGATGTCAATGATTTTTGAAAAAGCCACAGTCGTTCAGAGTTAAGCCTGAAAGATGATTAGTAAATCAGCTTGTCCTACTTGAGACTTACAATCTAATCCAGAAGAGAAAATCAAGAGAGGTCTCAAAAGGTTTTAAGCAATAAAGAAAGTAAAAGGCTTTTTAAGGTGACTACTAGAAGAAAAATGTTTGTGTGGCTATTTAAATTCTAGTACGTATTAAAAGTTAGTTTCATCAAATCACATACAAGAATCCTTTCACTCAGAAAACACAAAGTATTTCAAGGTATGTAAACCTTCTACAGACTGTTACCTAATGTCATCAGAGCAGCAATCAGCAACCATCCAGCTTGTGTGCGCTGAGCTGAAAGGCGACTGTTTTGAGCAGCAGAACACAGCAAATCCTCTGCTAATGTCATAATAATCTATTTACATATAGAAGAACAAGTTTTAAAAAAAAGCATATCAGTTTATAAATTACTAAATGATAGCAGCTAATAATAATCTCTTGAATTAATTCTTACATAAAATAAATGTAAACGATAAAGAATTCTCATTCATGTAGACTACATAATAGGACTGTCATAAAGGAAATGATAAAAAATTAAGTTTTCAAGGTTAAATACTGGTATATGAAGTAGTACACAACAACCTCATAATTTTTTGTACAGCACATGTGACAACAATGTAAGATTATTCAAGTATAGCTGTACAGAATTTGAATTTACTTTTAGTTTTGAGCAACCATCCTTTTAAATCCATAATTACCCAAAAAAGTTTTCTTACAGGAGTCTCTCTCTTAAAAATGCTACATACGGCCGGGTGCGGTGGCTCACGCCTGTAATCCCAGCACTTTGGGAGGCTAAGGCGGGTAGATCACAAAGTCAGGAGATTGAGACCATCCTGGCTAGCACACTGGAACCCCATCTCTACTAAAAATGCAAAAAATTAGCCAGGTGTGGTGGCACGTGCCTGTAGTCACAGCTACTCGGGAGGCTGAGGCAGAAGAATTGCTTGAACCCAGGAGGCGGAGGTTGCAGTGAGCCGAGATTACGCCACTGCACTCTAGCCTGGGCGACAGAGTGAGACTCAGTCTCAAAAAAAAAAAAAAGGCTACATACTACTTTTTTTTTCTTTTTTTTTGAGATGGAGTGCAGTAGCATGATCTCGGCTCACTGCAAGCTCCGCCTCCTGGGTTCATGCCATTCTCCTGCCTCAGCCTCCCGAGTAACTGGGACTACAGGCGCTTGACACCACACCTGGCTAGTTTTTTGTATTTTTTAGTAGAGACTGGGTTTCACCGTTAGCCAGGATGGTCTTGATCTCCTGACCTCGTGATCCGCCCGTGTCGGCCTCCCAAAGTGCTGGGATTACAGGCTTGAGCCACCACGCCCGGCCTACATACTACTTTTATAACTCAGTAGCTGATAATAGTCTTCCAAGAGGTAGTACACTATAGTGGTTAGAGGTAGTCAAAATAGTCTCACACTGAAGAGTGAAATTTATTAAAATGTTGTAGTAAAAAAGTCTATGAGGCTGGGCACAGTGGCTCATGCCTGTAATCCCAAAGACTCAGAAGGCTAAGCTGGGAGGACCAATTGAGGCCAGAAGTTCAAGATCAGCCTAGGAGTAAGCTAGGATCACACCACTGCACTGCAGTCTGGGCAATAAAGAAAGACCATGTCTTTTTGGAAAAAAAAAAAAAAAAAAGGACAAGCCTGGGCAACAGAGTGAGACCCTATCTTCACAAGAAAAATAATTAGCCAGGCAATGGAAGCATGCGCCTGTAGTTTCAGCTACTTGGGAGGCTGAGATGGGAAGATCACTTGAGCCCTGGCATTTGAGGCTGCAGTGATCTATGATCTCACCACTGCACTCTGGCCTAGGTGACAGAGCAAGACCCTGTTTCAAAAAAAAGGGGTCCATGAAATAGGCAGTGTTATAAACAACAGAGAGGAAAAACCAGACATTTCACATTTACGGATAACGTATGATTACATATGACAAAGGCCAGAGAGCATCTAATATGAGAAAACATCTATTACCAATCACCCCTGAAAAAGCAGGAAGTATTATGAGTTGGCATACAAATTTTTTAAAGACGAAGACTAGTGTATTTTAAAACAACCAACCAACTTACTACTAATTTAGGACTCCCTGCAGCTTATACAGTCAATGGATAGCACTCAAAAAGAGTGAGGACAAAACAAATCATTCTAGTCAAATCAGAACAAGTGGATCTTCTCCCGGAAAGAAATTCCAAATATAATATGGGAATGGGAACCTTGTCTGAATTAATGAGATATGAGAATAGGTTTAATTAAATACATTCAATGACAAGTCTTTGCTTAGCAAGATGTGATGTGTTAAGAATATAACTAAAATAATAAATTCAAATAAATAATCTCATCTTCCAAAGTTGTTACCTAACTTATTTCAACGGCACTGGCAATACTCAAAATATTTTTTGAATTGCTCAAGTTATGGAATGGTCTTTTGCAGAGCCTACCATGTGGTGTATATCCTATCAAACTCCATAATGACACAAGAGTGGCAATGAGAAAGAAAGGAATAATGGTGATATATTTTTTCAAATATATTTACGAATTTGTGAGAGGTATGGGTTATAAGGGCTTTCACTGTCAAATAATGTTCTCTGACAACTTACAATTCCTAGCTGTTAAATAAGAAGCAAAATACAAACACCATGCTTGCCTAGTTATATTATCTAGGTTTCATTAAAATTTTTCTTTAGTTCTCTTCAAAATTCTTTGTACATTAAAACTGGGTTATTTATTCACTAGGTTTGTATCATTTATTTGTCTGAGAGTGCTGGATTCTAAATTTACTTAGAAAATGAAACTTTTTGGTAGCAATACAATTTGGAGAAGCTGAATATCATTATGAACTCATGAAATTTTATATATTATCTAGTATGTTTTAATTCCCTGTAGTCATTATTAATTTTGATGTATAAATCATGCCATCTTTGATCAGTGGGAGTCTCTTAAGTTACCTCCTTTTAAAATGAACACAGTATTCCTTGATGACTTCCTTACTTTCTGGCATGACAAGATATCCCAAGTTTACGTTGTGCATTTCCTGCCCCACATCTGAAAGCAGCCATTGCTCCACGGAGTCCTGACTCCTTTTTGGTTGGAAACAGTATTTAGAGCTATAACCTGGGCACTGGGGTATCCCTGACATTGGGTCATCACTGCTTTTAGGCCTGTTCACTGCACAAAAGGAGGATGTAAATATTTTCGAAAAATTAAAATGAGCTCATACTGATAATTTCAATTTGAATCTAACGTATGGGGCTTTTACTTAATTCTACAGTTACAGTTCTTTTTACTTATATTGAAAATCTTGGTTCCTAAGAACATTAACATAATTATTTATCTACTTGATCTTAAGATATGTAAACTATTTTTAAAGTAATACCACCAATAATACTACTAACTAAATTATTAAATATTAAGTTTAGTTATTTAAGATTTCTTTTGCAGATCTATTTATCCTCTGCAATAAAATTTTAAATGTACTTACATGGCAGGGCTAGATGTACAGCAAAATAAAGCATTCAGTAACAAATTCTGTTATTATGTGAAAACACTTCTAACAAAAAGCAACACGTTATAATATATAGAGAATGAAATCATTACCTTGCCTTTTCCATGAGGAATTCCTAAAGGACAATGTTTTACTGCTCCCAACAAAGCTGCCACAGCAAAACTGAAGCCAGTCACTGCTTCAGGTGAAGACTTATGTCCAGTAAGCCGTTCAAGGCAACAATCCAAGAGTGGTGTTAGGTAGGAGGGTAATGCCACGGCAATGCAGTGTAAACACCAAGCTGCTGCTAGTCGAACGGAAATGCTAGGATGAAGAGTAACTGACAAGATACTGTCAAGGAGGCCTGGAAGGACAGAATAAACAAATGATAACTTAGGTACATATAGATAAAACTCAACTGATCATAAAATAGTCAAAAGAATACATAGCTACATGGATATAAAATATTTTTATCAAAAGCCTAATTATAATAGAAAAATACATAATTATAAATAATTTTTTTTTAATTTCATTTTTCTCCCTTCTCACCATTCCTATGCAAAATAATTTTCTAACCTAAGAATTACTTCTAGTAATATAGCTCATGAAAGCTGTCCTAAATTAAGTCCGTATACAAAAGAAAACTTTACTTCCTAAATCAGCCAATCTCTTACTTTAGCTTCAGATTGCTTATTAATTTGGTACTAAAAATTAAAAATTATCAATAAATAACACCTTGAAATGTCACACCCTGGCCAGCTGTGGTTGCTCACGCCTGTAATCCCAGCACTTTGAGAGGCCAAGGCAGGTGGATCACCTGAGCTCAGGAGTTTGAGACCAGCCTGGGCAACATGACAAAACCTTGTCTCTACCAAAAATACAAAAAATTAGCCAGGCATGGTGACGCATGCCTGTTGTCCCAGCAACTAGGGAGGCTGAGGTGGGAGGATCACTTGAGCCGGGGAGGCGGGGCTTGTTGTGAGCCGAGATTGCGCCACTACACTCCAACCTGCGTGACAGACTGAGACATTGCCTTGAAAAAAAAAAAAGAAAAAAAAGTCATACCCTGCCCCATCCTTTTTATTTTTCAATCCTTCTAGTACATTTATCTACATAATTAGTATACTTTTTTTATTTTTGAGATGGAGTCTTGCTCTGTCACCCAGGATGGAATGCAGTGGTGCAATCTTGGTTCACTGCAACCTTCGCCTTCCGGGTTTAAGTGATTCTCTTGCCTCAACCTCCTGAGTAGCTGCGATCACAAGTGTGTGCCATTACACCTGGCTAATTTTTGTATTTTTAGTAAAGACAAGGGTTCACCATGTTGGCCAGGTTGGTCTTGAACTCCCGACCTCAAGTGACCCACCCACTTCATCTTCCCAAAGTGCTGGATTACAGGCACGAGCCACCGTGCCTGGCCTACATAATTAATACACTTTCTATCCACCATGTTGCTCTTACAAGAACACAATGTTAAAATCAAGGCCTCGCTAGGTCCTCAGTGGGCTACTAATCAACTAACGACAAAGACAGTGAAGTGACCGCCATCACCAATAAAAGAAAGGTATTATTTGCTATGATTCAACATAAACTTTCATGAAACATATGCTTCATGTCAAATTCTATTTAAGTAAGTGTCCCAGATCTAAATAGCTTATACACACAAATATAATGTAAAGTTTCTCAGAAAGAAATGTGTACCACAAAAGATAAAAGCCATGATGATGCATTTTTTTGAAACAGGGTCTCACTGCCACCCAGGATAGAATGCAGTGGCATGATAATAGCTCACTGTAGCCTTAATCTCCTAGGCTTAAGTGATGCTCCTGGCTCAGTCTCCCAAAGAGCTGGGACTACTACAGGTGCACACCACCGTGCCTGGCTAAGTTTTAAAAAATTTTTAGTAGAGAGGAGTTCTCATTATGTTGCCCAGGCTGGTCTTGAACTCAGCTCAAGCAATTCTCCCATCTTGGTCTCCTAAAGTGCTGGGATTACAGGCGTGAGCCACCATATCAGGCCTCAAAAACGATTTTTAAAAGTGATTTTAAAAAGAAGCAAGTCAGTTATGACTATATATTGAATGAATTTTTTTTTTTAAACATGAAATATCCAGAATAGGTGGATTCACAGAGACAGAAAGTAAATTCATGGTGGTCAGGGGCTGGGGGAAAGGGAAATGGAAATGACAACTTCCTGGGGGTAATGAAAAGACTCTGGAATTAGACAGTGGTAGTAACTGTACAGTAGAGCAAATATACTCAAAACCCCCAAATTGTATACCTCATAAGCATAAACTTCATGGCAAGTGATTTACATCTCTTTTGTTTGTTGCCCAGGCTGGAGTGCAGTGGCATTATCTCGACTCACTGCAACCTCCACCTCTGGCGCTCAAGCGATTCTCGTGCCTCAGCCCCCCGAGTAGCTGGGATTACAGGCAAGAGCCACCATGCCTGGCTAATTTTTGTATTTTTAGTAGAGACGGGGTTTTGCCACGTTGGCCAGGCTGGTCTTGAACTCCTGACCTCAAGTGATGTGCCCGCCTCAGCCTCCCAAAGTGCTGGGATTATAGGCATGAGCCGCTGTGCCTAGCCATGAATTGTATCTGAATAAAGCTATTATAAAGTGATTAAATACTTAAAAAAAGAAAGAAAATACTGCTTTAAAGACCTCTGAGGAACTGAATTACTTGTACCGTACTAGTGTTTTCACTGCAGATGCAGAGACAGTTCAGGTTTACTTCTCTGTAAAGTTTTTCCAGGTTATCTTATAAGTCTCTAGAATGGGGGGTGGGGCAGAGACTTACAGAACAATCTTTAATTACAAAAGAAAAAACTAAACAATATACATCTTTTTAATAATGATTATAAATTTTTCATAAAACATTTCTAATAAATCTATAACGGAATCTATAAGTAAACTACATGAAGATTTCCTTCCTTGGAACAAAGTTATCTAATGTTCAAGGGAAAAAAAGGTATTCCAATGAGTTACAAACAACAGATATACCTGTACTTGAATCCTGTAGCAAAGGTGCCGCTGTGGTGCCAAGATTGTGTATGAGATTTCCAAGTTCTTGTAAAGCACAAACCAGCATATGCTGGCTAGCTGCTACATCTGTGGAACCAACCCGGGTTTCCAAATTACCATCACTCATTACGGCATCTGACAGAAATGCAAGAATTAACTATGCATCACCACTGTATTAAAATATATTGAAAAGGGTATGAAGAGTTAAAAGGTGTAACGGCGAAAATTAATACATACACTTGATCTATAAGAAATACTTGAGGCAATAACTAAAATGTTTAAATGGTGACTTGCATCAATAAAGAAAGAAATGAATTACTATAACCAATTTAGTTCAAGCATTCCAATCAGAGATCCCTTACTACTCCCTTAGCAAATGGCACTGAAAGAGAGAACTCATGGGAAACTAAAAATGATTTCAACATTACTGATATTTAATATCCAACATTACCAGTATTCGAGATAAGGAGAGTAGACTTAAGATGGTACAGCAACTGAGATAGACTGTTTCAAAAACAATTTATCTTAACTTCTACAGGAAGTACAACGGGAATTCTGAGGAACTTCTATCAGCCTTCAAGGTTTCTGTATTAATACAGTATCATATATCAGTCTAGCCTTCCCAAAGGGACAATTCCATTAGCACTGTTAAACAAACTGTCTTAGTAGAGATCCATACCCATAACTTTCTTTAGCTTCCAGATGGCCTGGCAAATATCCTTTACAACTGCAAGTTGAGCCTTTTCTCCAAGAAGACCACCTATAGTAGTTCGAAGAATAAATGAAACACAACGGCGACAGCAAATGGCATCAATCTGAGTTTGGGTGGCTTTAGGGTGTGACTGTGACACAAGGCTTAGGATATGAGAAAGAAAGGCAGCAAAATTTTTCTCTAGCCAAGCTCCTCCTAATGTTGAAACAAATACCACATAAGCCTAAAAAAGAAAAGAGTTTTATTTTCAATATTAAATTGTTTCAATTCTGTATTTTCCCTCACAAAATATGCAGCATTTACTAATATTTTTCTTATTCCTTATAAATTGTATTCTTTCCTAATTTATAGCCACTTGAAATATATAAACATAGCACCATTTTGTTTTTGTTTGTTTTAAGCCAGAACTGAAGGGCTTTTTTTTTTTTTTTTTTTTTTGAGACACAGTCTCGCTCTGTTGCCCAGGCTGGAGCGTGCAGTGGCGCAATCTCGGCTCACTGCAAGCTCTACTTCTGGGTTCACGCCATTCTCCTGCCTCAACGTCTCGAGTAGCTGGGACTACAGG
The DNA here is from genome assembly GCF_049350105.2 of Macaca mulatta. Classification (NCBI taxonomy): domain Eukaryota; kingdom Metazoa; phylum Chordata; class Mammalia; order Primates; family Cercopithecidae; genus Macaca; species Macaca mulatta. The sequence goes on from NC_133412.1 coordinate 104,507,058, forward strand.
GGCCCGCCACCATGCCTGGCTACTTTTTTTGTATTTTTAGTAGAGACGGAGTTTCACCATGTTACCCAGGATAGTCTTGATCTCCTGACTTCATGATCTGCCTGCCTTGGCCTCCCAAAGTGCTGGGATTACAGGCGTGAGCCACCGCGCCCAGTCTGAAGTGCATAGTCTTCCAATCAAGACTTCATTTATGTTACCTCCCTGTTTTATTTTGGTCAGACTACAGTTTCAGAATAGTCAGCATACCCAGCTAATATGTAAAATGTGTCTGTGGCTTCTGTGAACAACGGCTCCAAGAGATTTAACATTCTGAACAAGAAATCTCTATTTAAACATACAAACACATTATAAGAATTAACTATGCTCCAACATTATAACTCTAAGGGAATTTAATTCTTTATTTTCATGAACATTAACAGTTTCCCTTACTCCACAGATATAAAGTAGTTTTAGGTAATCTGTTCCTTAGAAACACACAGTTTAATTACAATTATAGTGGGAAGCTCATATTTTCATGGAGACTACATACAGTATAAAACAATGACAATATATGTGAATTTTTCAAAAATACAAGTTTGCTTTGAATGGTAACAGGTTTAGCAAAAAAAGATAATCCAAGGAAAGAAGGCAGATATCTCTTTGTTTTATTGTAAGATAACTCTTTTAAGAGTTTACCTCTTAAAATTTGTTTAGGACCAAAAATTTAAGCACTGAAGTAAACTACATGCAGTACTTCCTGAGGGTTAAAGCCATATAAAATGGTTATTTCACCCATGCTAAACAATATGTACCTAATAGCTTAAATCTGAACTGTATGAGCACACATAAATACAATGGAAAACATGTTAAACCACAAGATACATGAAAGCACAACAGCTAGAAACAAAAAAAGTTCTTGTTTCAAAGAAAACTAAAATGTTCCATTATTAGGAACGCAAAACACATTATGGGTAATAAGGTTCTCTTACTTGCAACCTACTTTAAAAAAATGTTTTGGCCTTACCATTTATATCTATTAATAGATATGAGAGCATAAGTGTGGACCTTGCATAGTACCACTTCTGTGGAGTCAGATACTAAAACTTTCATTATAGGCCAGTAAGAGTTAGATTTAGATACTGATTTGTGATTCTAACCTGAGTAACTCCAACTCGAACATCCCTACTGACTGAACTGGTTCCTTTCAGCATATCTCCACTGGCTCGAAGGAATCCTGAACTCCCACGTAGAAACCCTGTTCCTAGTAATTCCAGAACTTCCTCCAGAGATACTCTGCGAATGCTTTGACGTGAGGCTGCTATGACAAAGAACAAAACTGTGATTCATATTTTATAGACTAAATTTTAATGCATGTTCTTGATTTGCAAAAAGCCAGCATGTTAATAGAAACAAAAATAAACTAAAAATTCAAACAAAATGCAAAATTTGCAGAACAGTCTACACAGTAATACACAAAGTCACACAAGGGTTCAGAGGTCAAATCAGAATGGACCCTGAAGTGCACGTCAAAAGCATCTTAAAGACTATGACTAAGATCATGATCTATTGCTTCCTTTCCTCGAAGAAGTTAAAAGGCTGTCTTCTAAAACAGGGGAAAAAACATAAATAAGACTGCCCTAGTCCTCCACAAATGAAAATGCTGTACAATACTTTGAAAATTCTTTTGAAACATGGAAAATGCCAAAATCATAATTTTATTTTTCCAAATGCTGTACAACTCTCAAAGAAATGTATATAATGTAAATGTCCTATTTTTAAAAATTCTCTATTGGCAATAAAACTTTTACTATTCATTCAGTCTCTGAAGAAATCAAAGCTAAATTCATTAAAACTACTCATTTGGCTCTTAGGCTACAATAACTAACAGATTAATTAAGGCAGGAATGTGTAAGATTGACTTCAGTTTGACACAGCTGGGTTTCTCCCTGTGACTATCTAGATAATATTATCTCCCTAAAAAAAAGAAGAAACCATTTCTCCCTCAAAAATTAATGGTCACAAGCTCTGACCCTCTACAAGAGCACAGAAATAAACTTTTGTTACAGTTATGAACACAAAAACCTCCTCCCTAGCCTAAAGAAAACCATCTGAGACAAATGAAAATCTAACTTGGCATTTGGGGAAGAAACATTATTGAACAGTGCAAAATCCATGCTCTGTGGATCTTAAATTCTGAGACAGCAATAAACGTAATAAGTGACTATGTATATTAAACAGTGATTAAAAACCATGCAGAAAACAGAGCAAAATGAGGTCAGGAATACGGGGGTGGAGTGAAGTGTAGTTTGTGACTTTAAATAGGGTATTGGGGTAAGAGTCATGAAACGGTGACATTTTAACACAGTTTTAATGTAGGGAAGAAATTAGTCATGAGGGTATCTGCAGAAAAAGTATTCTAGGCAGAGGAAATGGCTACGACAAAAAGGCCTTTATAGGATGCCAGGTGAGTTCACACAGAGCTATGTGGATGGAGCAGTGGAGGGGGTATGTAGGAGACAGGTCAGAGTGTAAGGATGGAGAGAGGGCAGAAGATATAGGACCTTGTAGGTCATTATAATAAGGCTGTGACTGAAATGAGGTGCCAGTGGAGGACCTTGAGCAGACAAGTGATGTAATCTGTCATGCTGCTGCTGTGTTGAGAGAAGATTATAGAGTGGGGTAAAGGTAGAAGCAGGGAAAACCATTAGGAGTGATTTATTAGAGTAAGCAAGAGATGATAGTGACTTGGATCAAGGTGGTTAAAGTGGAGTGAATGGAATCTGGACATACATAAATATATATTTTTAAAAATTAGAAAAAAATTAGAAAAAAATAAGAAGAGTATAATAAACTTTCATATACAGTCACGTACCACATAAGGACATTCTGTTCAATGACAGAGATCACATATATGACGGTGGTCCTGTAAGATTATGATGGAGCTGAAAAATTCCTATTGCCTCATGACATTCCAACACATTACTCACATGTCTGTGGTGATGTTCATGTAAACAACCCTACTACACTGCCAGTCATGTAAAAGTAAAGACCATGCAATTATGTAAAGTATGTAATACTTGATAATAAACAACTGTTACTGGTTTATGTATTTATTATACTTTTTACTGTTATTTTAAAGTATACTCTCATTTATAAAAAGTTAACTGCAAAACAGCTTCAGGTAGGCCTTTTAGGAAGTATTCCAGAAGAAGGCATCGCTATTACAGGAGACAACAGCTCCATGCGTGTCACTGCCCTTGAAGACCATCCAGTGGGACAAAATATTAAGGTGGAAGACAGTGAGATTGATGGTTCTGACTCTGTGTAGGCCTGGGCTTATGTATGTGTTTAAAAGTTAAAAAAAAAAAAAGGTTTTTTTTTAATAGAAAAAAGCTTATAGAACAAGGATACAAGGATATAAAGAAAATGTTTTTGTATAGTTGTACAATGTATCTGTGTTTTAAGCTAAGTGTTATTATTATTTTGAGTGTAGTGGCACAATCTCAACTCACTGAAACCTCTGCCTCCCAAGTTAAAGGGTCCAAGCGATTCTCATGCCTCAGCCTCCCAAGCAGCTGTAACTCCCGGCATATGCCATCACGCCCTGTTTTTGCATTTTTAGTAGACAGATAGGGTTTCCCATCTTGGCCAGGCTGGTCTTAAACTCCTGACCTCAAGCAATCCACCCGCCTCAGCCTCCCAAAGTGCTGGGATTACAAGCATGAGCCACTGCACCTGGCCCCTAAATGTTGTTATAAAAATATTCAAAGGAATCAAAAATTTTAAAAATCAAAAAGTTTATAAAGTAAAAAGCTTACAGTAAACAAAGGCTAATTTATTATTAAAGAAAAACATACATTTTTAAAATTTAGCATAGCCTAAGTATACAGTGTTTGTAACATTTACAGTAGTATACAGTAATATCCTAGGCTTTCACATTCACTCGCCACTCACTGACTCACCCAGAACAACTTCCAGTCCCGTAAGTTCCATTCATAGTCAGTGCCCTATAGGTGTGTACCACTTCTTATCTTTTATATCATATTTATACTGTACCTTTTCTATATTTAGACATGTTTAGATACACAAATACCATTGTATTACAGTTTTCTCAGTATTCAGCATAGTAACATGCTGTAGAGATGTATAGCCTAAGAGCAATAGCCTAGTGTGCAGTAGGCTGTATCATCTAGATTTGTGTAAGTTCACTCTACGATGTTGCCAGAATGACAAAATCACCTAATGATGCATTTCTCAGAATATGTCCCTATTATTAAGCTATGCATGACTGCATCTACCTGGACTCATCATATTTTCTTCATTACTTTCTTACTTCTGAAGAATACACTTATGGCCAGTTGTTTTATAGAATGGCTCTTGATATGAGTTTGTCTGGTATTTCCTCCAAATTTTTGACAGAGAACTACATAAGTAATGCTATATCCTTTTCAATGCATAACATCAAAAAGCACTGCCAGGTGTGATGTCAGTCTGTCCCTACATAGGTGATATTAGCTTTGAACATTTGCACAGTGTAAGTCTGCCAGATTTTTCCACTGTAAAATTATCATTTATAATTATGATGCAATGTATATGGCAATACTTTAAGATGGCATGAGATTGGATAAAACCACAAGACATGCTTTCTTGGCTTTCCTTCCTTCTCACTGGAAATTTCTGTTCTGTCTTCTTCGATGGTTCCTTGTGTTCTCCTAGAGAAAGCTCATGACCTAGTACCTGGTCTGCTCTTCCCTATGTATACTCACTGTCTTGTGATCTTATCTAATCTCATAGCTTAAATTCCATCTCTATATTAGAGATTCCTGAATAATCACTATTAATTTATTCCTAAAATTTATGAAGTTGATGTCCAGTCTCCTCTCCTGGACACCAGACTCTCACATCCAGCTGTCTATTTGATATCTGTATTTCGATGTCTATTTAATGGTCCAAATTGTTTTAAACGCAGTGCTTGATCCTCCTCCCTGACACATACACATGCCTACTCTACTTGCACACTTGCTCATGTAAGCTGATGACAACTGTATACTTCCGGGTTTTCAGCCCAAAATTCATAAAGTCACCCTGGACTTCTCTTTCACACTCAACATCTATTCTATTTGACTATTCAAAAGATTCAAAAGTAGAACTCCTTAGAGAAATGGCTAATTCTGGGGTTGGGACGGAGAAAGTAGTACGCTGTGATTGCACCACTGCACTCCACCCTGGGTGGCAGAGTGAGACCCTGTCTCCAAAAACAACAACAACGAAATCACTAAGACAAAGCAAAACTGTCCAAATACAATAAACTTCAAATATCTAGAATTATCTACATTATATGCTCCATTGTACCAACCTAAAAAATGGCAAGCCAAATATATGTAGTCAGATGCATGCTGCTTTAAAAAAAAAAATCAGTATTTAGATCATATCATTTATTGGATAACACTTCACGATTACTTAAAAAAAAAAAAATTAAAAATGGCCGGGCGTGGTGGCTCACGCCTGTAATACCAGCACTTTGGGAGGCCGAGGCGGGCGGATCATGAGGTCAGGAGATCGAGACCATCCTGGCTAAAACTGTGAAACTCAGTCTCTACTAAAAATACAAAAAATTAGCCAGGTGCAGTGGCGGGTGCCTGTAGTCCCAGCTACTCAGGAGGCTGAGGCAGGAGAATGGTGTGAACCTGGAAGGCAGAGTTTGCAGTGAGCACAGATTGTGCCACTGCACTCCAACCTGGGTGACAGAGCGAGACTCCGTCTCAAAAAAAAAAAAAAAAAAAAAGAAAAAAAAGGAACTTTTTTTTTTTTGGAGTGCAGTGGTGCAATCTCAGCTCACTGCAACCTCTGCCTCCTGGGTCCAAGTGATTCTCCTGCCTTAGCCTCCCAAGTAGGTGGGATTACAGGCGTGTGCCACCACACCCAGCTAATTTTTGCACTTTTAGTAGAGATGAGTCTCACCATGTTGGCCAGACTGGTCTCAAACTCGTGACCTTAGGTGATCCACCCACCTTGGCCTCCCAAAGTGCTGAGATTACAGGCATAAGCCACCATGCCCGGCCCGAAATTGATTTATAATGAGTAGCAATAACATTATACATATTTGTTTGTATCAACTGGGGAAAAAAATTACAGAAGATACTTTAAAAACAATTACATGTATTTACCTGTTCCTGGATGTTTAGAAGTTATAGCTTTAGCTAATATTGTGCCTAGTAACTTTGAAACAGAAATCCGCACATCATAATTGGAACCTTCAAAGGACTTAAAACACAGTGTGGCCACACTGTCCAGGTCCGTACTCCACATAAAGATGGCTTCATTCTGAAGTTCAAGGAGACACTATTCAATTGGACAGAGAGAAATTAATGAAAAATAAAACACAAATGTCAGGTTCAGAGCTACATAAGTTACAGAAACTATCAGGGTTTTAAAAAATAATGCACAAATTCAGAGTATCTATTATGATTACAAGAATAATAAATGAATACTTATTAAAAGTCATAAAGATTATATTATAGAAGAGAATGAACCTACAAGAGGTGGGAGGAGGACCCATTTGTAACTCCACAGGTTATGAAAAATGCCTTTAGAATCAATCTGTTGGCTATGAACATCTGGGAGAATAATTCCAACATTAAAAAAACTTCACTGTATTATCTTACCAACTATGTTAAGAAGGTATAAATTAAAAACAAAACAAAAAATCACTTTGAGACAACATAAACCTCACATGTAAATTTTAATTTACACAATTAGGGAGAAATTTTTAGTAGAGTAGAATGAATACTTAAGATTCTGGAAACCTGAACTTCCTACCCTCTGACTATGTGTTGCTAACTATTTAAACCTTGGGAAATTCATATAACTCTGGGTCTCGGTTTCCTCGTATGTTAAAATGAGATAGTCCTAGCTGACTACCAAAATAATGTAGCTTTCACAAAGATAATCTGATTTAATTTTCTTCATACTAATTTTTAAAGTCTGCTTATTAGATCATTTTACCTTTGCAGCAGCACAACGAACAGCCATGGATCTATCTGTTAAGCAGGATCTAGCAGCTTTATAAACATCCCTGTGACAAGGTGCAGCAGCAGCTCCTAGTCCATTCAATATATTTTGCAGACTTAGCATAATCTCATATCGGCCTTGAGACTACCAAAAAGAAAAAAAAATTAAATAGGAAAAATAATTCCACTGCAAAGAACAGGATTGAACACTGATATCTGTCTCTGGTACTGAAGAAATACCCAGACTTCTATACATACTGACCAACCCATTCTGACATCAAGAAACAAGTTACTATTTTATGAAATATTATTTGAAAAGTTACTTGTATACACCGGATTTCAACATGATACAAATTTCACAGGGTTGATGTGAAGATTAAACAAAATTACATGAAAAGTGCCTAGCCCAAAGCTTACATGCCATTAAGCATTCAATAAATAGTTGTTATAGTCTAAGCTAACGTATTAAAAATGCAGGGTCTGCCATTTACTAGATAGGACCTTGGGCAAATCTGTTTCTTCATCTAAAAATAGAGGTAATAGTATCCCTCATAGGCTGTTGTAAGGAATGAATGAGTCATACATGCAAAGTGCTTATAACAAGCCTAGCCATACAACAAATGTTCAATAGATTTGGTAGCTATAATACTTTGTTATTATTTATTGGTTGGAATAGCATAACTCACAATTTAAAGTCTTGGATTTAGAACTGAAAAAACCTGGGTTTGAACTTCTCTGTGACCCTCAGTAACTTTGTGACTTTAAGTTGTTCTTACTTATTTCCTCATCTATAAAATGAGGATAAGATGAACCTCATGGGTAAACATTCACACAGTGCCTGGCACACAGTAAACAGTCAAGAAATAGTAGCTGCTTGGTTGGGCCCGGTGGCTCACACCTGTAATCTCAGCACTTTGGGAGGCCAAGGTGGGCCAAGTGCTTGAGCTCAGGACTTCGCAACCAGCCTGGGCAACATGGTAAAACCATAACTCTAAAAAAATACAAATTTTAGCCAGGCGTGTTGGTGCACATCTCTAGTCCCAGCTACTCAGGAAGCTGAGGTGGGAGCATGGTAGTGCACACCTGTAGTCTCAGCTACTCGAGAGGCTGAGGTGGGAGGATGGCTTGAGCCTCGGAAGCAGAGGGTGCAGTGGGAGGTAGAGGGTACAGTGGGAGGCAGAGAGTGCAGTGAGTGCAGATTGCACCACTGAACTCCAGCCTGGGTGACAGAGCCAGACCCTGTCTTAAAAAAAAAAAAAAGTAGTCGCTTATTTTATTAATGTTTTACTAAATACCTCAAATCATATCTATATCCCAGGAAGTTAAGGCCACTGAAGGTAGATAAGTTGGAGTTGGAGGAAGACAAAGATCAGCATCAAGAATCACTTCATAGTAATATTGTTAATTCATCTTTGTTTAAAGGCACTTCAAAGTCATAGGTGAACATAATAAAATGGTGTCAATGAGAATCTTCTGAACTTTTCTTTTATTCCAGTTCCAAATGTTGTGTATCACTGGTGGGTGTGGATATCTCTGAAATGTTGTGATACCTGATCAACTAAATCAAAGATCAAAAGTAGGGAATACGGCTCAAGGACGTTAGCTAAAAAAATTTTAAAAATAGGGGAGCAACAAAATACTTAACAGTAACTTAAAACATTTTCATAACTATAGAGTAATCCTCTATTAACCAAGGGGCCTAAAAAGTGTTATAGCTTAACCAGTGGAATTAGGAGGAAGAAAGTTTAAAATGGCTGTATCTCAATAAATAAAATTTCTTACAGATATCTGCTTTTAAATAAAACTAGATTTATAGATGTTATAAAAATCTGTTCTCCTTAATCATTTTCTCCAATCTTTTGGGAAACTATTGCTGAGAAGTGATCTGATGAGCAAATTTTCTCACCAGTTTTATGTTAGAGTCTTCACTTCTTAAAGTTCTTGAATCAGCTACATTCTTCTTAAAATTTACCCATTTTTTTAATTGGAATTTTCCCTTGTTTTGCCTTGCTACATTTTAAAAAAATGTGTGTGTGACTGTCCAACATTTCTATAAATTACTTCAGAGCTGTTTTCCAGATTTTTGTAAATAAACTAACAAGAGTAACCAGTGTGATGTTTTTAGATTTATTTTTTCTAATAAATATTTTTTAAGAGACATGGTGTTGGGCCGGGCATGGTGGCTCATGCCTGTAATCCTAGCACTTTGGGAGGCTGAGGCAGCTGGATCACTTGAGGTCAGGAGTTCAAGAATAGCCTGGTGAACATGGTGAAACCCTGTCTCTACTAAAAATACAACAAATTAGCTGGGCGTGGTGGCACACGCCTGTAATGCCAGCTACTCGGGAGGCTGAGGCAGGAGAATTGCTGGAGCCCAGGAAGTGGAGGTTGTAGTGAGCTGAGATCGTGCCACTGCACTCCAGCCTGGACAACACAGCCAGACTCCGTCTCACCAAAAAAAAAAAAAAAAAAGAGGGTCTTGCTCTGTCACCTAGGATGCCGTCCAGTGGCATGACCATAGCTCACTACAGCCTTGAACTCCTGGGCTCAAGTGATCCTTCTGCCTCAGTCTTCTGAGGGGCTAGAACTACAGGTGCTCACCACCATACTGCAACTAATTTATGATTTTGTAGAGACAGAGTCTTCCAGTGTTGCCCAGGGTGGTCTCAAACTCCTGGCTTTAAGTGATCCTCCCGTCTCAGCCTCTCAAGTAGCTGAGATTACAGGTGCAAACTACCATGTCCATGTTTTTATATTTAAAGGTGCTAAGTTGTCCTTACATATTAGGGACCACAGATTTAAACCTTTTGCTAAACAAACATATAAATGCTTTCATTTCAAAACCAGTAAAACCACAGTTGGCAAGAGATTACAGTATCTTAGTTTCTTAAAGTCAAATGAAGAGACAGTCTCAAAAACAAGGGGTGTTCCAGAGTAGTAAGTGACACAAATATTTCAATGAGGATTCAGTTGAAAATACACTCCCTTGGCAATTAAAAGGTCATCTGGATCTGGTCACACATCCTCTACACTCTTTCCCCTCAGATTATATTCCTTACTACCTTCTGATGCTAGTATAGTAACTCATCTATCCATAAAGTATACAGTGTTTATCAACTATGTAGTCCCTAGTGACAAGCAGTTGCACTGGCACCAGTAAGTACTATCAAATAGAAAAGATGGAGTAAGAGGAGAGAGCAGGGATGGGCCTATAAGTGGAATACATTAGTTTTCACCCACTTGGATTTATATGAATACATGAAATTCTACTGCATTACTATTTTTCTGACAGGAATTCAATATACAGAGTACATATTGTGCATCATCTAGAAATATTTAATTTATAGGTATATTTATATTCATATCTACATATGCTTGTCATATGTAAAGTTCTTTTATTTGCTCGGGAAAGCATAAACCAATAAAATGCTGTATTTTCATTCTTTGGCTGAACTTGTAATTACTTACCTCTGCACTCTTCACAGCCTTAAGAATATTCCCCACCGTATCAGTAAAGGTGTTACCCAGTATTCTACCCAACTTCTTGTACAAGGAACCCAAACATACCACAGCAGCACTGAAACAACATTTAAATTAGAAATTAGTCACAGCTGAAACAATAGGAATAAAAATATCTTAGAATATGTAAGGATAATTATTGAAAAATTTCCCCATTCTCTTGGTTGTCTTTTTACTTTCTTTGTATTATCCTTTGAAACACAAATGTATTAACTGTGATGAAGTCTTATCTATTTTTTGTCAGTTGTGCTTTTTGATGCTATACCTAAGAAACGCTGCCAAAAACAAGGTCACAAAGATTTACCTCTATGTTTTTTCTTACGAGTTTTATAGTTTTAGCTGTTACACTTACATCTATGATCAATTTTGGGTTAATTTTTTTATACATGGTGTAATAGAAGGGTCCAAATTCATTCTTTTGCATGTGGACATACAGTTATACTGGCATCACTTGTTGAAAAAGTTACTATTTTAAATTTTACTTTGAAAGGATAAAATTTCTAAGAATCTATTCTGTGGTTAAATCTTAAGGCATGACACTTAGGTGAATATGATTATACTTTCAATAATAAGGATGTATCAATCTGTGATTACTACTCAGCCCAAAGATTACACACCCTCAACTTTGTTACAAAATTCTACAAAATATTTCAACAGAACTCAGCTACATATTAGATAATAGTTAAGCTTAAAGACAAAAATAAAAACAAGAAATAATGTTCTCATCAAGTTTGAAATCTGAAAACTTTATGGGGGAATACATTCTGTTATAAGTAAAAATTAGAGCAACAAAAACTTCTATAGAATTATGACATGGTGGCTGGGCGCAATGGCTCATGCCTATAATCCCAATACTTCGGGAGGCCAAGGCGGGTGGATCACTTGAGGTTGGGAGTTTGAGACCAGCCTGGTCAACATGGTAAAATGCCGTATCTACTAAAAATACAAAAATTAGCTCAAAGTGGTGGTGCGTGCCTATAGTCCCAGCTACTTGAGAGGCTAAGACAGGGGAATTGCTCGAACCCAGGAGGCGGAGGTTGCAGTGAGCCGAGATCACGCCACTGCACCCCAGCCTCGGTGACAGAGAGGTTCTGTCTCAAAAAAAAAGAAAAAAAGAAATACTACGTGGCTCATTGCCTTTTTAAAGATAACAGGTGATAAAATGAACTAAATCCTACAGAGAAACTAGGCTGTTCTTTTCAGGATCTTAGCAAATACTTTTCTACATGATATTTATTATCAATTTTCATAACCAAGAATGAATAAATTGCAAAAGCATCCAAAAATGTGAAGAATTTAAAATATCTTTCTTAAATATTCAACTGCTAAAATTTTTTTTAGGAAGATGTTTTGAATCTCAAATCTAGACTTCAAATATGTCTAAAGTATTTGTAGAATTGTTTCTCAGTAACTAACATGAAGTGTTAGTTTCTTAAAATGAGTAAAACTGAGTTTGTATTCAGTTTCAAAGTAATTGTCAAGTACTATGGGTACTTCATAAAAATACAACAGGAAGCAATATTTTGTTTCCTGTTCTGTTTTAATGTTTCACTTACAGCTTAGTAGGAAGGTAACTTGGAGAATCATCTTTGCTACGAATAAGATCATTACATTTATCGATTGCCTCGTAAACAGAGAATGTGTCTCCAATACTATAAAGTATGGCTAGATTCTTAGCAAGGAGTTTGCGGGTAGGAGGCCCTGGGGAGTTGTTCAACAAAGACAGGAGCTGTTCAACAAGAGTCTTCTGTTTCTCCCTTACATCATTCTAGAAAGAAAGATAACACAAAGACACTTCAAAGTCAATATAATTATATGTAATCCTCTAACATAATTTTTCTTTCAAATATTTAAGAACTAAAAAGGCTCTAGAAAAATGCAAACTTATTTTGACTGGAAGTTACAAATAAGTTGGTAGTGTGGTCATTATGCCACACTAAACAGGTAGTTTGTTGCTCTGCTAATAACTCCAAAAAAACCCTCCAAAAATTCCAAACCACATTATACTGTAATCTCTGTTAACAAATATAACGGCTCTATGTATTCTAAATCTCCTTTTGTTTGAAAGGTAGAGCAAATTTGTATCATTATTTTTCATAGAGACAATGTGATATGGTTTGGCTCTGTGTCCCCACCCAAATCTCATGCTGAATGGTAATTCCCATGTGTCAGGGGAGGGGCCTGCTACAAGGTGATTGGATCATGGGGGTGGATTTCACCCATGCTGTTCTTGTGACAGTGAGTGAGTTCTCACAAGATCTGATGGTTTAAAAGTGTGTGACACTTCCCCCCAACCCTTCCTGCCACGATGTGAAGAAGGTCCTCACTTTCCCTTCACCTTCTCCCATGACTGTAAGTTTCCTGAGGTCTCCCAGTCACGCCTGTTAAGCTTATGTAATTGTGCATTAATTAAACCTCTCTTCTTCATAAATTACCCAGTCTCAGGTAGTTCTTTACAGCAGTGTGAGAACGGACTAATACACAAGGTCACACTATGTTGCTTGGGGTAGAGTGCAATGGCTATTCATAGGGGCAATTATAGTGCTGCACTACAGCCTCAAATTCCTGGGCACAAGCAATCCTCCTGCTTCAGCCTACCAAGTAACTGGGTCTACAAGTACGCATCAGCACGTCCAAATTTGTATTTTCAAGTACAGCGTCTGAGTTACTAATCCTACACCTCCCCCATATAAGCTGCATAAAGCAGTAACCTATAATCTGTAACCAGAGCTGACCTTGTAATGGCTACCTGTTTTATTCAGATCTATTCCTAAGTGTAATGCAATTTTCTTTTTGCAAGCTTATGTATATAAATGTTAATAATGTTATTCCATTTTCCTTGTCTGCTATCCAAATAAAAAGTACACAGTATCATTATGAAGCTAATGGTATTCAGGTGCTCACTGAAGCCTAAAATTCCACAATAAAATATTTGTCAGTGTATAGAATTTTGTCTTTTGCTAATTTTTCCCCCCAAATCTAGAAGTTGCTTTTTTTCTCTCTTAAAGATCAGCAAACTTGTCAAATATTTTGATAACTAGAGTCACATAGCTCCTTGTTGTCTCAGAACAAGAATGTGTTTTGGAATGCTATTATTTTAAATTCATAAATAAAATGTCTTTTGTTAAATTCTAAATGTCTCCATGAGTAGTGTTTTTGTACCACTTTGGAACTGCATATAGTACTGTGATTATGTGAAAAAATGTTCTTATTTTTAGGAGATGTAGGCTAGAAGTGCCACCTCAATGGCTTAGTAAATTAATCAACCAAACATGGCAAAATGTTACTAATTGCTGAATGTACGTGAAGGGTATGAGTGATCAGTTTTCCTTTTTTATACTCATGTCATAAGCTTTTAAGGGAGAATCTGTTTATCCATAGGCTCTTGAATTCATACACCTCAAGTCTTCCTACCTTTTTAAAATGAAACTCCCACTACATTGTTTAGCCACCATACTTTACCAGGGCTTTCTGGACATGGAGGAACACAGATGCAGAAGATAACAAAAATGAAGTATAATACAAAGTAGTTGTAGTTGGTGTTTCATATATTTTTAAAGTAATACCAAAAACATTAGCTAATTTCTTCCTGCTTTTCTGAATAGCGAAAACTTCTAATAGTAAAAACTCTGATGAGGGAACAAAAAATGTACTATGTTTCATTAAGTTTTAACAAAGTCTAACATTTTAAAGTTAAATTACATTATTCTGGAAAAAACTAGAAAAGCAAACCAAAGGAAGTAAACATGGGCACTTAAAAAAACATGTTGTCATTTTACCCACCCTGCTGGTTGCTAACAAGAGCTTCTCCAAGTATCTCAACCACTCAAAAATAAACTCTGCCTTCTGAACTTCACCTAGTTGATTGTATGCTTCTTCATTCAGCAATAAGCTATGAGCTAATTCCATTCCTTGCAGCAATCCTCCTAGCTGGTCACAGTTCTTCTCGTTAAACTTTGGTCAATATACCTAAGAATAAAAATCTGCAATACAGGAAAATAATGTATTTTAAAAGGGGAATAAAAAGGAAGGCAATCATAATATTGGAAATCTTTCACAGAAAAGTGAAAACATAATTAAATGTATACATTTTTTATAACTGCTCTAGGGTGAATCTGGGAAAATCCCAATAATGTTCTAGTTAACACTGACATAAAATCCACCTTTATATTCTGTACTCAAGCAGACAGGCAAAATAGAGTAGTATTATTGGCAATTGTATGCAAAAACTTGCTAAACAGAAGAGACATTCCACTAAAATTTTGAAAATTTTAAGATTAAGCTGTTTATTCCGTGTTAGGTTTTCTTTGCAGTTTAAGTAACTTACTAAAATGGGTAATAGGTACATATTAAAAAATGACACCAAACATCCAGACCTTCTACTAGAATTCTATAGTAAAGCTTACCATCTCTCTGGGCCTTTGCCTAGCTAGGTACATGCCCTGTCATTTACCTGGAGATCCAAGAGGGACTTAAGCCCATTAGCATCAGTTCTCCCAGCCTACTAAAGGCACTGCTTGTAGTTTCAGGTGAGGAGTTTAGGAGAGTCCAATCTTAACTAGGCTTATATCTGAAAGTCTTGTGAGAGCAAACTTTTTAAAATGGGTATTGTCCAGGAATTATAGCAATCAAGATCATATCTGCTCTGACCTAGATCCAGTGTAGCCTTAATTTTGTGGTAGCAAACAATCAACAGAAGACACAGGGTTTGTAAAATTATTGTCTTATTCAAGGCATCTCCTGGGGTACACCTTAGTGCTGTTACAGAGCACAAAAGCATATAAATATAAATGTATGTATATATATACATATTCACATTAACATACAAATTTATAAGATGGCATTGTGATTACTAGACAGATTTTTTATTTTTAGGAGATGCATGCTTTACCGTAACTTACTTTCTAAATGGTTAAACCACTTACTCAACCATAAAATATGGCAAAATGTTAACAGCCGAATATAGGTAGTGGATATGTGAGTGATCATTTCACTACTCTTCATTTTTCTGCATTTTAAAAAGCACAACAAAAAGTAGAAAAAAATTATTTAAGAAAAGAAATAAAACACAAGTTGGCTATTAAAAACTACTACTACTTACAGGAGTGGCAGCTATCATCAGGAAAGTTAAAGAACATAGAAGGTACCATAGCATGTACAAAAGATGGGTATTCCTATTCACTAATGTCCTTAAATAGAAACATGTTAATTGGAATTTCATAGGAATATAGATAAAATGCTATGGCTAATTTAACTAAAATAGTTAAAATACATATCTCACATTTCCCTAAACAAATCTCATACTTTTACAGAGAAGCCAGTAACTAAAGAGGTATTAGAAAATTAGATGACAGACATGGGAAAGGCTTTTCATTTTTTCAAACAGTTTATCTGTTTCATAATTTCAAATGGTTTACCTGTTTGAAATCACTGAACAGTATCAGGTCATCATAATTATAATACAACTGAAAACAGCCTCTTTAAAAGACAGTAGTCACAAACTGGTTCCCTGTTGGTCAAGACTGCCTGCAATGCATTGGGGCTAACATTTAAACATAAGAAGATTGTGCATAAAAATCTGGGTCCAGGGCCAGGCACAGTGGCTTACGTCTGTAATCCCAGCACTTCGGGAGGATCACTTGAGTCTTGGGTTCAGGAGTTCAAGACCAGCCTGGGTAACATAGACCCTGTCTCTACAAAAAATTAAAAAATTAGCCAGGCATGGTGGTGCATGCCTGTAGTCCTAGCTACTTGTGAGACTGAGATAGCAGGATCACTTGAGCCAGAGAGGTTGAGGCTTCAGTAAGCCATGACCACACCATTGCATTCCAGCCTGGTGAAGAGTGAGACCCTGTCTCAAAATCAAAAAAAGAAAAAATCTGGGTCCAGTGCCATGTGTGATGGCTCATGCCTATGATCCCAGTACTTTGAGAGGCCAAGGCAGGAGAACTGCTGAGGCCAGGAATTTGAGAGCAGCCTAGGTAACAGTGGGACACCCTCTCCACCAGAAAAAAAAAAAAAAAAAAAATGAAAAAGAAAGAAAATCTTAGGTCATTTTCAAAAATGTCACTTTTACAGAACAAAGAATATAAACAATGTGGCCAGGTGTGGTGGCTCACACCTGTAATCCCAGCACTTTGGGAGGCTAATGCAGGCAGATTATCTGACCTTAGGTATTCGAGACCAGCCTGGGCAACAAGGCGAAACCCCATCTCTACAAAAAATACAAAAATTAGCCAAGCATGATGTTGTACACCTGTGGTCCCACTTACTCGGGAGATTGAGGCAGGAGAATCGCTTGAGCCCTGAAGGCAGAGGATGCAGCGAGCCAGGATCATGCCATTGCACTCCAGACTGGGAGACAGAGTGAGACTCTGTCTTGAACAACAACAAAAAAGGAATATAAACAATGCTGTTAAACATTCATTTTTACTGAAGCAACATAAATCCTAGCTTGTTTTAAAAAACCCTCCTTTCCTTTCTTCAATTATTGAAGTGAACTAGCCAAAATATTCACAATTAAGGATACAGTTAATAAATGCTACAGAAATAATTTCTGGAAGAAACCTACTAAATACACACAAGGTGAAAAACAAGTTTGCACTTAGTATCTATGATTGTTTGGGGGGTAGAAATAACCACAGTATCATAGAGAAAATTTCTTATTAATACCAGGGCAAGTCAAAATCCTATCTTCAGAATCAAATTACCCTTTCTAGAAGTCATTAGTATCTGCTGAAGAGACGTTTTTTTTCTTTAGGCAGCAGCAATATTGTGGTGTAAAATGATCTATCAAGAAGCAAAATAGCTAACACAATGTGATAATAAATAATTCAGCAAAAAGCTTGAGATCATAAGCAGGTCATAAAGTCATCTCTAATGCCCTCAATATATTCCTTATGTAAATTACTCCTAAAAGAAGTAGACAATTCATATTGGTAATCTCACATCTAAACTCACAAGTCTAAAATGCACCTGAGAGCTCCACATATGCACTACCCATGAGATAAACAAGGGCATTTTGCAAACAGATGGCTGCTGCTCTTATCTGAAGTCTTACCTCATCAGGAAGATGAATACAAATTCAGTCAATGTTATCTGCTATATGTTTTAATATAACCACAACCCTACATATACCTGAGGAATGCTTATTTTTCTAATTTTTCTCTTAGTTTCTCTTATGTTTCTATTGAGATTACAAGGTGATTTACTACAAGTGAACACATATGTCAATATATTTAAATATATTTTTCAAAGTATAGTTAGTTGCTACTTGAAAAAAGGATTTTATAAAACTGCTGCCCCAAATGTAATGCCAGCTATATTTAACAGAAGCAGCTAATATTTACTATTTATTATAGTCTAAGCAGTACTCTAAGTGCTTTACATTATTTTCTTGAATAATTTGACAAACTGTCCATGAAGCAGCTATTTTTTATGAGCCCTATTTTACAGACGAGGACATTGAAACACAGAGAAGTTAAGTGACTTTCCCAAGGTCACAGAGAACCTGGGTGTGCACTTAAGCAATCTGACTTCAGATATATTTGTTTTAACCACAACATACTATGCTGCCACCCTTTCATCCAATCAAGCCCCTCAAAAATGTGAGAAGTTAGGCCAGGCCCGGTGGCTCACACTTGTAATGCCAGCACTTTGGGAGGCCGAGGCAGGCGGATCACCTGAGGTCAGGAGCTTGAGACCAGTCTGGCCAACATGGTGAAAACCTGTCTCTACCAAAAATACAAAAAATTAGCCAGGCGTGGTGGCATATGCTTGTATTCTCAGCTACTCAGGAGGCCAGGAGGCTGAGGCGTGAGAATCACTTGAACCCAGGAACCTGGGAGCTGGAGGTTGTAGTGAGCCAAGATCACGCCATTGCATTCCATTGCGCTCTAGCCAGGGTGACAAGAGTGAATCTCTGTCTCAAAAAAAAAAAAAAAAAAAAAGTGAGAAGAGGGGCCAGGCACAGTGGCTCACACCTATAATCCCAGCATTTCAGGAGGACAAAGCATGAGGGTGGCTTGAGCCCATGAATTCAAGGCCAGCCTGAGCAACATAATGAGACCCCATCTCCACAAAAAATAAAAAAATTAGCTGGGCATGGTGGTGCATACCTGCAGTCCCAGCTACTTAGGAGGCTGAGGTAAGAAGATCACTCGAGCCCAGGAGGTTGAGGTGACAGTGAGCCATGATCAAAAAACAAAAAAACCCAAAGCTAGTCATTTTTTAAAAAGCTTACATTTTGTACATAATTTGTGGATACATGGAACTAAATGACACTGTTTCCCAACGACAGAACATCAGGTTCCTTGGTGTAATAAATTTGGGAATCTCGCATTAAGACAAAGTTAGGGATTTTTACCTATAAGATTTCTCAGGCTATTTAATTAGGTTAATGTATACTATGACTCTCCATGAATGCAATATAGTATGAAGTATTAGTCAAAATGCTGCCAGCACCTAGCAACTTCTAGACCTAAGCAAACTGTTCCAAGGAGAAACATTAAAATGTACTTGTTGTCATCACTTATTTATATATATATATATATATATATATATATGTATTCTGGAGATGGAGTTTCACTCTTGTTGTCCAGGCTGGAGTGCAATGGTGCGATCTCGGCTCACTGCAACCTCCACCTCCCGGGTTCAAACAATTCTCCTGCCTCAGCCTCCCGAGTAGCTGGGATTACAGGCATCCACCACCACACCTGGCTAATTTTGTATTTTTAGTAGAGGCGGGGTTTCACCATGTTGGTCAGGCTGGTCTCGAACTCCTGACCTCAGGTAATCCACCCACCTCGGCCTCCCAAAGTGCTGGAATTACAGGGATGAGCCACCATGCTTGGCTCTATTAATACATTTTTAAAAGGTACACAAGAATGTTTATTCCATTACTTTACAGCCAAACACTGTATGTGCTTACCCTAAAGCCAATAACTGAACTAAGTTATAAAGGTATTTAAATGCTTTTAGACTAGGTATTTCTCTGGGCACTATTTGCTTCTTTCAAAACTGTCTGTACTTTGTACATGATAGATACTCCTAGTTACTCAGTCATCATTTTCATGCCAGAGGTCTTTTATGTTGAGAAAAGTAGGCACTGTGAACTAGACCTAAGGTACCAAGGTAACATCCAAATTATGCTTCTCAAACTGGGATAACTCCAGCAGATTATGAAGCATATTACTATGCTAGAGGTCAAATTTAGACTAGAGGGTCAAATTTTACTTAAAGTTTTCCCTAAGCATTAATTTTTAACATTGTTTTATATTAAAATACAGATTTATGCATATGGAAGGCAAAATTAATAAAACACTTCAAAATAAAACATGAGACTTCAAAGAAATCCTGAGAATGATAATGCCTTTCTAGACGTCCTTTAACAAAAATCACTCCCTTTTGCTGTTAAAAATACTATTTTAATGGAAAAATTGAAGAACCACTAAGCCATGAGTAAGCTGAACTATATGAAACTGACATTTTTATAGGTGAAAAAAAGGCTGGCTTGACAATTTATGAGATTCAACTTAAGTACCAGTCTTCAAATATCAGACATAGTGTATATGTGTACTAATGTCTGTACTTTGCATAATATTTTCTTTTCGAATGGCTCTGTATTAAGCCTAGTAACTTTATTAGCCTAGAGTAACACACATGTATATTATTGACTACTAATAGAAAAAGGAACCAGCAGGGCACCAATATTCTAGGGTCAGAGTTTTCTTTTCTTTTTTTTAAAGATGGAGTCTCACCCTGTCACCCGGGCTGGAGTGCAATGGCACAATCTTGGCTCACTGCAACCTCCGCCTCCTGGGTTCAAGTGATTTTCCTGTCTCAGCCTCCAGAGTAGCTGGGACTACAGGCACATGCCACCAGGCCCGGCTAATTTCTGTATTTTTAGTAGAGATGGGGTTTCACCATATTGGTCAGGCTGGTTTTGAACTCCTGACCTCAGGTGATCCACCCGCCTTGGCCTCCCAAAGTGCTGGGATTACAGGCATAAGCCACCACGCCCGGCCTCAGAGTTTTCTTTTCTAAAGTAACTTACTCCAAAACCATCTCTGAGAGCAGTTAACAACCGTATTATCAGGCCAGGTGCGGTGGCTCATGCCTGTAATCCCAGCACTTTGGGAAGCCAAGGCTGGCAGATCACTTGAGCCCAGGAGTTCAAGACCAACCTGGGCAACATGGCAAAACCCTGTCTCCACAAAACATACAAAAGTTAGTTGGATGTGGTGATGCACACCTGTAGTCTCAGCTGTTCGTGAGGCTGAGGTGGGAGGATCCCTTGAGATAGGGAGGCGGAGGCTGCAGTGGGCCAAGATTCCGCCACTGCACTCCAGCCTCGGGAAGACTCTGTCTCAAAACAAACAAAACCAACCAAGGGTTGGTTTTAATTCATCTGGAAATGAGTTAACTTCAATTTTATTTAGGCATGGTAGTGTAAGCACCTTCAACAATGTCAACAAACATACAGGCAGTTGATTATTTCCGGTCCTGATAGAAAGTGCTAATATAATTTTCTCTCTCTAGAGTTTACAGGTCTATTTTGGTAGCAATGGAAACATGTTGAAATTTATAGGGAGAAAAAAGTATTCCTAATCTTCTTGGTCATTTTAGTTTCTTAAAATGATTATATCATTTCAAGGAGGGAAAAGGGAAAGATCACAAATAATCAAAGAAGACACTGGATACAAGGTTAGAAAGGTTTATTGGATTGGTTTGTTAGTGTTTTCCTTCTGGAACATGAAAATAATTCACAAAACAAAAAAGTCACTAAACAGTAAATGAAACTAATTCCAGAATGTATCAAGTGCCTGAAGTGTTGGGATACGTCTCAGACTTCAATTTCAATTACTTCTATTTGACTTTTACTTACCTAAAAGACACCATAACAGCTTCAATTCACCCTATAGTCTTAGTTCCTCAGTTCTGAACAAAAAGCACGAAGTAAACAAAACAAAACAAAAAACCCCAACTCTCAAGAACTCCCACAACTCAAAAAACACAGATAAATCCTAAAATCCAAACCTTTCCCAAAAATATAGTAATAGCTTCCATCTATAAGGAAGCTAGATTATTCTACCCTGACCTCAGATTTTCACTTGTGATTTAGGCTTTGCAAAATTATACGTTACAAAAACAGGAACTCACAAGTTACAAACAGCATTAGGCCACAATTGAGATGTTGCTCAAAGAAGGCTGCCCCTGGTATAAAGAAAACGAAGTCCTTTTGTTACAGCACTTTACATATCTCTAGGCAGAATCCTAAAGTTGGTTTGCTGACACTTAACCAGTATAGTTTATTAGAATTAGGGTAAAATGGGTAAGAAGCAAGTCATTTGTAATGTTAAGAGTTCTTTAATACAGTTATAACTTGATAATTTAAAAATCTTGTCTGTATCAATTCCATCTTTGAATCTGAAATATCTTGTTTCCTTCTTTCTACAACAGTATTTTAAAATTTGGCTAAAAAAATTACTTGCCTCAGAAAACAGCAGAAAAATCTCTGACAATGAAATTCAAACCTATGACATTATTTTGTATGAACTTAACATTAGTCTAATTCTCTATAACAACCCTACAAATAAATTGGCTATCATTAGTTAAAAATTTGAAATGTTAACAATATAATAATGATTTAAGCTCAATAGGAAATAATTTGATTTAGGTGAGTGGTTCAAAACCATGCATATTAAATCTAAATATGAAAAATGCAAAAACTTTTACAGCCAGTGCTAAAATTTTAGAAAAGCTGATAGTTTAATATAAACAGTGGCAGTACAAACGGTTCAACTCTGTTAGAAAAAAAATATTATTTATCCTAAGTTATAAAAATATCAAAACCATTTGATAAAAACATCCAGTTTTTGAAAATTCATAAGAAAAAGGAAAATATAAGTATAAAAGTATTAATTACAGCACTGTAATTAACTGTAATTCTAGTGAAAATTCAAAAGAACTTACAAGTCCAACACTAAAGAAATGGTTAAAATTTGACATATTCAAAGAATACTAGGCTGTCATATAAAACTATGAAAACTACAAATGCACAGGAGTGCAAAAGGCTTAATGGGGGGAAAAAAAAGTAAAGAAAACTGAGTGCAGAAGTTTTACATGTTAAGAGAAACCTTTAGATAAAGCAGTGTTTACCAAGAATACTTTGTGGAATACTGCCAGAAGAATGAGAACATGTATTCTATGTGAAGAGGGGGAAATCCAAGTTGAAATGGTTTTGGGAAATGCCACATTGTCAGTTTCCTTCACCAGTTTCTCCATACATGTAACATGGTAATGTGCACTATGTACAGCCTAGAGGGCATGCAGATAAAGCATTTGATGTTTCTAAACACGTTTTAACTATAAGCCTCTCCTTTACACCCTTTTTCTTTTTTTCCCAGCCAGGAATCTCATAGAATTGTGTGTTCTATAGAATACAATCTTTGAATTACTAATCATTAAAGACTAGTATAGGTCAAAAAATCTAAAAATTTCTGTTTTGTTCATATTATAAAATGATTTCTTTCTCTCTCTCTCTCTTTTTTTTTTTTTTTGAAGGAGTCTCGTTCTGTTGCCCAGGCTGGAGGGCAGTGCAGCGGTGTGATCCTGGCTCATTGCAAGCTCCGCCTCCCAGGTTCAAGCTATTCTCGTATCTAAGCCTCCCACATAGCTGGGATTACAGGCATGTGCCACCATGCCCAGCTAATATTTGTATTTTTAGTAGAGATGGGGTTTCACCATGTTGGCCAGGCTGGTCTCGAACTCCTGGCCTCAAGTGATCTGCCCGTCTTGGCCTCCCAAAGTGCTGGGATTACAGGCGTGAGTCACTGCATCCAGGCTGAAATGATTTATTATTAGTAGAAGGATATATAATTTCCACTATCAATGACTATTGATGTCTTACTTCTACTTAAAAGAGGACATTTCTGATTAATATTTTGGATCAAAATACCTATATAAACAGAATCTTCACATAAAGATGTAAATAAAGAAAGATGACGATGGCCAGGTGCGGTGGCTCATGCCTGTAATCCCAGCAATTTGGGAGGTCCAGGTGGGTGGATCATGAAGTCAAGAGATTGAGACCATCCTGGCCAACATGGTGAAATCCCATCTCTACTAAAAATATAAAAATTAGCTGGGTGTGGTGGCGCGTGCCCATAGTCCCAGCTACTCGGGAGCCTGGTGACAGAGCGAGACTCCATCTCAAAAAAAAAAAAAAAAAAAGGGAGAGAAGACAAATATACAAAGTTTCAACTTTGTATACTTAAGATTTATCAATTTGCATAAAAATCTGTGTCATTCTGTGGCCAGGTGCAGTAGCTCACGCCTATAATCCCAGCACTTTGGGAGGCCGAAGCGAGCGGATCACCTGAGGTCAGGAGTTCCATGGAGAAACCCTGTCTCTACTAAAAATATAAAATTAGCCGGGCATGGTGGCAGGTGCCTGTAATCCCAGCTACTCGGGAGGCTTGAGGCAGGATAACAGCTTGAACTTGGGAGGTGAAAGTTGTGGTGAGCCAAGATGGTGCCACTGCACTCCAGCCTGGGCAACAAGAGCCAAACTCCATCTAAAAAAAAAAAAATTGTGTTATTCTATATTGTTAAGTAACTTTCACATATACATCCTTTACAAACTAAAAATGACTTGTTGTACTATATATTTTAAAATTTGATTTACGGAATTCTGAATATGAATTCCCACAGTCAAATGAATCCATGTTTTCTAACTTATACCACAAAAACCTAACTTATGACACACCCCAGGCACAGCACTAATACTTCTAATTTTCATATATAATAAAAACACATTCAGTGTACTAAGATGCCACGAATATTTTCTGCAAACTTGGTAGGAACGGGAAGAATGTTGCTGCTCACCACTACGTAATATAAGGCAATACGAACAGCAAATACGCACTGCTCTAAGAACTGATGGGGAGCACATCCTATTAGGATAGAGAAGTCAGGGTGGAATACAAGAGAAACAGGAGTTACCAAGACAAAGAATTTAACACGAGGACAAGAAATTTATAAGAAGTTGGGGTTAAAAAGGGTTACAGGTTGGGGACTGAATTTATTCTGCCGTCTTCCCCCCCCCCCACCCCGCAAAATACTGCATGTTATTGTGAGGAATGAGAAAAATGGCAGAAGCTGGATTCCATGATGGTGAGATTGCCAGTGGGAGACCCAACTGGACTACTGTTTGTAGCAATTCTCCTTCCAGCTTATGAAAGAGAACACCCCTGAAGCATAAAACGAAGTGTTCTGGGGGGTGGGAGGGTTAGATAAGACTGAGCAGTAGGAACCAACTCTAATATGTCAGTGACAGAAAAATGATTATTTTTTGAGGATCTATGCACTAAAACCTTTTAATTCACTATCTCATTTAATCCTCATAATACTGAAACTTAAGACATCACTGCTATTGCTAATATAGTTATTGCCATAGCTGGTGAAGCAGCCAATCCTTCTAACTTTGTTGTTCTTTCTCACCACTTCACTTTTATGTCTCCAGTACTTTGAGGCTTTTTGTTAGTGTTATGTCTTCCAGAGACATCAGCTTTCAGACAGCCCTTTCCATCTAGATGGCAAATCAATAATTACTAAAATTATTAGTTTAGTCTTTGGCTATTCTTGACTATTTTTATTATGCTTCATTCCACACACCAATTCTCCCATCTCTCCATGGAAAAGGGATTTCATTCTGGACCTTTAGGAATGCCACAGGCAGATTTTAAGTTAAGAAGTTTTACTTTTCTTGTATTTCCCACCACACTCTCCTGAAGTCACTAGCTATTAATCACACTACTTGGTACCTGAGATTCCAGTAACAGGAAGTAAAAAAACGAAGTCTATAGAGCAATTGTTTCAGAACTCATGGATTTTACTGACATAAATCCATCAAAGCCTATTCATTCTTAGTCTAGAAATGACTAATAATCCAGTTGTCTGGATTCTAGATAGAGAAGCACATTAAAAGTAAAAGAGCAAACCCACTGAGAGTAGGAAGCTAACAGTGATGGAACAGACAAATAATATTGAATATAGATATTTTTAAAAGCAGAGCAATATAGGGCTACTTAATACAGGAGCAAAGTGTACAAGATGCCATTATTCCTCTAGCACATCAGAGTTTACAGGAGAGGCCAGAAATTCTTGCTCCATTTTCAAAATGAGTCAATCCTTGAATCTGCTGCTTGTGCAATCTGCTACCTAGGACTTCCAAGTTTAGCCATTAGACTCTACCCGCTTTAGAATCTTCCTTTTCCCTCTCCTCTAATTGTTCATGGCTCTTACATCCCACTTAGAATTCACAGATTCACTCTTAATCCACACTATGGTCTAACATCCTGGTTCTTCTTCATGGTTCCTACATTTGTTTGTTTGTTTGTTTGTTTGTGACGGAGTCTCACTCTGTCACCCAGGCTAGAGTGCAGTGGCACCATCTCAGCTCACTGCAACCTCTGCCTCCCGGGTTCAAGTGACTGATTCTCCCGCCTCAGCCTCCTGAGTAGCTGGGATTAAGGTGCGCGCCACCATGCCCAGCTAATTTTTGTATTTTTAGTAGACAGGGTTTCACCATGTTGGTCAGGCTGGTCTCGAATTCCTGACCTCGTGATCCGCTCGCCTTGGCCTCCCAAAGTGCTGGGATTATAGGCGTGAGCCACCATACCCAGCTGGTTTCTACTTTTAATTCACAACATACCTCATAAAATTTAGCTACCTAACCTAAAATTTAGCCAAATTTTTAACCTCTTGGAGCCTTACCTGAGGGCTTTCCTTGGCAGGCACTGCTTCTCACTCCCTGCCAGACATCCAGCTAGCTTCTTTGCAACTACAGCTCCCTGGAATAACTCCATATTATTCTGCCTTCTGACTGCCACTTTCATGTCCTACTCATGGAATACAGTAAACATAACCATCTATTACATCAAATCGCCACAACTGTCTGGGGCAGCACTCCATAAATCAAACTAACTGATATTTCTGCAGCAAAAGATATGCAGATCCATATTCACATAAGATGGGATAATGACTGCAAATACCTTTGCATCAGTTCAGGCCACGTTTTGCTACCAAATGAGTTAAGAAAAAAACTTTTCAGAGCCTTTTAGACTCTAGAATTAGGACTAAGGGATTTAGTACGTGTATATCTGCTTTGCTTTTTTCTGATTTCCTCCCAAAATAGTTTTTTAAGAGTTTTGGTGATTCAATGGGTAACTTCAGTTTTCTGGTAATTTCATTTACATAAAAAAGGTATTATTACTTGTTTTGAGTAAGGTATTATTTTGTGTACAGACACACAAATATGTATATATTCAACATGTAGAAACCTCCAAATGCAACAGAAAAGTATATAAATACTATTGTATATTTGCCCATTGAGAAGCATTACTTGGGCAATAAAGGACAACTAAGTTACTGAAAAAATACATACATAAAACAACAATTTAGTAAAATTAGCACCATACTATGGTGTGGTTTTTTGTTTTTTTTTTTCCTTTTCTTTTTTCTGAGACAGGATCTCACTCTGTTACCCAGGCTGGAGTGCAGTGGCAGGATCTCAGCTCACTGCAACCTCCACCTCATGGGTTCATGTGATTCTCCCACCTCAGCCTCCTGAATAGCTGGGACTCCAGGTGTGCACCACCATGCCTGGCTAATTTTTGCTTTTGTTTTTTGAGATGGAGTCTCGTTCTGTCGCCCAGGCTGGAGTGCAGTGGTGCGATCTTGGCTCACTGCAACCTCCACCTTCCTAGTTTAAGCAATTATCTGCCTCAGCCTCCCGAGTAGCTGGGATTACAGGCACCCGCCACCACACCTGGCTAATTTTTTTGTATTTTTAGTAGAGATGGGGTTTCACCCTGTTGGCCAGGCTGATCTCAAACCCCTGACCTCAAGTGATATGCCCCCCTTGGCCTCCCAAAGTGCCAGGATTACAGGCATGAGCCACCACACCTGGTCGATGGTTTTAAGATTAGTAAAAGTACATGTACAGCTTTAAATATTTAAAATTATCACCTTCTCCAAGTTTTCCTTCATTTTTGTCACATAACCAGCTCTAATCTTTTAGGCAAATAATATAGTGCTTTAATATGGCTATTATGCTTCTTTTCTAGAAATAAACCTTTTGTGTTGTTACTATTAAAAAAAAAAAAAAAGGCCAAGCATGATTCAGGATATATACTCCTGTTTCAATCTGTTAGGTATCTGCTTAAAGAGTTCTAACTTTCCATTTGGTTCTCACTGTAAATATGTTTGATTTCTTGTTCAGTTACACTTCCTATAATATTCTGTCTGACTTTATGACCAACTAGGAATCACTAGATTTTAATCACTAGATTCCTGTTTAAAAAACTCTTTTGAGGCGAGATGTGGTGGCTCACACCTGTAATTCCAGCACTTTGGGAGGCCGAGATGAGGGGATTCCTTGAGCCCAGGAGTTTGAGACCAGCCTGGGCAACATAGCAAAACCACATCTCTACAAAAAAATACAAAATATTAGCTGGGTATGGTGGCATGTGCCTGTTGTCCCAGCTACTCAAGAGGCTGAGGTAGAAGGATCTCTTGAGTCCACTCCAGCGACTCTGTCTCAAAATCAATCAATCAAACAAAAAAAAAAAACTGTTTTGAGTAAAGGTACCTTACTGCTGCTTATGATAAACCCTATGAATGACACAGTAAAAAGAGAGAAGTTCACTAAACGAAAAACATTTCCCATACTAGATCTAAATTAAAACTTAAAATAACAAAGTTGCTAGAGAAATATATAAAAACTCTTCCTCTTCCCTAGGCTTACAAAAGGCTAGAGCTGGCCGGGCGCGGTGGCTCACGCCTGTAATCTCAGCACTTTGGGAGGCTGAGGTGAGCGAATCACGAGGTCAGAAGACGGAGGCCATCCAGGCTAACACGGTGAAACCCCATCTCTACTGAGAAAAAAAAATAATAATTCGCCGGTTGTGGTGGCGGGCACCTGTAGTCCCAGCTACTCGGGAGGCTGAGGCAGGAGAATGGCGTGAACCCTGGAGGCGGAGGTTGTAGTGAGCCGAGTTCGTGCCACTGCACTCCAGCCTGGGCGACAGAGTGAGAATCCGTCTCAAAAAAAAAAAAAAAAAAAAAAAAAATTAGCTGGGCTTGATGGCACGTGCCTGTAATCCCAGTTACTTGGGAGGCTGAGGCAGGAGAATCGCTTGAACCCCGGAGGCGGAGGTTGCAGTGGGCCGAGATGGCGCCACGGCACTCCAGCCTGGGGGACGCAGCGAGACTCCGTCTAAAAAAATAAAATAAAATAAAAATTAAAAAAATTAAAAAAAAAAAAGGCTACAGTTGCTTAAATTATAAAACTTTATACTAGGTAAATGTGGCAGAAAAACCATGCCCCTCCTCTATCATTACACACTGCAGATCCAGAAGCATTTACGAATCCTACAATTACCTGACATTATAATGAAAAACGAAGATTAGTAAGTAAAAGTGAGGCTGGGCGCAGTGGCTCACGATTGTAATCCCAGCACTTTGGGAGGCCAAGGCGGGCGGATCACCCGAGGTCAGGAGTTCGAGACCAGCCTGGCCAACATGGTGAAACCCCGTCTCTTCTAAAAACACAAAAATTAGCCGGGCGTGGTGGCGCATGCCTGTAACCCCAGCTACTCCAGAGGCTAAGGCGGGAGAATCACTTGCACCCAAGAGCCAGAGCTTGCAAGTGAGCTGAGATCTTGCTACTGCACTCCAGCCTGGGCTAGGGAGCCAGACCCTGTCTCAATAAAAACAAACAAACAAACAAACAAACGAACAAAAGAATTAAAACTGAATTTAATCTATTTCTTCCTACAAAAGATTTAGTGATCAAGCACTTAAGAGTTCTAGTTCAGGGGTCCACTAATTTTTTTCTGTAAAGGACCAGACAATACTTTAGGCTTTGGGAGCCATACGGTCTCTATCACAACTACTCAGAAACAACACATAAACAGCCATAACGAAGGAGCATTGTTGTGTTCAATAAAACTTTTATAAAACTGCCAGCACAGTAGATTTGAACCACAGGCTCTAGATTGCTGAGCACTATTTTAATTCAAAAATTTAACACTAGAACTAGACAAGGGATCTAATTAAGTAACACAGGCAAGTCTTTACTAATTTTTTTGGCCCCAGTTAATTGATTTCTCAAATGAGATTTAATAATAGTTTCTCAATGTCTCCTGAAAAAGCAGAAGTGTTATTTATATGAGGACAGTGGTCTCATTAAAGGATTGTTCAAACTCTTCAATTATACTATGGGATAATTAATGAACCACACAAGACTCAATGGAGCTTTTTAAAAAAATGCAGATGTCATTAAACTGCTTAATTCAGAATAAAATTATTTTAGAATTTAAAAAATCCAGAATTTAACCCTTATGTTATTCATAGTTAAGAAAGATTATTATAAACTGCCTCAACCTTTTTGAAATAAAGCAGGAAGAAAGGTAAGTGCATTGGTTAAAGACAAGTAAAAAAGTAATTTTTTTCTGTAGATAATATATTCATTAGTTTAATGTAGTTAATTTTAATTAATAATTTAAGAATTAAAAAGGTACTTTGGAGTCATGTATTTTCTGTGACTAAAGTCAGATACAATAATGAATAATAATAAAAAAGTGACCTAATCTAACATCCTTAAATAGTGGAGGGAACTTAAGCTAGAATTCAGGTCTCCTGACTTTCAGGTGAGGAGTCTTACTCTCCTATTTTCTAGTTATCTAGGTAAAACAACTGCATTCCAAGGCACAACAAATCCATACTACGGTATTCTCCAACTGTCACTATTCTTAAATCATAAATCCTGCCTGCTTACCAGTTTAAAAAAAAAAAGCCAATGGTATTAAAATGTAACACAAATCTCGGCTTCGATACTTTATCTAAGATCACTTTCTCAAAGACATACTTTCTAAAATGTTTGGAAAATGAAACAAAATTCTCCTCTCCTCATCCAACTAATGCTCAATTCTAACCACACTTCTGCTTTCCCTAGAGCTTAACTAATTTCACTGAGAGTATTTTCTCTGGAAGTTCTTAACTGTACTTGTGGGCCCCTTTTATTCTTCCTTAAACTTTTAACGTCTTTCAGGCTGTAAATTCCTTAAGGGCGCCTAGCCCCCAAAAAAGTGCTGCATATTTGTTCAATAAATGAATGCACATAAAAACAATGGGTAACTATGACCTTTAATGTAGGAGCTCAAGCTATTTTACTATTATCTGAGTTGACAGTCAAGAAAATTATCCCAACTTGCCAGAGGTATCCATTACTGTGATAAACAGGCACTATAAAACGCTTTATAAAGTTTCTAAAGACTTTATAATCACTTGAAATAACGCCGCGTTGGCCGAGAGTAGGGTGAAAGAAAATGTTTCCTCACACTAAGCAAATGCTACCCCAGGAAAAGCTTTCTTTCCTGAAGAGAATTGAAACAGAAGGCAAATATCCACACTCTCCACTGCTCCCTTCTGGGAACTCTCCTTGAAGGTTCCTGCAGAAAACGAACGGGCTTCTAAGGAAGCTCGCCTGAAGGCCGGGCCGGGGCTCCAGCTCCAGGCTGACCACTGGCGCAGCGGACACCGCAGGGCGGGGTCCCGGGAGCGGCGAGCTGGCGGGGCGGGCTCCGACATCCTGACCTTCCCCACACGCCCGGCGACCCCGTCTCCCGCTGGCGGGCAGAGTCCATGCCTACCTGTTGTGCACAGGTGAAGCCAGACTTTCCCGTAGCCCAGGAGGAAGGACGGACGGCGCCGTTCATCAGCCGACCCCGTGCCCCAATCAGCCCCTCCTTGGCGGACTCCAGCCCTTAGGGTCAAGACACCTGGCCCCTCGACCGGTTCTCCCACCGGCTTCTTTCGCGATCACATCGCTGCCGCGACCACCCTCGGGATCCCCGAGAGCTCAACTCACATTGCGGCCCCGGTCCGTCCTCCCTCCCAGCCAACAGGCAGCCCAGACAGCTCCCTCGCGCCCGGAGGTGTCAACGCTCTCCGGATTCCCGACTGCCTGCCTTTGGGGGGTCCTCCTGAGCTCAGCGCCCGTCCCGGTCCCGCAACGCTACCGCCTGCTCTGCTAACTCTAGCAGAATCTGGAATTGCCGGCGGCGGCGACAGCGAGGCAGTGAAGTGGGCGGGGCGCGCGCGGGGCGTGCCCGGAAAGCTCGCAGCCGCGAGTACGGCGGGAGCTAGCGATTGGGAGCGCGCCCTGCGCCGCGCCGCTGGTCCAAGGCCCCACCAGCTGGCCGCCGAGCCATCGAGCGCCCACTCTGGCAGGCGTGACTGCTTCACCGTCGAAAAAGCGATGGAGACTGCGGCCCAAGTTAGGATTAGGACAGCGGTTTTTCAGTCCGGAGATCCGGCCACAACTATTTTTGTCTGTTTTTATAGCAAGCCAGAGTCTTCGGGTGCAGCTCTGGGACATCTAAAGGGCCTGGAGAAATTCAGGCGGGGCCAGTGCCGTGGGTGTAGATGTTAGGCGTGGAAGAGATCCTAGAGAGCCTTGACTCTGAGGACTGAGGTAAAGTGACTTGCTCAAGGTCACATACTAAGTCAGTGGCAGAACTGAGACTAACAACCTCTTACCTCGAGTCATGTGCGTTTTCCCACTACACCCAGCGTTTTAAATGTCATTTTTCAAGTTTCATTTTGAATCAATCTCCAGCTTACAAAAAGGTTGCAAGTATAGTACAAAGAACATTTTTTTTCTTGAATTGAGATTAAATTGCTGACACCATACCACATTGTCCCTAAGCACCTTCTACATAATCACAATATAACCATCAAAATCAAAACATTTACGTAACTCAGCGTTTTACCAATTTTGTCCCAATAATGTTGTTTATGGTAAAAGATTCCGTTCGGAATCAAGCATAGTATTTACTTATGTATCTCCTACTCTTCAAACTGGAACTCTCAGTCTTGTTTTGCCTTTCATATTCTTGACACTTTTAAAGATTCCTGGCCAGTTATTTTTGTAGAATGGCCTTCACTTTGGGTCTGTCTGATATTTACTCGTGATTACATTCAGCTAGGTATGACAGGACTTCAGAAGTCTTGCTGCTTTCTTCTCATGGCATCCTATCAGGTGGCACGATTTAACTTCTCTCATTACAGATGTTTACTTTAATAAGGTGATGTCTGTTAGGCTTCTCCAGTGTGGTTACTTTTTTCCCCCCTTTGTAAATTAATAAGTATTTTGTGAGGGAGACTCTGAAACTCTTTCAAGATATTTGTAGATATCTTGTTTCTTATCTTCAATTAATGTATTTATATTAATTAGTATGGATCCAGAGGTTTCTATTTTGTTAAATGACTTATAATCTGTTTCTTTCTCTCTTTTCTCTCTTTTTTTTTTCTTGAGACAGGGCCTCCTTTGTTGCCCAGGCTGGAGTGCAGTGGCTATTCATAGGTCGATAATGCAATAATGGTGCACACTACAGTCTTGAACTTCTGGGCTCATGTGATCCTTCTGCCTCAGCCTCCCAAGTAAGTAGCTAGGACTACAGGCATGCACACCACCACACCCAGCCAATATTCTGTCTCTATCATTATTTATTTTGATGCTCAATTATCCCAAGTTTGGTGGGTAGGGGCCCCATTCATTCTAGCTTCTGTGATGTGTGTGTGTGTGTGTTCAATTTTTTTTTTTTTAAGACAAGAAGACAAGGTCTCACATTCATTCTAGCTTCTGTGTTGTGTGTGTGTGTTTATGTGATTATTTATTTATTTATTTATTTATTTTGAGACAAGAAGACAAGGTCTCACTCTGTCACCCAGGCTGGAGTGCAGTAGTCTGATCATGGCTCACTGCAGGCTCAACCTCCTAGGCTCCCAGGTGATTCTCCCACCTCAGCCACTCAAGTAGCAGGGACAATGGACGTGCCACTGTTCCTGGCTAATTTTGTTTGTTTTTGTAGAGAGAGAGTTTCACCATTTTGCCCAGGCTGGTCTTGAACTCCTGGGCCCAAGTGATCCACCCACCGTGGCCTCCCAAAGTGCTGGGATTGCAGGTGTGACCCACTGTACCTGGACTTAATTTTTTTTTTTTTTTGAGACGGAGTCTTGCTCTCTCACCCACTGATCTCAGCTCACTGCAACCTCCGCCTCCCGGGTTCAAGCAATTCTCTTGGCCTCAGCTCCTGAGTAGCTGGGATAACAGGTGTGTGCCACCATGCCTAGCTAATTTTTGTATTTTTAGTAGAGATGGGGTTTCACCATGTTCGTCAGGCTGGTCTCAAACTCCTGATCTCATGATCTGCCCACCTCGGCCACCCAAAATGCTGAGATTACAGGCATGAACTACTGCGCCCGGCCCCAGCCTTAGATTCTATAAACATTTTGTTGTAAAATATTTTTAAAATGCAGAATAATTAAAAGAGCTTTAAATACCATATACACACAATCCAGATTCAAAATTAACAGGCTACCATTCTGTGCCCTTTTGACACATCCCCATCATTCTTTCGGCACTCCCCTAGTCACTAGGGCAATTAGATGTTTCAGACTCATCCAGCTCCAGCCTTGGATGTAATTATTTATTCAGGAGTCCTGATTCCTTATAGTGGCGAATGGTATTTAGCACTAGGTATGCTCACTGCTATTGAGTGTCCATAGACCAGACTGTCTCAGTGGATGCAGTAGGGAATATTTATACATTCATACACACACACAGCACATCTTTATTTGTATCCTTACACACATGTTTACAGCTATATTTCTTTAACAATATATATTGAAAAATCATGTGTTTACAGTAAAACCTCCAATCCAGCATCATACAGTTCATTCTAGTTTCTGCCCTTCTACATTTATAACTACTTTCTCCTACAGAGAGAAGCCTGGCTCCCATTATCCTTGAGATATTTACTTATTTGAACAACCCTGCTATGTGTGAGCAATCATCCATAACTGCCATCTATTCCTTTGGAGGATACTGCCCTTACCCCACTAAGGTTCTGAAAGCCCCAAATTAGCCATCTCAAGCCCCTCTCTCATCTTTCTTTCCTTACCATCACTCCCACACCCTGTGATCATGCCTAGCCCATAAACCCTGCCCACCCTGCTCACACCCAAACATCCCTTGCCAAGCATCCCCCTTACCTCACTTTATATAGATTAGACAGAGAGACACACACTATATATAATCATATATATTAGTTACATATTCTTATACATACATACAATATATAGATTAGTTACATATCTCATGTATTCATTATAATTTTTATAAAACCCTATATACACACACTATATATGTTATATATCATATATATTTGTTGTATATATTACTTACAGTACTAAAACATGTATCATAGTGTGTGTGTATATCACGTATATATATAATGTGTATATATAGAGTGTGTATATGTATATGTAAAGAATAATATGCAAGATATATATTGTGTCATGTATACAGGGTATTGTAAAGTACCCTAAAAAAGGAACAAAACTATTATAGGATCCTGAAGGAGAGAGCAATTACTGTGAAGTGCAGTTGGGAGGCTCATGAAGGGTTTAAAGAGATGACATTTAAAATGGGCTTTGAAGTATATATAAGGATGGATGAGTAGAATATATGTTATTAGATATTGAAAAAACTCTGGAAGATAGTTTTAGCAGGCTCAAAGCAGAGAAAGAAATTCATTTTGCCTAAGTACATGGTACAAGAATAACAACATTAGAATTTCAGAATTGGAAGGGATATTATGTATCGTTGAGTCCAACCAATAGTTTCACAAAAGATTCAAAGATGGCTCCAGACTTTAAGCTAAGTGACTAAGAGAATGAAATTAGAAGGTGGAATTTGGAGGGGAAAATGATTAGTTTGATGTTAAACATGTCACATTTGAGGTGACAATAAGGCATCCAAGGGGAAATGAGGGACTATAGCTTAGAAGAGGGGTCAGAGCTAGAGAAGAGGAGTCAGAGATAGAGATGTAGAATCCGAGTTTTTCCACCTGGTGCTAACAACTGACAGCACTCTTAAACAAACACCAATGTTATTATCTTAACCAAATGGAAATGTGTCCCACTGTTCAGCTACCATTATACTTTGATTATACTTTAATTTTAAATTGAAATTTTCAGTCACAATAAAGAAGAAGCTGTATTATAGGTAGCAGAAAGAACATAGCTTTGGAATTGGTGACTTGCATTCAAATTCTAATTACACCACTTAGTAGGCATTACCTAGGGAAAATCACTTCATATCTCAGAAGCTCAATTTCCTCACTTGTAAAATGAGAATACTACCTCCTTCCTTGAGGTGTTCTCAGGATTTGAGATATAATATATAACTAGCATGTTATATATTACATACAGAAGGTGCTCATCAGATATTTGATGAAGGAATGGAGAATTTGATATACTTCCTACTTATTTTATACTTACCACTATAAAGCATTATACTGCATTTTCTAGGCTTTGTATAACAAAACAATTTTCCCACAAATAAATGAAACATTTTTAGAAGTATAACAGTTGGTATTTAATGGTATATGTAAAAATAATGAAGTAAGCCAGTGGTTACCCATTTAACTTGCTGTGTGATATCCTGCTATAATTTATTGTTCAAATATAACCAATTCAATGATTTTAGGTTCCAACTAGCATATGTTTGGGAAACTGAAAATGACAGATTACCTTTAAGATTACTTCTATTTCTGAAATCGTGAAATTCAATGATGGTAGAACAATATTACCCAACAATAGAATTCTAGTGTACCCATGGAACTCTAGCGTCCTCCTCTTGATTGTACCCCTCAAGAGGTTAATAGGAGTTAAGGAGAATGCCTTAAAAAGGCATTCTTGGCCGGGCGCAGTGGCTCATGCCTGTAATCCCAGCCCCAGCACTTTGGGAGGCTGAGGTGGGCGGATCACGAGGTCAGGAAATCGAGATCATCCTGTCTAACACGGAGAAACCCCGTCTATACTAAAAATACAAAAAAAAATTAGCTGGGCGTGGTGGCGGGAGGCTGAGGCAGGAGAATGGTGTGAACCCAGGAGGCAGAGCTTGCAGTGAGCAGAGATCATGCCACTGCACTCCAGCCTGGGCAACACAGCGATATTCTGTCTCAAAAAAAAAAGCATTCTTAAATAAGTCTGAAAAGCACTACATATTAATATATTACAGCCATTTCTTAGAGAGTCATTATGTATATTAGTGGGCTGCATTTGATGCAATGTTTCACAAACTTATTTGGAATATAATATATTTTTTAAAGGAATGCATATTAATAACTTTTAGAATGAATGTTCCTGGGATCAGACTTTGGAAAATGTAGCTTTGGAAGTTTGTTATTAGTCATCACTCCAGTCATGCCAGGTTACTCAATGTTGATGGAACCACTGAGGACACTAGGCTTCACATGTGGCAAGCTCATGTCACAAAATTCATGGGTAGGCACAGCTTCCACTCTGTTGATTTCAATGTGATCTGAAGCCTGAGATGACACTGATACCCTACTCTAACAAAAGATCTGCTGGCCCTTTGTGATACAGCTTTCCACTTTGTAGTCTATTAAGCATTATTTGTCAATATACTGCTGAGCTTGCTATAATCTGTGACAGCTTTTAGCACTAAATTTCTAATGAGAACTTCTGGCAATGGATAGGATTTCCCCCAGTAGCAAACTACTACTATAAATATTAGTTCAAGAAGTGCTTAAAAACAGAGTAGCAGATCGTGACCTATGATGGCAAGTAAGAGCAAGTCATTTAACCTGGAAAGAAGCTGTTAAACTCAGGGCTGGTGCTTCTAAGCAGGAATACTGAACAAAGGTAGATCTGCAACTATGTATTTGATAACCCTTGACACTAGAAATGACTGCAACTGTGTTCATACCTAACAAGGACTCTTAAGGCCCCTCCCAAATCCTCATTCTCTGATCAGATGAAGAAATACAGTGCTTTACGTGTGCATAAGCTTTATGGTTTTGTTCCAAACTTGCTGTAATATTTTATAAGAAAGCCACTTAACCTCTTTGGACTGTGTTTTTCTCCTATGGAAAATGAACATGTTGTATTACGGGGTCTCTTAGGGGTTATCCTCTGATTTTATCTTTTTGTTGTTGCTGTTTGTTTATCCTCTAATTTTATGAAAATCATTCTTCTAGTTTTCATAAAAAAGGGAATGAGACTTCAGGAAGTCAGTGTTAAGATGCTGTAAACTGGGGTAGGAGAGAAGACCCTGGAGATCTCCTCTGGCTATTGCTTTAATATAGTTTTCACCTTGAAAGGCAGGAGGGATGTGACCCTGAAAGAGTGAGCAGCAGGACAGGAAGGTTCCAGTGGAGAGGGGGAAGATTAGGCAGCAACACACCTGCAGTGGCCAGGGACAGCAGGTTCTGGATAATAGAATCCGTAGCAGACTTTTAAGAAGTGGGAAGGAGGTGTTTGTGGGGAATCAATAAAAGTAGGGCTAAAAGGAATTAAAAGAAAGTCCTTGGTCTGCTCATCCATGTTTCCCTGCCAGAAAGTCCCTGATGAGAACCACAGGAAACACTATCATAAGCCAAATTAATCACAAAGTTTATCTCTCAAGGTGAAGAAGCAAAAGTTAATGACCTTCCAGCTGAGTTCTAAAAATGAGCCAAAACTCGGAGAATGGGATAGGTCAAGCCAGAGCTAGGACTGAGGAGGAGGGCCATGTTAATTAACTATTATACAAACCCTCAACTTCTGCCACAAGCTCTTTAGGAAAGTCAACTGTTTTACATGCTGACAGGTAACTGAAGAAAGTAGGTTAGTGCTTTTATTCAGGGTGCTTCATTCTTTAGGAGTAGCATATAAGGCCCCCCACAGAACTCCTATTCACCAGTTGTATATATATTTGATATGAAAACTAATGATGGATGATCATCCACTTCAAAGTTAAATGTTAGAATAGTAATCACACAAGACAACATTAAGACCCAAATAATTTGTAATAAGATTCATAATTTAAGATTATTTGTCAGCCAGGCATGGTGGCTCATGCCTGCAATACCAGCACTTTGGGAGGCCGAGGTGGGTGGATCACAAACTTAGGAGTTCAAGACCAGCCTGGCCAACATGGTGAAACCCTGTGTCTACTAAAAATACAAAAGTTAGCCAGGCGTGGTGGCACACACCTATAGTCCCGGCTACTTGGGAGGCTGAGGCAGGAGAATTGCTTGAACCTGTGAGGCAGAGGTTGCAGTGAGCCGAGATCACACCACTGCACTCCAGCCTGGGTGACAGAGCAAGACTCTGTCTCAAAAAAAAAAAGATTATTTGTCTAATTCAAGAAATTGAACTTACCCAGCAAGCTGGTTCTACATAGTTGATAAATAGTATTGTTGTGGAATTATTTTATATATAAGGAAAAACTATATACCTATTATAAAAATACCTATAGAAATTATCATCAGTTACTATGTTTATGTATGTAGATCTATTATTATCTTCTTTGGGACATATGATTCTCGAAGCAAATTCTAATAAAAATTAGTTCATATATCAAACTTCTTGTTTAGCTACAAACTTAAAGGAGAAAACCTTATCTAGATGCAAACATTTAACTGACCAGTATGAACAATAGCTCGAAATTAAATTATCCATGTAATTTGGTTAAGGTAATCAGTGGAACCAGAGTCATAGATCAGGAAGAAAAAGAAAAATGTTAATAATATGGAATAGAATTATATACTCTTGAATTCAATTTGCCAGCCTATAAGCATTCACAGACCAGAGCACAAATCCACTTATAAACCATACTTGCTTATCTTAATAATATTTTATTGACTTACGCATTTTCTCCTGTTTGCTTCCTTTCCCTTATATTGTCTGAGGCCAAAGTCAAGAAAGACATTTTCTTAAATATATGATAAAATATTAAGTTTTTAAAAAGCAAAATATTAAATTCCTTTATGCTAACTGAACTATATTAAAATATGTGTATGGTTATGAACAACAATTATAATAAATAAAAATGAAATAATTACATTTGAATCATGAGATTAGGAGCTCTTTTAGCTTTTCAATATTTGTAGTTATTATACTGCCTTTTTTATAAAAAGAAAAAGGGCAAAGCATTTTTTAAAATTTTCTCTTTGTAATTTGCTGATGCAATTTTTCCTCCTTTGGAAAAGTACTTGATACAGAGTAAGTGCTCAATGTAAACTTGTTGAGTAAGTATACAAAATGGCAACTAAAATTGCTGGCAGATTTCCTTTAGGGAGAAGCCAAATGATGGCACTCGCCATGCTGAGGTAAGGATAAAATAAGTCAGGATTTACTCATCCACCTGGCCAGGGGCCTCCAATTGCCTATCTTTGCTTCCTTGAGCTGGAATTAGAGATTTATTAGGAGGGTATCCACATAATTTAGTGTCCATGGGGACAGTTCTTAGAGCAAGAAGAGACCTATTAAACATGCTGCTGGGTTCTTAGATATAACACCTAAAACAAGCAACTAAAGAAAAAATTTGATAAATCAGACAATCAAAATTCAAAACCTTTGTAATTCAAAGGACATTATCAAAAAAATTAAAAGATAACTCACAAAACAGAATAAATTATTTTCAAATCATTTATTAGATGAGTCTAGTACCTAAAATATAGAGCAGAACTTTTTTTTTTTCTTTGTTTTTTGTTTTTTTGAGACAGAGTATTGCTCTGTTGCCCAGGCTGGAGTGCAGTGGCAGGATCTTGGCCCACTACAACCTCTGCCTCTTGGGTTCAAGCGATTCTCCTGCCTCAGCCTCCCAAGTAGCTGGAATTTCAGGCGCCCGCCACCACACCCGGCTAATTTTTGTTTTTGTTTTTGTTTTTTTTTTGAGATGGAGTCCCACTCTGTCGCCCAGGTTAGAGTGCAGTGGCACGATCTTGGCTCACTGCCAGCTCTACCTCCCGGGTTCATGCCATTCCTCTGCCTCAGCCTCCTGAGTAGCTGGGACTACAGGCGCCCACCACCATGTCCGGCTAATTTTTTGTATTTTTAGTAGAGATGGGGTTTCACCGTATTAGCCAGGATGATCTCGATCTCTTGACCTTGTGATCTGCCCGCCTCGGCCTCCCAAAGTGCTGGAATTACAGGCGTGAGCCACCGTGCCCAGCCTAATTTTTGCAGCTGTAGTAGAGAGAGGGTTTCACCATGTTGGCCAGGCTGGTCTAAAACTCCTGACCTCAAGTGATCCATCCTCCTTGGCCTCCCAATGTGCTGGGATTACAGGCGTGAGCCACCACACCCAGCCTGAAAAGACTCTATTTATGTATTTATTTTTTAAGAGATAGGGTCTCATTCTGTCACCCAGGCTGTTGTGTAGTGGTACAATCATAACCCACTACAGCCTCAAACTCCTGGGCTCAAAGGATTCTCCCACTTGAGCCTTCTGAATAGCTAGGACTACAGGTGCATGCCACTACATCTGGCTAAGTTTTTTTTATTTTTGTAGAGATGGGGTCTATGTTGCTTGGGCTGGTCTCGAATTCCTGGCTTCAAGTGATCCTTCTGCCTTGGCCACCCAAAGTGTTGGGACTATAGGCGTGAGTCACCAAAGAACTCTTATAATCAACAATAAACCCAATTTAAAAATGGGCAGAAGATTTGAATGAATATATCTCCAAAGAATATATGCCAAATGGCCAATAAGCACATGAAAATATGTTCAACTTTGTTAGTCATTAAGGAAACAAATGCATAGCAAAACCACTGTGAGATACCACTTCACACCCACTATGATGACTATAATTTTTTAAAACTGGAAAATAAATAGGTGTTGGTGAGGAAGTGGAGAAACTGTAGCTCTCATATACTACTAGCAAAAGTATAAAATGATACAGTTGTTTTGGAAAACATTTTCACAGTTTCCCAAAGAGTTAAACATAGAGTTACTATATGACCTGCCAATTCTACTTCTAGGTATATACTCAAGAGAATTAAAAACATATATCCACACAAAAACTTGACCTTGAATGTTCATAGCAAAATTATTCCAAAAAGTGGAAACTATGCAAATGTCTGCAGGCATACCTCGTTTTATTGCACTTCACCTTATTGTGCTTCACCTTTTTTTTTTTTACAAATTGAAGGTTGTGGCAACTCTGTGACAAGCAAGTCTAATGGCACCATTTTCCCAATAGCATATGCTCACTTTGTGTCTCTGTGTCACATTTTGGTCATTCTTACAATATTTCAAACATTTCCATTATTATCAGTTATGGTGATCTGTTATCACTAATCTTTGATGTTAGTATCATAATTGTTTTGGAGCATCGCAAACTGTGCCCACAGAAGATGGCAAACGCAATAAATGTATGTGTTCTGACTGCTCCGCCAACCAACCATTCCCACATCTCTCTCCCTTTCCTTGTGCTTCACTGTTCCCTGAGACATACAATATTGAAATTAGGCCAATTAATAACCTTGCAATGGGCTGTAAGTATTCAAGTGAAAGGATGAGTCACATATCTCTCACTTTAAACCGAAAACTAGAAATAAATTAAATTTAGTGAGGAAGACATATCAAAAGCCAAGACAGGCTGAAAGCCAGGCCTTCTAGGCTAAACAGCCAAGTTATGAAATGTAAAGGGAAAGTTCTTGAAGGAAAATAAAAGTACTATTCCAGTGAATACACAAACTATAAGAAATCCCAGCA
This sequence comes from Macaca mulatta, assembly GCF_049350105.2. Taxonomy (NCBI): domain Eukaryota; kingdom Metazoa; phylum Chordata; class Mammalia; order Primates; family Cercopithecidae; genus Macaca; species Macaca mulatta. The sequence continues at coordinate 104,549,205 of NC_133412.1, forward strand.
CTTTGGGGGGCCAAGGTGGGCGGATACCAAGGTCAAGAGATTGAGACCATCCTGGCCAACATGGTGAAACCCCGTCTCTACTAAAAATACAAAAGGTAGCTGTGTGTGGTAGCACGTGCCTGTAGTCCCACCTACCCAGGAGGCTGAGGCAGGAGAATCACTTGAACCCAGGAGGCAGAGATTGCAGTGAGCCGAGATCGTGCCACTGCACTCCAGCCTGGCGACAGAGTGAGACTCCGTCTAAAAAAAAAAAAAAAAGCAAAAGAGGCTGAGTGCAGTGACTCATGCCTATAATCCTAACACTTTGGGATACGGTAGCAGGCAGATTGCTTGAGCCTAGGAGTTTGAGACCAGACTGGGTAATATGACAAGATCCTGTCTTTACAAAAAAAAAAAATTAGGTGTGGTGTTGCATGCCTGCAGTCCCAGCTATTTGGGAGGCTGAGGTGGGAGCATCACCACTTCAGCCTGGGAAATCGAGGATACAGTGAGCTATGATCACACCACTGTACTCCTGCCTGGGTGACAAAGTGAGACCCTGTCTCAAAGGAAAGAAAAAAGAAAGCAAAACAATGTTATTGCTGATATGGAAAAAGTTTTAGTGGTCTGGATAAAAGAGCAAACCAGCCACAACATTCCCTTAATCCAAAACAAGGCCCTAATTCTCTCCAATTCCATGAAGTTTGAGAGAGAGAAGAAGCTGCAGAAGAAAAGCAGGAAGATGGCAGAGGTTGGCTTTTGAAGTTTAAGGAAAGAAACCATCACCATAACATGAAAGAGAAAGGTGAAGCAGCAAGCACTGATGTAGAAGCTGCAGCAAGTTCTCCAGAAGACCTAGCTAAGGTTATTGATGAAGGTGGCTGTATGAAACAACAGACTTTCAACGTGGACACAACAGCCTTCTAGTGGAAGAAGATGCCATCTAGGATATTCATAGCTAGAGAGGAGAACTCAATGCCTCACTTTAAAACTTCAGAGGACAGGCTGACTCTCTTGTTAATGGCTAACGTGGCCAGTGACTTTAAGTTAAAGCCAATGCTCATTGACCATTCCAAAACTTCTAGGGCCCTTAAGAATGATGCTCAATCCACTCTTCCTGTGCTTTATAAATGGAACAAAACAAAACCTACAAGACAGCATGTCTGTTTACAGCATGGTTTACTGAATATTTTAAGCCCACGGTTGAGATCTACTGCTCAAAATGAAAGATTCCTTTCAAAGTATTACTGCTCATTGACAAAGCATCTCATCACCCAACAGCTCTGATGGAGATGTACAAGGAGATGGATGTTTTCCTACCTGCCAACACAATATCCATTCTGCAGGTCATGGATCAAGGAGTCATTTTGATTTTCAAGTAGTCTTATTTAAGAAATACATATTATAAGACTACAGCCATCATAGATAGTAATTCCTCTGATGGATCTTGGCAAAGTCAATTGAAAATCTTCTGGAAAGGATTCACTATTCTAGATGCCATTAAGAACATTTGTGATTCATGGGAGGAGGTTAAAATGTCAGTATTAACAGAAGTTTGGAAGAGATTGATTCCAGCTCTCATGGATGATGTGGTGGGACTCAAGACTTCAGTGAAGGAAGTAACTGTACATGTGATGAAAATAGCAAAAGAACAAGAATTAGAGGTGGAACCTAAAGATGGAACTGAGTTGCTGCAATCTCATGATAAACTTGAACAAATACAAATTAAGGAGTTGCTGCTTTTTTTTTTTTTTTTTTGTTAACAGAGCCTCCCTCCATCGCCCAGGCTGGAGTGCAATGGCACAATCTTGGCTCACTGCAACCTCAACCTCCCAGGTTCAAGCGATTCTCCTGCCTCAGCCTCCAGAGTAGCTGGGACTACAGGTGCATGCCACCATGTCCAGCTAATTTTTGTATTTTTAGTAGAAACGGGGTTTCACCATGTTGGCCAGGCTGGTCTCAAACTCCTGACCTCATCATCTGCCTGCCTTGGCCTCCCAGAATACTGGGATTACAGGCGTGAGCCACCATGCCCGGCCAGGAGTTGCTTCTTATGGATGAACAAAGAAAGTAGTTTCCTGAGATGTTATCTACTCTGTGAAGATGCTGAAAACATTGTTGAAATGACAACAAAGGATCTGGAATATTACATAAACTGGTTGATAAAGCAGTGGCAGGGTTTGAGATCATTGATTCCAGTTTTGAAAGAAGTTCTCCTGTGGGTAAAATGCCATCAAACAGCATCACATGTTGCAGAGAAATCTTTCATGAAAGGAAGAATCAATTGATATGGCATACTCCATTTTTGTCTTATTTTAAGAAATTGCCACAGCCACCCCAACCTTCAGCAACTACTACCTTGATCTGTCAGCAGCCACCAACATCAAGGCAACAAGACCCTCCACCAGCAAAAGAATTACAACTTGCTGATCATTAGCATTTTTAAACAATATTTTTAAATTTAGGTATGTACATTGTTTTTTAGACATAATCTATTGCACACTTAATAGACTACAGTATAGTGTAAACATAACCTTTATATACACTAGGAAACCAAAAATTTATGTGACTCCTTTTATTTTGATGATCTGGAACTGAGTCCACAGTATCTCCAAGGTATGCCTATATTGACTGATGAATAAACAAAATGTGGTATAGCCATACAATGGAATATTGTTCAGTTACAAAAAGGAATAACATTCTGCTACATGCTACAACATAGATGAACCTTGAAAATATTATGCTAGGTGAAAGAAGTCAGACACAGAAAGACAAGTATTATATGATTCCATTTATATAAAATGTCCAGGATAGTCAAATCAATAGAGAACAAAAGTAGATTAATGGTTGACAGAGGCTGAAGGTAGGGAGGAAATGGAGAGTGACTTTAATGGGTACAGGGTTTCTTTTTAGATAATGAAAATGTTCTGGAATTAGTGGTGATGCATAACCTTGTACAACCTTTTTGCAATATAGTGCAGTAAGACAATATTGTACAATCTTGTTTATATACTAAAAGCCATTAAATTACACACTTTAAAGTGGTGCATTTTATGGCATGGGAAGTGTATATTAAAAATAAGTCAATATTCCCTAGCAAGCTGACTAAAAAATAATAAAAATTAAAAACATATGAATACATAAATAAGCAAGCTGGGACAATAGGATGAACTAAAACTAAATGTATGAATATCCAAGATCCGGCACTTAACATACTTCCAGTTCCTAAAGATAAATAACTAGAGAACGTTGGGGTTGAAGAAGATACCCAAATATTTTCCCCACAACAAAATGTTTAAACCTGAAATCAAAAACTTTAAAGGGGAGGCTATACTAATGTTACATATAGCTTCCAGATCATCTCAATTTCGCTTCATCTCCCCTAAACAATATGAAGACAAAATTTAGTGGTTTCATTAGATTTGTGTCACAATCTGTATCATTCTTAAACAACATTTCAGCTGTAATTAGTGTTTTGGTTGTATTAACATCCCTTCTATCTCTCAATTTCTTTGCTTTGTCTCTCACAAACAATATTCAGCTGAAAATTAGCATTATAATTCCATTCATATTCCTTCTTTCTCATCTCCCTGAAAATTTTGGTCATTTCTCAATGCCCTGTCTCCTTCATAAGTCCCTCTGGTCACTTTTTTCTTTTCTTTTTCCCGTAATCAGCTTGTTCTTGCTCCTAGTAATTCCACGTTATCTTCTAAAATACCATTCTGTTGTTAATAAACTTTCCTATACTCCTAGCCTTTCCTTAACAATCCTTTGATTGTTAACGAAATCATAATCTGATGTTCCGCTGGTTCTACACTAGGGTTTTCAGGCCCTTACTCTCCTCTACTTCCCCACTGAAATTCACATCCTCTTGAAACATCACTTTCTCCACATTCTTCAGCTCTACCATTTGCTGATCTTCGTACCACACTCTCATGTGATTAAAGACTTGGGCACAGAATTATGGGTATTTCTCTCTGTTCTGAGTCTTATCATCCCAGGTTACCTTTACTGTAAGGTAACCAGTATTTATATTTGTAATATCCAAATGACATAGTCATACAACATATTAGCTTAAATTTATTTATTTGAGAAAAAGTCTCGCTCTTTTGCCCAGGCTGGAGTGTAGAGTGCAGTGGTGTGATCATGGTTCACTGCAGCCTTGATCTCCTGAGCCCAAGTGATCCTCCTGCCTCAGCTTCCCAAGTAGCTGGGACCACAGGCACAGGCCACTGCACCCAGTTATTTTCATTTTTTTGTAAAGATGGGGTCTTCCTGTGTTGCCCAGGCTGGTCTTGAACTCCTGGGTTCAAGTGACCCTCCCTTCTTGGCCTCCCAAAGTGCTGACATTACAGGCATGAGCCACCATGCCTGGCCCAATTTCTTAAAAGCACTAGTCTTCTTGAATTCACTTCATCTAGTCTGATTTTTATCCTTCCTTGCCAGTTTGGATTTATGAAATCAGTTGTTTCAGCTATATTCTTACTAGCACTCACAATGCCTTCCACTCCATGACCTTAATACGTTGCATCTCTTCTGCCAATCTCTGAATGTGGATCAACCCAACCATCTGCTTTTTCCAATCTGCTTTTGGACTACCAAGAAAATTGTATAACCATTCTTTCTACTTTATAGCATTAATTATGATTTAACCACAGCTAGTTGGTTTGATTACCCATTTCCTATAGTAGCTATGTCAAATATTCACTACTGTCCTCAAGCCACTACCTCATACCATCATCCTCTCTCCAAGATAATCAAGTCCTATGTTTTACAGCAAAAGTAGATGGCACAATGTCTGAACTCCATCAGAGCTGTCACCCTAAACTCAGCCATCTTTCCTCCTACCTGAGATGATACTCACAGTTTTCCAATAACATCCCTCTATTTTTGCTTTTGATATGAGATTTTGCTCCATAAGTTATTACATCTCTTCTTTCTTCAATTTCACTATCTACTTCCTCTTGCTCTAAAAAATGCTAACTTTTTTACATCTTTAAAAAAATCCCCTTAATACTGCTGTCCTACAAAACTACTGTCTTCCATTTCCTTCCCTTCATCTCTAACTTCCTGGAAGAATTTTCTACACTTTACTATTTTTATATAAAAGTCGCATTCATTTCTCAAGATATTTGGCTTACATAATTCCAAGGGACCTGCACTGAATAATGTTCATAGTGACTTCCTAATTGTAAATCCTATTCTTTTTTAAATAGTACTTTCTTACTCTAGTGGATTGTTCTAGAATTGGAGATTGTTCACCACAAACCACTTGGATAGAAATTCTCCCTTCTCTTGGATTCTCTTCTAGTTTTGTTTTGTTTTTACATCATTCTCTTTTACTTTTTCTCCTACCTCTTTTTCCACCCCTTTTCAGCCTCTCAATACTATCTTTTTTGTTGTTGTTTGTTTTTATGTTTAAATTTTTTTTGTAGAGACAGGGTCTTGCTATGTTATCCAGGCTGGTCTCAAACTCCTGGCCTCAAGTGATCTTCCTGCCTCAGCCTCCCAAAGTGCTGGAATTACAGGCATGAATCACCATACCTGGCTGATGTTATCTCTTAATCTACCTCTTTGTTAAATATTTAGTTTCTTAATTGTTATGTTTTCTACACACTCTGTCTGTTTGGTGGCTTTTTTTTTTTAAGTGTACAGTTCAGTAATGGTAAGTATATTGACATTGTGAAACAGATCTCCAGAACTTTTCATCTTGCAAAACTGAAAACTCTATACCCCTTAAACAACAACAACCACCCATTTTCCCCTCCCTCCAAGCCCTGGTAACCATCATTCTACTTTCTATTTCTATAAATTTGACTACTTTAGATATCTCCTATAAGTAAAATTATACAGTGTTTGTCTTTTGTGACTGGCTTATTTCACTTAGCATAATGTCCTCTAGGCTCATCCATGTTGTAATATGCAACAGGGTTTCCTTTTCAAGTCTGAATAATATTCCATTGTATGTATATAACACATTTTGTTTATCCATTCACCCTTTGATGGGCACTTGTGTTGCTTCTACCTCTTAGCTATTGTGAATAGTGCTGCAATGAACATGGGTATGCAAATATCTGAGACCCTGCTTTCAGTTCTTTTGTTTATATACCCAGAAGTGAAATTGCTGGATCATATAGTAGTTCTATTAGTATTCTGAGGAAGCACCATAGTTAATTTTGGTGACTTTAACTACCATATGGGCAGCTAACTCCCAAATCTATATACCTTGCCTTAATCTTTGTCTCCTGAAATATACTTATATGAGGCCCAAAAGGAGGGAAATATGTTTTATCTTTGTATCTCTTGTTTTTTTCCAGTACTTGGTATACAAGTAGACTCTAAATAAATTCTTGTTGAAGAAACTATGCCTTTTTAATTCTGAGTGTGAGGGAGCTAAAGTCCAAATTTTTTTTCCATTGATTATTGTGTAATTCAGGATGAATCACTGTTGTAAGCTTCTTAATGATGGTCACTGCGCAATATACTTATCTGTTTGGTTATAACGCCTACCAGTGCTTTACACATACAAGGTAGCAAGTATCTCATTAAATCTGGTAATAATTGGCCGGGTGTGGTGGCTCAAGCCTGTAATCCCAGCACTTTGGGAGGCCGAGACAGGCGGATCACGAGGTCAGGAGATCGAGACCATCCTGGCTAACACGGTGAAACCCCGTCTCTACTAAAAAATACAAAAAACTAGCCGGGCGAGGTGGCGGGCGCCTGTAGTCCCAGCTACTCGGGAGGCTGAGGCAGGAGAATGGCATAAACCCAGGAGGCGGAGCTTGCAGTGAGCTGAGATCCGGCCACTGCACCCCAGCCTGGGCGACAGAGTGAGACTCCGTCTCAAAAAAAAAAAAAAAAAAAAAATCTGGTAATAATTGCAAATATTTATCAAACTGAGTGGCAGTGGTTCAGTATTGAAATGCTTGCAAAATTTCTCTTTCCTGTTTCTAAATTAAAATATAAGGGGAAAATGTGGGAATTAATATGGTATCATGATAATCCTATACGTATTTTAGGATAAACACAAATCTGTGGGCCATATAATGATGAACACTTTCTGGTCATATGACTTCAGTAAAATAGAACATGCCGATAAAATTTTCAGAAAAGTAGCAAATAGCAAATTTATATCACCACTGGGGGGTAAGGGATTTTTTAAAAAAAATCTTGTTGAAGCATATGGGCACTCAATATTATTTATGAGATGATAGCAAGGGTACTGAGTAACATTTTCAACAATATTCTGAAAACATCTTGAAACTAAAATTCAGCCCAGATTTATAGAGGGAAAAAAGTGATCTAACACCAACGTGATTGAGGACACAAAATTTAATCATTGGTTAAAGATTATCAGGTCTCTCTCTTTCACTATTGAACAGAGATTTAATACTTGCAGTAACTTCTGCCAGCTCAGAACCCTGAGAAAATAAGTCACTTTCTTTACGGAAATAAGAAGGAAAAAAAAAAGGATATTACCAACAATGGAAGAGGAATGCAGAGTGGCAACAGCTCCAAGTGGACCTGGCAGACGATGAACACTAGAATCACCAAGGAAACATGGAGCTATGAAATGGCAAAAGGCTGTGTGAAAACCCTGAAGCTTTTTGGTTCAGCCTTTAAAAACCAAATGAAAACTCAAGAGATACAAGAATGTGGTTATTTTGATGAACAACTCACAAACTAGTTGAATTAAAAGAAACTGTGGTTCAAATGCACACAAACCTAAACATTTTTTCAGTTCATCTAATTAAAGTCTAACCAATTCCTTCTAATTTAAAAGATCCAATTTGGGATATGTCCAAGACTAAAACACAATCTCATCAAAGTCTATTTAATATGGTGTAAATCTCACAGGAGCTGTGACTATCTTCTCTCCCAGTCTACACCTTATGGCTTTTCTGATTGCTCTTTATAATGATTGATGTTAATATCTCTTGCTTATTTTATAAGAAATACAGAAAACAAAGATCATAAACTCACACACAGAAAAATAAAATAAAAGATCCAGTTTTTTGTTTGTTTTGTTGAGACAAGATCTCACTGTGTTGCCCAGGTTGGTCTTGAACTCCTGGGCTCAAGTGATCTTCTTGCCTTGGCTTCCCAAAGTGCTGGGATTACCACACCTGGCCAGCAATGCATTTTTTAAGGAAGATTTCCTATGCCAGCCAAAAGTGTCTTCTCCTTCTGCAGCTATTTTTTAAATAAAACTCACTGACAGCATTGTCCAGACATCAGAGACCACATGCTACCTAGTGCATTTTTGTGGATAATGTGTCCCCTACTAAATGGTAAACTCCTTGGTGCTAGTGATCATATCTTAAACATTTCACACAGCCCCCAGCTATACTGCTGACCTGCAGATTATAAAGACTACAACATTTAAGTGGAAAGCAAGTATCCATTATGCAGTATTAAGCAAATGTTAGATTTTCAACATCCAGGTTTTAAAAGGCTAATATGTATATAATGAAAAGAAACAAAAGCCCTGTGGCCAGGTGGGGTGGCTCATGCTTGTAATCCCAATACTTGCCAGGCTGAGGTGGGGTGGATCACTTGAGGTCCAGAGTTCGATACCAGCCTGGTCAACATGGTGAAACCCCGTGTCTCAGAATGGGGACATCACACACTGGGGCCTGTCATGGGGTTGGGGGGAAGTGGGAGGGATAGCATTAGGAGATATACCTAATGTAAATGACAAGTTAATGGGTGCAGCACACCAACATGGCACATGTATACATATGTAACAAACCTGCATGTTGTGCACATATGCCCTAGAATGTAAAGTGTAATAATAATAATAAAAAGAAAGAAAAAGAAACCCTGTGTCTACAAAAAATACAAAATTAGGCCGGGCGCGGTGGCTCATGCCTGTAATCCCAGCACTTTGGGAGGCCAAGGTGGTCGGATCATGAGGTCAGGAGTTTGAGACCAGCCTGACCAACATGCTGAAACCCCATCTCTACTAAAAAAATTCAAAAATTAGCTAGGCATGGTGGCCCATATCTGCAATCCCAACTACTCAGGAGGCTAAGGCAGGGGAATCACTTGAACTTGGGAGGTGGAGGTTGCAGTGAGCCGAGATCACACCATTGCACTCCAGGCTAGGCAACAGAGTGAGACTCTGTCTCAAAAAAACAAAAAAACAAAAAGCAAAAAAAGCCAAATTAGCCAGGCATGGTGGTGGTCACCTGTAATCCCAGCTACTTGGGAGGCTGAGGCAGGAGAATCGCATGAACCCTGGAGGCAGAGGTTGCAGTGAGCTAAGATCACACTGAGATCACTCCAGCCTAGGTGACAGTGAGACTGTGTCTCAAAAGAGAAAAAAAAAAAAAAAAAAAAAAAAGAAAGAAATAAAAGCCCTGAGGCCTTTCAGAATGTAATCAGAAGAAAAGATAGTGCAGGCATTGCGCAAACTAAACTTTAAGGGTGATCATGTTTGCTCATAGCAACCTTGGGGCTGCTAAGGAAATCAGAAGAATGCCAGGAATAGAAAGTGTGCCTTAGCCTATCTACGTTAGTACAAGGCTGAAGTAAACAGTCTCTCAAAGTTGGGGCCAAGGGTTACATTTTTGCTAGTATGATCAGACATTTTCTAAAAAAACTCCATACCTTCCCTTTAAAAAAAAAAAAAAAAAACCCACGATTACTTTTTCAACCTCAAATGTTTATGGCAATAATAGCTAATGGTTCTGATACTGTTATACAGGGTGTGGTGCATTCTCCACATAAATTCTTCTTTTCACATTCAGATAAAAGGCTGATGTAATAGGTCAAATTTTATTAAGCTTCTTAAGAGAAAAATGCTGACTAATCCAGTGTGAAGAATTCATTCACATGGAAAAGTCTAGTAAAAAGAAGTAGGGTCATATTTATCTCAAAGTTGGCTCTTTGTGATGTATCCCACAGAACTGCTTTATTTTGTGATTAAATATAGAAGGGTTTTAATAAAGCTTGTTTCATCAAAATTCATATTTGTAAACAAAGATATTTTTGTGTTATAAAAAGTTTGCTTAATGAAAATACTCAAATATAGGTTTTTCCTTTTCTTTTCTTATTTTGAGACAGAGTTTTGCACTGTCGCCCAGGCTGGAGTGCAGTAGCACCATCTTGGCTCACTGCAATCTCTGCCTCCCAGGTTCAGGTGATTGTCCTGCCTCAGCCTCCCAAGTAGCTGGGATTATAGACGCCTGCCACCAATCCCGTCTAATTTTTGTATTTTTAGTAGAGACAGGGCTTAGACAGTATAATAGTAGGCAGATATAATACAGTGTAAACACACTGTACTATGTATACTAACACACTGTACTATGTCTGCCTACCATTATACTCTCTAAATGCCCGATATCATTTATTCTCTTGCAGTTGACACATTAGTATAAAAAAATTAAAGCCAAAGTACTTAATCTTATAAAATACATAACAACTATCAAGAGTGGCACAATCATAATGCCAAAGGTGGTAGCAGCAGCAGAAATTACTATGGGGTCAGAAGAGCCTGAGTAATGATGGATTTAGAGTAGAGAAAAGGGCAAGTTAGGTAAGGGTATGATCTAAGAAAAATACAAATAGGGCTATACTGGAAAATTTTTATAGGGGAGTAGTGGGAGAAAAGGTTAGAAAGTTGAGCTGGAGCCAGATTATAAACCATGGTAAGAGCTTTAGAAGTCTGGGCTTCATTCTGGGTAACAGTGGTTCTGGGATTCCAGTGTACACAAGAATTATCTTGTGGGGAGACTGGTGACTAGACAGATTTTAACTGCTGAGATTCTAGTTTAGTATGTTTGGGATAGTCCCAGAAAACTGCATCTTAACAGGCGATTCCAGTACAAGGACACACTTTGAGACACTCCACCCCAGGACAAATGATTAAGAAACTCTACTATTAACTATTGCAAATATCCCAGTTCCCTGTCTGCTGTGAAAACATTCAATTGCATCCAATTTTTCTGTTAATTGGCACTGACTTCATCACTGTTTACATCTTGAATGAATTTGTTTAACAATGCGCTTTTCGGGCTAATATCCAGAATCTACAAAGAACTTAAACAAATTTACAAGAAAAAATCAAATAACCCCATCAAAAAGTGGGCAAAGGATATGAACAGACACTTCTCAAAAGAAGACATTTATGCAGCCAACAGACACATGAAAATACGTTCATCATCACTGGCCATCAGAGAAATGCAAATCAAAACCACAATGAGATACCATCTCATACCAGTTAGAATGGCGATCATTAAAAAGTCAGGAAACAACAGGTGCTAGAGAGGATGTGGAGAAATAGGAACACTTTTACACTGTTGGTGGGACTGTAAACTAGTTCAACCATTGTGGAAGACAGCGTGGCGACCCCTCAGGGATCTAGAACTAGAAATACTATTTGACCCAGCCATCCCATTACTGGGGATATACCCAAAGGATTACAAATCATGCTGCTATAAAGACACATGCATATGTATGTTTATTGCGGCACTATTCACAATAGCCAAGACTTGGAATCAACCCAAATGTCCATCAGTGACAGACTGGATTAAGAAAATGTGGCACATATACACCATGGAATACTATGCAGCCATAAAAAAGGATGAGTTCGTGTCCTTTGTAGGGACATGGATGAAGCTGGAAATCATCATTCTCAGCAAACTATCGCAAAGACAGAAAACCAAACACCGCGTGTTCTCACTCATAGGTGGGAATTCAACAATGAGAACACTTGGACACAGGGTGGGGAACATCACACAGTGGGGCCTGTCGTGGGGTTGGGGGAGGGGTGAGGGCTAGCATTAGGAGAAATACCTAATGTAAATAACGAGTTAATGGGTGCAGCACACCAACATGGCACATGTATACATATGTAACAAACCTGCACGTTGTGCACATGTACCCTAGAACTTAAATTAACAGAAAATTAAACAACAAAAAAAACCAATGCGCTTTTCTGGTTCTCTCTCTGAAATCTCTATCGTCTCCTCTGGCCTCTCATACTTTGCCGTTTTTTACATGTTATTTCTTAAGATTCTGATTTTAGTCCTCTACAGATCTCCTTGAGTGATTTCATTCACTCCTAAGGTGAGGTGCATAGAGAATGTTGATGCCAACCTCAGAAGATTAGACTTTCTCCTGTCGATAAAGAGGAGTTATAAAAGTTTCTAAGAAGTAGAGTATCATAGAGAAAGATATGTTCTGGGAATATAACCTTGGAGATGGTCTGAAAAGGAATAGGGATAGGAGAAATAGGAGGTAGGGAGAATAGTTATGAAACTATCAAAATAACTGTTTAAAGTCATCACCAAGGGATGGCTTCAAAACGAAAATGTTACTTTTCTAGTAGTTCTTCCCTTTAAGAAACTAGTCTTATTTCAATAAATTAATAGTCAAGACACTTCTAAGTACATTGGAATTTCATTTTTTTTTTTTTTGCTATATATTTAACTATAATATAACAAATCAGGTCGTCTGCAATGTTAATCACAGATAATAAAAATCTGACAGGACATTGTTCTATTATAACATCAATGTGAATTCTTCTTTAAAACAAGTGGCATGAAGGATTTTATAGTATTGATATCTGATAAATTTAGTTCTTTCATTATGGAGTCAAGAAATCATTAGTACAGATAATATTCATAAATGGTATACCTTCTTTTATGACTTGAACTCATGAAAGAATGGTAAAAGTATGTTTGATTTTACTTTATATGAAGGTACTCAAGCTATTACAACCATATCCATTGTGTCTTATACACATATCCATATCCATGGATTTTACACAATGGATTATACACAATGGATATGGTTATATTTGAAACATTCTATAATCTTAGAAAAATAGAGGCAGAAAGCACCTAAATTAGGTGCAACGCTGTCTGCTCCTAATTTAGTAAATAAACCAATTTATTGGCTATTGTTTCTCAAGTGATCCACACTGAGAGATGCTAAGCCTTTATCAAGATCAATTTCAATTTTTTTTTTTTTTGATACGGAGTCTTGCTCTCTTGCCTAGGCTGGAGTGCAGTGGCACAATCTCAGCTCACTGTAATCTCTGTCTCCTGGGTTCCATTGGTTCTCCTGCCTCAGCCTCCCAAGTAGCTGGGGCTACAGGCGCCAACCACCACGCCCAGCTAATTTTTTGTATTTTTAGTAGAGACGGGGTTTCACCGTGTTAGCCAGGATGGTCTTGATCTCCTGACCTCATGATCCACCCGCCTAAGACTCCCAAAGTGCTGGGATTACAGGCGTGACCCACCGCGCCCAGCCCAATTTCAAAATTTTTAACAACTGTCACTACAAGAAAGTCAAGAAAATAGAAATTAGTCCTCCCTCTTGTGTGACCTTGGGAAAATTCCTTAAGCATCGTCTTACTTTCCACAGCGCTATCCTCATCATACATATACTGTGAAGATAAAATATCTATTGAAGATTCTTTGAGCACCTTTGGCCAGAAGAGCTACAGAAAGCCAAGGTACAGTTATTTTCATATCCACAACTTCATTTGCCTTTTCCCTTGTTGTAGCCTCTCTGGAAATTAAGCAAAGATGTCTATCATCTTCTGCTTAATAACCTTTCATGTACTTGAAACTGTTATTCTCCCTGGTACCTCAAGCACATTTTTTAAAGAGGATTGCCTGAACTCTAAAACAGCAATCAAGGGCTATGAGTCAGCATTTCACCTAGACATAAAATCAAAATGGTTTAAAATCGGTAACATTATCTTTTTGAAAGACGTACATACCTCTTTGGAGAAACTATGAGACAATTGGAGTTTGCCAGTTTATGAATAGTTTATTACATTTCAATAAGTGTATCATGAATCAATAAAGCAAAAGTGAAGGACAATGAGCTCATTACCAAGCCACTTATTGATTCTTAGTTCCAAAATAGAATAGTACAGGAAGGGTATAGAGAAAATAGGATTTTTTCATGATAAAATTTTAAGCATCTTAGGAACACAGACCTAAAGAAACTATAAGACACATTTTCAGCAGCTATTTAGGATGTTTGTTTACCTTTTTTTTTGTCAATTAGAATTAGTTATTTGGTTTTTACTCTAAAAAAAAAAAAGCCTTTTCAACTCAAGTCAGAGGAGTTTGCCAAAACTGAATACTACCTCTTACTGACTTAATTATTCTTTCAATTTCTTGTATATCTTCCTTTCTTGCCTTTGAAAAGTTTACTTTACTAGCTGTCTATCTTACATCACTGTCCTAGCTCAGACTGCCCTAACAAAATACCATCGGACTGGGTGGTTTAAACAACAGAAATTTATTTCCTCACAGTTCTGGGGGTTAGAAGTTCAAGCTCAAGGTGTCCGCATGGTCTGTTTCTGGTGACTACTTTCTTTCTGGCTTATAGACAGTCACCTTCCCGCTGTGTCCTCAGGCGGGGGTGTTGTGGGATGGAATAGTTGGAGGAGCCCCATCTCCAGATACCATCACACTGATAAGGGCTTCAACATATAAATTTTGGGGATGGGAACAAACATCTAGTTCAAAACATTCACTAACAGAAAAATTGACACTGGCTCCATATCATCAAGCAGATAATATGGAAATGAACAAGTCAATTTGTTTTCAAACTATTCTTACGGGAAGTTTCCCCTTTTCTCCCTTTTATAGCAATCTAATTCAATGGGAAAGGAACTTCTTAAACAATTTATGAACTAACACTAATTTCATGAACTAGTTCTTTAAAAAGCAAAGACAAAAAGTGAGACACATGGTTCTGGTAAAAACTGAGAAATAGACCATTAACCCACTTATATAGTATGTTTAATAAAAACAACTTTTAAACCCTTATACTTTGTTCTTATATCAAGTAAAGATTCTTAAAGTAATGTAAAACATTTGGATGTCCCTGGAAAGTAATATAGCACACAATAACACCTTTATATTACATATATATATGTTAGAGACTGGGTCTTGCTATTCTGCCCAGGCTGGTCTCAAACTCCTGGGCTCAAGTGATCCTCCCACCTCGGCCTCCCAAAGTGCTGGGATGATAGGCATGAGCCACCACACTTGGCCTTATATTACATTTTCATGCATATTAAAAGAAATGGTGACTTACATATGGGAATACAGAAAACTGAAATAGTAAACAAAATTAACAAAGTAATAATTGGGTTGTGCTGCAGTTTACCTAATATTAATACAAATAGTTATTTTTATTACATGTTATACAAATTTGATGGTATAAGAAATGTGTTTTTCTTGTTTGCGTGACTCTCTTCACAGCAAAATACTCAAGATGTACATAATTTTTTAAAAACAATTAAGAGGCCGGGCATGGTGGCTCACACCTGTAGTCCCAGCACTTTGGGAGGCCAAGGTGGGCGGATCACGAGGTCAGGAGATCAAGACCATCTGGCCAACACGGTGAAACCCCATCTCTACTAAAAATACAAAAAAATTATCTGGGCATGGTGGTATGCGCCTGTAATCCCAGCTACTTGGGAGGCTGAGGCAGGAGAATCGCTTGAACCCGGGAGGCGGAGGTTGCAGTGAGCCAAGATTGCGCCACTGCACTCCAGCCTGGCAACAGAGTGAGACTCCGTCTCAAAACAAAAACAAAAACAAAAACAAAAAAAAATTAAGAACATTTCCTTAATGACTATGAAGTGAATAGACAGCGTATTTCAAATTTTCAAGTAGAAGGGTAGAGGAATGTAGGACCAAAAGTGACTGAGATCCAGAGTTTAGGTGACTTGGCAAAGTCATCCAATTAGCAGGTGCAGAGTTACATATGAAACTCAAGATTTTCTTGTCTAAAAATGCTGAAGATTAGTACATTCAAGATGAAGGGAAAGAAAATCTAATTATACTTTAGATCATTTCATACCAGAAAACAGCTATAGAAACTAGTTTTTCATTTTCAAAACTCAATTAAGTGTGTGAATGGTCCGTTGGTGTCCAGCTTTAACACCTGCCTGTTCCCGTAAGTGCCATGTTCCACTACAACCCCAGCTTCAGCACACTTGCTATTAGCAGCTACTTCTTTTTCACATAGCGTCACAAATTGAGAGTAAAGTTCCAACCCTTCTTCTTTTCCAGAGTTAGAGTGATATTGCATGTTTCTTCCTTTTAGTCTTCCTCCAAGGGTAGCTTGAGGGATAATAAGAATGTTGCCAGGTAGATCCAATATAGAGACATGCTTGCCATTTTCTGTCTCACTTAATTTCACATTTAACAGTGTATTAACTGGGTGAGGAAGAAAGGCAAAACATTTTAAAGTGAAAAACAAACATGAAGAAAACCATCAAGTTTTTAGTCAGCAAATCTCATGTTTAAAATTCAGTTTGTCAGCTCATGCCTCTAACCCAAAGTCTCTATTTAGATTTAAAATACTGCTTCACTAAGCTAAATAATCTAAGCATGAAAAATAAAGCAATTTTCATGCAGAAAATGGTATGATATTTTAAATCTGAATTGGCAGTTAAGATCACCTAACAGTAAGTTCATCCAGAAAGGTCTAAAGAATTAACTGTACACTAGAACCTCAAATATTGTTCCCCTGGGGGAATACGTGAGAAGATTTTACTTTCATGTTCCTTTTATTTAGTAAGTAAATCCCACTGGAAAAGTACAAGGGTAACTCCTTAAACCAAATTCTGCTTGCTTGCTTGCTTGATTTATTTATTTAGAGACAGAGTCTCACTCTGTTGCCCAGGCTTGAGTGCAATGGCGCGATCTCAGCTCACTGCAACCTCCGCCTCCTGGGTTCAAGTGATTCTCCTGCCTCAGCCTCCTGAGTAGCTGGGACTACAGGCGTGTGCCACCACGCCCGGCTAATTTTTTGTATTTTTAGTAGAGACGGGGTTTCACTGTACTAGCCAGGCTGGTCTCGATCTCCTGACCTCATGATCCACCCACCTCGGCCTCCCAAAGTGTTGGGATTACAGGCGTGAGTCAACGCACCCAGCTAAATTTTTCTTTATAATGGAATATCAAATAAAAATTTTAGTGCAGTTATTATTTTAAACTTAGTTGCCAAGAGTTCTAAGTGGAGACAAAGGTTCCTGTTTCAATCCCATTATAAACCAGCCAATTTTGTTGTTTAATAACCTTAAAGGCAATATTAATATGGACTAATTATTTTATAAATATAACTCATGAGAGAAGGGTAAAGGTGAAAGCAAGAATCATCAGAAATTCATTGTTATAACTGAAAAAGTAAATAAAAACATATAAAGCTACTGGCATTATCTTCATATACATATAAGAAAACGTAATATTATTTGCATAGCATTCATGAGATTTCTTATAGCTAATAAGAAGTGTTGAAACCGGCCGGGCGCGGTGGCTCACGCCTGTAATCCCAGCACTTTGGGAGGCCGAGGCGGGCGGATCACAAGGTCAGGAGATCGAGACCACGGTGAAACCCCGTCTCTACTAAAAATACAAAAAATTAGCCAGGCGCGGTTGTGGGCGCCTGTAGTCCCAGCTACTCGGGAGGCTGAGGCAGGAGAATGGCGTGAACCCGGGAGGTGGAGCTTGCAGTGAGCCGAGATCGCGCCACTGCACTCCAGCCTGGGTGACAGAGCGAGACTCCGTCTCAAAAAAAAAAAAAAAAAAAAAAAAAAGAAGTGTTGAAACCAAAATAAGTATCCATATATAGCTAAAAGTCTAAACTTAGAAAGCCTTTATACCTCAACATTAACCATTTTTGAAACAATAAGCAAAGGAAGTGTCTAATATAAATAGACCTAGGGTCTCCCTACCTCTATAAAGGTGTACCTGACTTCTGTTTGCAAAGCATAGTCCTGAGAGGGCAAATGGTAGAAGGAACTATATAAACTTCAAGACACCCGTCCTCAAATTAGGCTTTAAAAGGTATGCTTTCTGTTGGGGTAGTTAATGGTTTTAATTATTAGAGGGTCTGTAGTAAATATTCATATTGTTACCCCTCTCTACAAATCATGGAATTAATCTGGTAAAAACCTGCCAAGGTGAACACCCAAATGAATTTCTAAGCTAGGCATTAGGCATCATCAATTTTCACTTAACATTTATTTTTACTTACCTCTAGTTTTCTCTATCACAAATAGGACTTTGCTGTTTAGCCAGCAGTCTTTACTGACTGCTTGTAAGGAAACTTTCCAGAGCACTTCATTCCACTCAAAATCACTATCTAGCTATCTAGGCCTCAGGCTAGTGACAGAGTAAATAGGCAATTTTGGAATAACAGGCCTGAGAGATAATGCTACAATTTATTATATTTCCATGTACCTCCCTCTACTGGCTATAACTGAGATTTCAGTTAATGCTGTTGGTATACATATATCAGTATGTAGATAAATACAATGTAGAACCAGTAAGTAGAATTAAAACGAGACAATGAATTAATGGCATGTTGGAAACTGAAATATCCTAAAATAGGTTATCAATCAAGTATCTCTAATGATGTATATGGGATATTAAGCTTTGACAGGTTTCTGGCCCTCAGTCCAATTATATTGAAGGTGAATGGAGGAAGATTCTATACATCTCTATGTTAGCTATGCTATTTCAGATTTTGTGGATATAACTGGTTATTATATTCTCAAGGGATATATGCTTTGATTGGAAATATCTGAATCTATATCATAAATATGAGGTGAGGCTTCAGAGAATTCCATCACATTGACTTACTTAGCCTACTGGAATACAGTGAAGTACAAGCTAATACTATTAATAATAGATGGACTTACTTTGCTTACAACTCAAAAGAGTAGAATGTGATTCTTAGAGTCATATATTTCTTTACTGAAAATCATGATATAAAAAATCATGTGTTAGTGTTAGACTATCCGCTACAAGAGTTAGGGTGGACCTCCTTGGTGTTTTAAATTCACTACAATCTTATGCATGTATTTAAAGTGAACTCACAAAGACAGATAAGGAAGCGCATAGGATTTAATCACTATAAAACAACATGCAGTTTGGATGTAGTAGGCATATTTCATACTATTATGATGAAGAACCATTTGAGACTCCATAAGACAACTTTATGAAGTCAATCTTAAGCCAGAATGACAAAAACTTTCTTTCCTGTTTTTGAAGGTTTCTATTTTTTTATGGACCAAAAAAGATTTAATCCAAAGCAAAATATTAATTTAGGAAAGTGGACAGACTGTCTAACACTCCAGCATTAGGATCTGACAAATTATTCTCTATAATAGGAGTCCTCATTACATTATGTTCTGTTCTTTTTTTTTTTTTTTTGAGATGGAGTCTTGCTCTGTCACCCAGGCTGGAGGGCAGTGGTGTGATCTCGGCTCACTGCAACCTCCGCCTCCTGGGTTCACACCATTCTCCTACCTCAGCCTTCCGAGTAGCTGGGACTACAGGCGCCCACCACCACGCCCCGCTAATTTTTTTGTATTTTTAGTAGAGGCAGGGTTTCACCATGTTAGCCAGGATGGTCTTGATCTCCTGACCTCGTGATATGCCTGCCTTGGCCTCCCAAAGTGCTGGGATTACAGGAGTGAGCCACAGCGCCCGGCCTCTCTCTTTTTTTTTTTCCTTCTTCAGACCAGAACATTCTGTTCTTAACCCTTCAGAGGTTCCTTATTATCTTCTGGATTCAAATTTCAAACTATTGCTGTTACTGGCTTTCCATTCTCACCTAGCATAGTCTCTTAAGTCTGGTTTTCATCTTTTGACAAAGTTGTCAGACATGTTTGATATGTTACTAAAAAATTCCCACTAGGAATTTTAGCTTTTTGTCCAAGCTCTTCCTCATTGGCCTATTTGCCCTTGAAGCTCTTCTAGGTTAACTTCTGTAAGCTTCAACTGCCCATTTGTATAATTAATATTTCTTATTAATCCAACTAATGGATGCTGTCCTTTACTAATGAAGAGAATACAACCTGTTCCCAACCTTAAGGATAGCTTCTTTTCTTTCAAGTTTGTATGTATGCTTGTTTGTGGATATAATCCTTATATCCAAATAGTATCCTGAAAGGGTATATGATTTGATTTGGTATATCTGAACCTATGTAATTATCACATGAAATACTATAGCCATGTGAGATAGTGTATATACACATATCACTATACAGTGCTATAGCCTATCCAGGAAACCAGAAAGCTGCAGGTAGATAAATTAGTGTTCAGAGATCCCTGAACATTGACTCTATTTTCCACGTCCTTGGAGGAAGTGTGGCTGTGATGACACTGAATTTGGCTCAAGACCCAGGAGAACCTTATATCTATACTTATTTCCACAAAAAAGGGCATACAGGGCTAATGTAAATTCTTCCATAATAATGATATAAACTTGAGTTGTCCAGGTTTGATGAGACCCACATCTTGTATATACAGCGTCATCTACTGCCTCTGTTAGGGGCTCTGGGGGATAAAGGAAACTATATTAAGAAATGCAGCATCTGTTTCTCCCTGTGTGACCACCCTACTTCCAAGAATTTTCTGTATCCTTGGCTGAAGTGCATTGTGTATATGTGTTTTTATGTACACTCTTCTACATCAATCTGTAAGTCACCTGAAATGCTGCAGATGTTTTAAAAGAATTTCACCATACTTGCTTACTTTAAACTTTGAAACAGGCAAATAGCTAAGGCCAATAACACTAGATAGAATTAAGTAATTAATAACATCAGCACAGTTTAAGATTGTGCATCTTAGGATGGGCAGGGATTGGTTAATGGATACAAAATTACAGCTAGATAGGAGGAATGAGTTCTGGTGTTCTGCAGCACTGTAGGATGAATATGGCTAACTATAATTTATTATATACTGTCAAAAGTCTAGAAGAAAGGATTTTAAATGTTCACAACACAAATAACAAATGTTTGAGATAATGCATATCTGGTTTGATTGTTATACATTGTATACAGTATTAAAATATCACTTTGTATCCCATGAATATGTAAAATTATTATTTTAAAAATAAAAGGGAAGGAAAAAGATTGTGCTTCTTGTCCCTTCTGGTTCATTTGTCTATTACTGTTCTTTCTCACTATCTTTTTTTTTTTTTTTTTGAGACAGGGTCTCACTCTGTTGCCCAGGCTGGAGTGCAGGGGCACCATCTTAGCTTACTGCAGCCTCGACCTCCTGGCCTCAAGCAATCTTCCAGCCTCAGCCTCCTAAGTAGCTAGGACCATAGGCACAAGTCACCATGCCCAGCTACTTTTGTTTATTTTCTGTAGAGAAGAGGTCTTACTATGTTGCCCAGGCCAGCTTCTAACTCCTGGGTTCAAGTAATCCACCTGCCTTGGCCTCCCAACGTGTTGGGAATTACAAATGTGAGCACCACACTTGGCCTCTCACTCTTAAAAAAAAGAAACAAAGTCAAACACATACCCATTTTGGGAAGAATTTCTTTATCAGCTCCCTTGAAAAAGCACACGTAGATCACCAATCCTCTTTGGACCTATGAGAAATCACCACAGTAAACTCAGATTACAACAATATCTATAAAGATACAGGGCTAAAAAAGATACAGGGCTAAATGGGTACAGTTTCACAACTATTAATATTATAGACATAGAGGTTAAAAGCACAGAAAATGAACTTTACAAAAGATTTCTCATGTGAGAAAACAAAATATTTTTCAAGTTTCAATCATTGGTTGTTATTTCTTTCAAAAATTAAGTTTAAGGCAGGGCGCGGTAGCTCATGCCTGTAATCCCAGCACTTTGGGAGGCCGAGGTGGGCGGATCACGAGGTCAGGAGATCAAAACCATCCTGGCTAACACGGTGAAACCTCGTCTCTACTAAAAATACAAAAAACTAGCCGGGCGAGGTGGCGGGCGCCTGTAGTCCCAATTACTCGGGAGGCTGAGGCAGGAGAATGGCATGAACCCAGGAGGCGGAGCTTGCAGTGAGCCGAGATCGCGCCACTGCACTCCAGCCTGGGCAAGAGAGAGAGATTCCATCTCGAAAAAAAAAAAAAAAAGAATTAAGTTTAAAATATAGCGAAGAGCAGTGAAGACAAGTTATACCTTCAAACATTTATTTCTAATCAAAATCATTAAAACAATCAAGCAGCCTTTTCCCAAGTAAGGGTGACAGACTTAGAAACATTTCATTTGCTGGGCCCCATTTATTCAATGCCAAGTGAATTTACATTATACCAGATACAGCTGATGGATAAACAACATGTGACTGATATCTTTTGACATCATCTCTCTTTATTTCCCCTAATCCATTTACTTACAGATAATGAAAATAATGGTCTGATTCTATTTCTATAAACTCCAGGAAACTGTCCAATTATTATTATTTGTTGTTAATGCTTTAAATAAACATGATAGGGACCTGAAAATTGCATTTGTGATAATAAGTTCTACATTAAAAGGTTGGTTGTTATCAGGAATATAGGCTTATTTATTTTACATAATGACTTGGATATTTCTTAGATCTTGTAGGACAGAGACTATACAGAAAAGAGACATTTGAATAGTGACTTTGATTCTGCTTCTGAGTGAATCATTAGATTTTTTGATTCTGTAAATTAACCTTGACTCCAGGAGCTATTAGGAAGATTAAATGAGTTAATATTTATAAAGTACTTAAAAACAGTGCCTGGTTCACAGTAAGTGCTATATTAGTGTTTATTAAATGAGTATGTAAAAATAAATTTAAGGGCAGAGGCACAATTTATTTCACATTTTAACTTCCAAAGCACTTTACAGGCTGTTTTGTACATGATAGGGATTCAATTTATCTGTTGATTGCATTAACATTCAACTATATGTTCCAGGCTCTATGTGTTATCCAAAGAATTTTCTAGATACATGTAAATGCAGCTCTGCACTCACACTTGATTTACCTGGAAAAGAAGTGAGTCTTAAAAAGTGCAATTGTGCTACTGAAACAATAGGCAAGGGCCTCCAATGCATACCCTTAAGAAGCTGGCAAGTTATTATAGGTATTTGCACTATTGTCACAGGCCTCTCCACTACTATTGTTTTCGTCATGAATCAAAATCTTAAGGATATTTATATTTGGACACATGCAATGTCAGAATTAAATACCTAATTATTTGCACAATGATAACTGTTCTTTCCACTAACATTATCTCCTCATTAAGGTCTTTGCCTTTCATTTATTCCATAATAGATCTTAAGTTGTGACTTCTCTTCAAGTCAAAATCACTTTCCATATAACTTCTTTGGTATAAAACATTTCAAATATATAGAAAAATACAGATAATTCTCACTGTAGCTTTAAAAAGTTCACTTACCAGGAACAAAAACATTAGTCTGTGACAGCAAAGTTCTAAATGAATGAAACTAACAACAAGCAAAGAAAGTAACCTTCAAATCTTGACAATTAAAATGCTGTTTCTAAAAAAACCAGAACTTTTAATAATAGAACAGTAGAGAACACATAAGAAGAATTTACATTTTCTCACCATCTAAATTACTTGTCAGCTCTTTAATTTAGTTATGTGTGTAGGAGCAAAAGGGAAAGCCTTTAAAATAGTTTTTAAGTTTATAAACACTGATAGTTTGGATGCCAGCAATAAAATATATGTGATTTTGCATAAGAAGATGTAGCCTGAAAAACATAAAAAAGATAAATAAGCATGGAAGGAAACTAAATGACTGATAGTTTGTTATTTATAGTGTCTGGAGGCAACTATAAAAATGGATAATTCAGCCGGGCGCGGTGGCTCACACCTGTAATCCCAGCACTTTGGGAGGCCTAGGCGGGCGGATCACGAGGTCAGGAGTTTGAGTCCATCCTGGCTAGCATGGTGAAACCCCGTCTGTACTGAAAATACAAAAAATTAGCCGGGCGTGGTGGCGGGCGCCTGTGGTCCCAGGTGCTCAGGAGGCTGAGGCAGGAGAATGGCGTGAACCCGGGAGGCAGAGCTTGCAGTGAGCTGAGATCGCACCACTGCACTCCAGCCTGGGCGACAGAGCAAGCCTCCGTCTCAAAAAAAAAAAAAAAAAAAAGAAAGGATAATTATTTTATTTATTATTTATTTTTGAAAGGAGGTCTCACTCTGTGGCTCGGGCTGGAGTGCAGTGGCAGGATCTCCCCTCACTGCAACCTCCGCCTCCCGGGTTCAAGAGATTCTCCTGCCTCAGCCTCCTGAGTAGCTGGGATTACAGGTGCCCGCCACCTAGCCTGGCTAATTTTTGTATTTTCAGTAGAGATGGGATTTCACCATGTTGGCCAGGCTGGTCTCAATCTCCTGACCTCAAGTGATCCGCCAGCCTCGGCCTCCCAAAGTGCTGGGATTATTGCGCCCAGCCAGTTAATTCTTTAGATAGGATGGCAAAATACAATAATAAAATTTCAAATAAGGATATCAAGACCTCACAAAAAATCATGACAAAAAGAAGAAATAAGAAAAGTGAATTTCTGGGAGAGAGATAAGAATACAGAGATTTCTATGCTTATATTTCCAAATTAGCACAGGGCAACAGATTCTGATTTTAGAATAATCACCCACATATCAAATAGTTCACTGGTACTATTTAAAATAATAAGTAGGCCGGGCGCGGTGGCTCAGGCCTGTAATCCCAGCACTTTGGGAGGCTGAGGCAAATGGATCACCTGAGGTCAGTTCTAGACAAGCCTGGCCAAAATGGCGAAACCCCGTCTCTACTAAAAATACAAAAATCAGCCGGGCGTGGTACCTTGCTCCTGTTGTCCCAGCTACTCGGGAGGCTGAGGAAGGAAAATTGCTTGAACTTGGGAGGCGCAGGTTGCAGTGAGCCGAGATCGTGCCACTGCACTCCAGCCTGGGCGACAGATCAAGACTTCATCTCAAAAAATAAATAAATAAATAAAAAATATATAAAATAACTAACATTGTTTTAATTAATGCTAGATCTGGGACCGAATTCAGCAGAAAAGATGAGCGAATGAGATTTTGCTACACTGAAGTTTCTGAGTGTCTACAAAAGTCTTAATTACGAACTAATTTTTTTCTTACATTTCAACGTACTTCAAAACTACGTCAGAGGCCTTAAAGAAAATTTTATTTGTTTTTGTATGCAGTGGGGGCAGGCTGTCTTAAAAAGGAAAGTATGTATGAAAGTATAAGGAACTCATAGTGACATAAATGTTTTAAATTCTTTGGAGAAATGTGTTTGATAACAATGCAACATTGTTATAAAAGTAGTGGTCTTTGTTTTCTCAGTTGGAAATAGGTCAAAATTTTTAAAAGGCTTCTTGAAAAACAGTTGTTTCTTAGGAAATCTCATGTCTTTGCTAAGACCAAGTCAACATAAGGGGGAATTCAACGCGATCTGAGGCGTAAGTTAAAGCAGATCATGAACTCTTGCAGCAAACCTGACCTACAAGCTTGCCCTCGACCAGCATAGGCCACGAGCTACAAGGGGTCTGAGACAGTAAGGCCCGAAGTCCACCGAACTCAGTTTCAAATCCCCGTGGTCCCCGCAAAAAGGGAGACGCGCTCTTCCGCTCGGGGGCTACAACTGGCGCTGGGGAACGGTGATGCAGGACCGAAAAGACAAGCGCAGCCAGGCAGGCCACTGCGGCCAGCGTCAAGCTGACCGGGTATCCCCGCGGCCGGACCGCCGGTCTCAGAGAGAGTCACAGAGCAGACGGGTCACCGAGATAACGCGGAAAAAACCGCCCCGCATGCCGGAGGATAACGAGAGCTGCCGGGCTGACGTTACCTCTACCCACTGGGCCGCGGCGTCCCCTTCGGCTGGGCGAATTTGCAGCCGGGCGTGCAGGCACTGCTGCAGGAGCGCCCGGGCCTGAAGCATCCGGCTAGTCTCAGCCATGGCTTAGGCCCGCGCCGCGGCCGGACGCTTACTGGGCCGCGTGTCGCAGGCCCCTTCCTCGACGCGCAGGCGGCGCAGACGGGGCGGGGCACGACGAAGGGACTGCCCCGATCGCCCAGTGGCCCCGCCCTTCTAGGGGCGGGGGCTCGGCCCGACTCTCGGATGTCCCGGATGTGCGATCTTGGAGGGCGGCGTAGCGCTAAGCTGCTCCGCAGCTCCTGCCCAACTCTGCAAAAGGCGCTCAGTGTATACTTTTATTAAACGACTGAAAAGACTCGTTAGATCTCTTTCCTACAAACCTTTTAAGAAACATTTTTCACCTCAGAAAGCTTAGATTCCAACTGTTGAAAAATTTTAAATCTGCTTGATTTAAATTCATGTTATGCCCATATGAAAGTGAGTAAACAAATAATTGAATCAAAGAGCAAGCGGAGATGGAACTAAAAGCTATATATACATCCTTCACAATTTTCCTTATTCCAATCAATAAAACAATGCTGCCTTCTCTATCGGGAATGCTATAAATCATTCTGATTCCACAGTTGTGAAAAGGTATTGGTATGCTATATGAATACACATTCTTTAGGAGATATCCTTGTTAAAAATGTTCTTATCCAAGAAAGTGTGATTGTTAATAACTTAGCCCGCTACTAATACAAAAATGAAACAGTTTATTCTGATGCATATGATGTAAATTCTGTGATGCGTTTTCTGGAAGTACATATGAGAATGTAAATAAAACTAAACAAGGGCTTGATTTTCTTTCCCATGTAACGTATTCCTTAAACATGCATCAGATTAGCATTTATTTTTCTATGGGCTTGGATGGTCTAGATGAGGAATAATAGTGTTACCCTGATTGCATTACCCAGGTCATTGATTTGGGCCAGTTGACACAATGTGCCTATACATTCGGATCTGTTGTTTAAAAAGATGACATCACTGACAGTGTTGCTATCCATACAAAGTAGTGTGACTGAAGAAAATAATCCATGTATAATCAACAGTCCTTTGTACACAAAATCGAAGCTGCTTGTTTGCTGGTTATCTTGCAGCCAGGTTTACGCTTTTAGTAAAAACAGAAAGCAAAATGTCACATGATCTCTGATTGCTGCATTGCAAGGATTCCAACATTTGTTGACATTTGTCTGCAAAGCACAGACAAGTTGAATTGCTTCACGTTTGCACCTTTATGTCATTATAACTACTGAGTCTCTTTTCTCTCCGTCTCTCAGATTCAGATTTTACAGGCCTGAAAGAAACTTTGACATACAGACCATTAACTACGTCCCAAAATAAGAGAAGACTTTGGTGTCCGTTTGTATGTGGTTGCAGGAAATAGGGAGGTCTATTGAAAATAGGGTATATGGTTCACAGAGATCTTTCTACAGTGAGGGTGTCTTTAACAAATTGGGAAACCCTTCCTATGAGTAGAATAGATGGAGTATGGATGGTAATGATTAGCTTCTAAAAAATCACTAATTACTTTAAACCTTCCTATTGAGTGAGGATCTCGTGGACATTGCTGTAGGTACAGTAATAGGCTGTGACTCATTTATTTTTTACTTCTATTTGCAGAAGGTAATAGAGAGTAGCCACCAAAGACAGCATTTTCTTTCTGTATGTTATTTTTTGAACACTTAGTTTCATTCTACAAATAATTTAAGAAGGAAGGACATGCATGCAATAAAATAGTAAAATGTGAATTAAAGCATTAAGAATAAAGAAATTAGAATTATGTCAGTAAGCCACAATGGGGGAAATTGAAAACAGGTAAGGCAGTGGTTCTCGCCTAGAGTGCTGAGATGATATAGTATGCAGCAAAGTTTTCACAAATATATAACTTCAATTTTTGTTATAAAACAATTATGTTCATTGTATGTACATATGAGGTGCTGTAGTTTGTACAATTTGTTTCAAGTTGGAACTAAAGGCAAAGCATAGCATTAAGTTGGCTTTACAAGAAGATGGTGGTTCACTGGAATGTAAGAGAGCTCTGCCTTGTGATTGTATGAGAAATCATTGAGCAGAGATAATTCTCAAACACCTACAATACTGAAAGTGTACCATATGGATAGGGAATTAATTGTGGATGGGTTCTAGGTCCTCTGAGATGGTATAATAACTAATTTAGTGTTATTTTAACTTCTTTAATTCATTCAAGTTGGCTGCCCCAAATTCTGGCATTCAAAGTATTTGACAAACATGGAAAGTTTGAGAACAATTTCTAAAAGATTCCTTAGAGTTGATGCTAAGCTTCCTGATTGTAAATAGGAGAGGATAGGGAAGGGCAGTATAATCTATTTCATAGTTCTAGGGATAAGCAGAGCTTTTCCTCAGATTTAGCTCTAAGTTGAGCCTCTTACCTGAGACTTTATATAGGATATGTTAATAAATACAAGTGCAGGCGGAGTGCAGTGGCTGATGCCTGTAATCCCAGCACTTTGGGAGGCTGAGGCAGGCGGATCACAGGTCAGGAGATTGAGACCATCCTGGCTAACATGGTGAAACTGTTTTTAGTCTCTACTAAAAAATACAAAAACATTAGCCAGGTGTGGTGGCCGGTGCCTATAGTCCCAGCTACTCAGGAGGCTGAGGCAGGAGAATGGTGTGAACCTAGGAGGTGGAGCTTGCAGTGAGCCGAGATCACGCCATTACACTCCAGCCTGGATGACAGAGCGAAACTCCGTCTAAAAAACTAAAAACTAAAAAATACAAGTGCAACTGGAAGAGGTAGGTATTTTATCTTAGGGAAGACTGGATCTAGCCTTCTAGTTTAAAGCCCAGAGATTTTTTTTTTTTTTTTTTTCATTGCTTAGGGAGATAACCAGGTTCTGAGAAATTGGTTAACATTAACTAAAATGCACATTAGATTGGGGTAGAACCAGAATACTGATTTAGTCATTTATAATAAGAAATATTGCCATGACATGGAGTGGAAATTCTCACACAGGGCATGATCAGCATGTTCCCCCTGTGGGTAAGCACAGGAAGCTAGATCATATTCAGAAGTCTCTTTATTAATTAACTATGAGAAATACTCAAAATCGGTATGACCAGCATATTATTTTTATGTAGAGAGAGTAACACAGAAATCAGGATGTTGCTTGGTAAATGAGAACTCAGAACAAAGAGGGTGAGAAAAGTTTTTTGTGGAAGACACCTAACTATGACCCCAAGTACTAAGCACAGGAGATAGTGAGAAATATGCTAAACTATGTCCCTACAGCAAGATGTAGTATCAGATTTTCTAGGGCAATTTCTTTAATTGTTCCTTGATAAAATCAGAATCCCTTGATATAACCCCAAAATAAAAGCAAGTCTTCAGATGTAATATGGTCTAAATATGCTAATGTGGCAGTCCTACTCTACTAGAGATTAATGCATGAACTTTGTGTACTTCACTTAATCCTAATCAATTTTCTCAACTGGGTTTTTGAGAAGTGTTGAACAATGGGATCATTC
Organism: Macaca mulatta; assembly: GCF_049350105.2. NCBI lineage: Eukaryota > Metazoa > Chordata > Mammalia > Primates > Cercopithecidae > Macaca > Macaca mulatta. Next base: position 104,578,363 of record NC_133412.1, read on the forward strand.
AAGGTTGAGTCCATGGCAAGGGCTTGTGGAGTAGAGTGTTTTATATTATTGACCAAGACATTGTGATTTAGAGATCAAAAGAGCAAACGGGGAGGTTACACTGTATGTTGAAGAGGGAAAGGCCAAATTAGGACGTGCATTTGGATGAACAGCTATGCTGGTTATATATGAAGGTGGATTTAAGGATTTCTGAAAAAGCAGTTTTGTCTACTATAACATATAAATGAAAAAATTAGTTTCCTAAAGTTCTATGCAGTGACAGATATAATTTTGGCTTGGAAAAAATGTCAAAGCTGTTGTCTTGACAGAAAACAGATGGCACACTTTCAAAAGGTGAAGAGAGGCTGAGCATGGTGGTGGCTCATGCCTGTAATCCCAGCACTTTGGGAGGCTGAAGCTGGAGAATTACTTCAGCCCAAGAGTTTGACACTAGCCTGGGCAAGATGGTGGGACCCCCGTCTCTATTGAAAAAAGAAAGAAAGTCGGGCACGGTGGCTCACACCTGTAATCCCAGCACTTTGGGAGGCCGAGGTGGGTGGATCACTTGAGCTCAGCAGTTCGAGATCAGCCTGGCCAACATGGTGAAACCCCATCTCTACTAAAATACAAAAAGTAGCCGGGCGTGGTGGTTTGTGCCTATAATCCCAGCTACTGGGAAAGCTGAGGTGGGACAATCGCCTGAACCCGGGAGGCGAGGGTTGCATGAGCTGAGATTGAACCACTGCACTTCAGCCTGGGTGACACAGCAAGACTCCATCTAAAAAAGAAAAGAAAAGAGAGAGAAAGAGGAAGGAAGGAAGGGAGGAAGGAAGGAAGGGAGGAAGGAAGGAAGGAAGAAAGGAAGGGGAAAGGGAGAGAAAGGAAGGAAGGAGAGAAAGAAAGAAAGAAAAAAAGCAAGGAAGCAAGACAAAGTGGTGAGAGTGAGAGAGTTGAATGATGGTTGAATGAAGGGATCATTAACCAGGTATGTGAAAGGTTAAGGAAAACCATCAGGGGATAGTGAAGGACCCAGGGTTAGCAACAACAGGAAGCAGTTACCGTTCTGAAGGGTAAGAGGAAGGAATAGTTTTCTTCAAGAACCAGCAAGAACCGTGAGTCACACTTGACAGGATCTGTGACCTTCCATAGAGAAATGCAGCCTCTGCCAAACTGCAGCCTGTTTTCCCTTTTCTCCTACCTTCAATTGTCTGCCATTTCTCTCATTGGCCACACCCAGCTGGAAGTTAGAGTAAGCGTTGATTCAGTACAGAAAGAACAGCCTCCTGGTACACAGAATAGGTTACAGAAGGATGGAGAGTGGATCTGAAAGGACACACGGAGAAGATCCAGGGCAGCAACTACTTCCAGCTTCTATGGACAGAGAGAAATATCAATACTTACCTTCTACAGGATAATTTAGTGGCAACATATACCCCTCATCTGTATACCCAGTTTTCTAATTACAAGGGGTTATTTTATGAAACAATTACATTTTGGGTGATAGCTGTAAAGAATAATTACCTTATTTTGTTTTGTTTTGTTTTTCAGAAAAAGTCCCAAATCAATAGGTATTTTATTACATAATGAAAATATCACAAATAAGGCCAGGTGTGGTGGCTCACCCCTGCAATCCCAGCACATTGGAAGGCTGAGGAAGGAGGATTGCTTGAGTCCAGGAGTTTGAGACAAGCCTGGGCAACATAGCAAAACCCTGTCTCTACAAAAAATACCAAAAAATCAGCCAGGCATGTTGGTGCACGCCTGTGGTCCTAGCTACTTGGGAGGCTGAGGTGGAAGGATTGCTTGAGCCCAGGAGGTTGAGGCTGCAGTGAGCTGTGATTGTTCCACTGCACTCCAGGCTGGGCAGACTGTCTAAAAAAAAAAAATCACAAATAGGTTTTAGGATTCATCTGGCATCTTGTTTCAGAAGCTGGACAACTCTTAGATCTTAATCGTCAGCCTGCTGAACTGTTCCTTTTTCGGAGACATAGATGCCATCCAAAAAATTTCTGATGTCTTTGATTTTAACTGTTGTGTCTTGCTGAATCAAAGCAACTGAATTTGAAATAAGCTCAATGTCATTTCCTTCAAGGATTAATTCATCTTTCTGGGCTTGAGATACTGAAAAAACATTTATCCTCATTCGAACCCTGTGGATGTATTTTTTACCCAAGAAATTGTGGGTTTCAACAAGAGACCTGTTCTCCCAGAATACGATGTTGATGAGGAAGTGAGCTTACAGAGACTTCATCTTGTAATGGAAGCCCACAGTAGCACTCTTGATCATGTTCTGTACATGACTACAAATAGTGTGCATGGCAGCCAGTTCCTTTCTCTTTCCCCACCAGTTGTCAACTTGGAGCCTCTTCCTTTTCTTTCCAAGGAGACTGAGTTATACATTGGTGTGATTGAAGTCCCTCTGCAGGGTTCTTCTGGGGCCCTTCAAAGTGACTGTGTTTCTTCAGAGTGATATCAACATTTTCTGGAATGTTGACAGTCTGATTGCTGAGAATGGTCTTCATTCTGACAGTACATGCCGCAGAGAGAGAATGTCTCGTCATCACATTCTTGTAGCCCATAAGGGAGCTGTGTATTCAAGAACAATTATTTTAGCTTAAGAATATGGGACAATTATCTATTGAGGTGAACAGATAATGCTAATGAAACTACATTTGTAAAAGTGAGGCCAGGCATGGTGGCTCACACCTGTAATCCCAGCACTTTGGGAGGCTTAGGTGGGTGGATCACTTGAAGCTAGAAGTTCGAGACCAGCTGGCCAACATGGTGAAACCCCGTCTCTACTAAAAATACAAAAGTTAGCTGTGTATGATAGCATGTGCCTGTAATCCCAGCTACTCAGGAGGCTGAAGTAGGAGAATTGCTTGAACCTGGGGGTGGAGGCTGCCGTGAGCTGAAATTGCACCACTGCACTCCAGCCTGGGTGACAAAGCAAGACTCAGTCTCAAAAAAAAAAAGAAAAAAAAAAAGTGAAATTAAGCTTCTGTCTGTTGTCACATCACACAAAAATCTTAGAGAATATTTAGGATAATCTGATTGGGCCTGTGCAAATTTCACTTTAGGGGTGTCCAGTACAATCACCGAAAGACAGTCAGTCTTCCACTAGGTCATCTGAAACTGAGGTGTGAAAGGCCCATGTGAATTCTGACTTCAAGACACTTGCCACATGCATTAAGACTCTGAGGGAAGGCCAAGCAAGGTGGCTCGTGCTTGTAATCCCAGCACTTTGGGAGGCCAAGTCAGGTGAACCATATGAACCCAGGAATTCAAGACCAGCCTCGGCAACATGGTGAAACCCCATCTCTACAAAAAATGCAAAAATTAACCAGGGATAGTGGCTCACACCTGTAATCCCAGCACTTTGAGAGGCCAAGGTGGGCAGATCACTTGAGCTCAGAAGTTTGAGACGAGCCTGGGTCACACAGCAAAACCCTGTCTCTACTAAAAATACAACAATTTGCTGGATGTGGTGGCGCATGCCTGTAGTCCCAGCTACTCAGGAGGCTGAGATGAGAGAATCTCTTGAGCCTGGGAGGCGAAGGGTGCAGGGAGCTGAAATGACATCACTGCACTCCAGCCTGGGTGACCAAGGGAGACCTTGTCTTAAAAAATATATATAAAAATACATATTTATATACATTATTATTTGTGTGTGTCTGTGTGTGTGTGTGTGTGTGTGTGGTTGTGGTTTGAAGCATTTGCCCTTGTACTTTTGATTTCAGGCTCTTATATAAATCTGTTTCCTCTTCCCTCAGAGTCTGTTTTTTTTGAGACAGGTTCTCGCTCTGTGACCCAGGCTGGAGTGCAGTGGTGCGATCTCGGCTCACTGCAACTTCTGTCTCCCAGGCTCGAGAGATTCTCCCAACTCAGCCTCTTGAGTAGCTGGGACTACAGGCATGCGCTACCATGCCCGGCGAATTTTTGTATTTTTTGTAGAGATAAGATTTCACCATGTTGTCCAGGCTGGGCTCGAACTCCTGAGCTCAAGTGATCTGGCTGGCTCAGCCTCCCAAAGTGCTGGGATTACAGGCATGAGCCACTGCGGCTGGCCTACAATCTTATATTTTGTCATAGAGCTGTTTCTTACCATAGGCAGAGACTGAGTCCAGGAGTATCAGTCCTGTTGAAGTCCCTCCACATGAAAATATAAGACCTGGAAAAATAATAGTTTCCACCTAATAGGTGACTCTATATTTAAGATGAATAGTTTGTATAACCAGGAAGGAGATGGATTTTAGGTTGAAACTTAATATTGACTATTATTTTATTCAATTTGCTTTTTTAATTCTTATTTTTATTACTGCACCATTTGTTATTGTGTTGCCTAGGTAACATAAACAAGTGCTTTTAACTCTAAGGCAATGATGTTTATCTTTGGCAGTCTGTAGGGTTTCCCGGGGAGGCTGATAAATTATCTTGATCTTTGGGTTATTTTTCAGTTTACAGTGTTGTAATAACTTAGCAATGCATTCCATGACCTTTTGAATATTTGTGTATGTCTGTTAGCCTTTTTGCCAAGTCAGGCCAGTCTGTTTTTTGTTTTTTTTTTTGAGATGGAGTCTTGCTCTGTCGCCTAGGCTGGAGTGCAGTGGCACGATCTCTGCTCTGCAAGCGCCACCTCCTGGGTTCACGCCATTCTCCTGCCTCAGCCTCCCGAGTAGCTGGGACTACAGGCACCCGCCACCACGCCCGGCTAATTTTTTTGTATTTTTAGTAGAGACGGAGTTTCACCATGTTAGCCAGGATGGTCTCCATCTCCTGACCTCGTGATCCGCCCGCCTCGGCCTCCCAAAGTGCTGGGATTACAGGCATGAGCCACCGTGCCTGGCAGGCCAGTCTGTTTTAAGGACTTTCTGTAATTTGGGCCCCGTATCCTTTTTAGAAAGAAATTGTGAAAGATTTTGAATTGGGCAAAAGAGATTTGTGGATATTATTATAATGGCATGCTGGAGCCTCTGGGAATTACCTGGTCCTATAGGGCTATCTTATACGGCTTACTTATCTTTGACCAGGCTGTCTTACAACTCTACAGAGATAGAAGTAAACTTCTATCTTCAAATCATTCCTATCTATAAAAATGTAAAATTGTCTTTAGTGGAATTAAACTGATTATTACTCTGTAGATATTGCCTAGTTTTGCCAGTTTTGCATCCATTTGAAGTTCATTTCAGCCTTCATTCTTTACCTGATTATAAATGTGTAATTCTCTCTCTCTCTCTCTCTCTCTCTTTTTTTTTTTTTTTGAGGCAGAATCTCGCTCTGTCACCCAGTCCAGAGTGCAGTGGCACCATCTTGGCTCGCTGCAAATTCCACCTCTGGGTTTTGGTGATTCTTGTGCCTCAGCCTCCCAAGTAGCTGGGATTACAGGTGTGCACCACCATGCCCAGCTATTTTTTTTTTTTTTTTTTTTTTTTGATAGAGATGGGGATTTGCCATATTGGCCAGCCTGGTCTTGAACTCCTGGCTTCAAGTGATCCGCCTGCCTTGGCCTCCCGAAGGGCTGGGATTACAGGCATAAGCCCCTGTGCCCTGCCCTCTCTCGCATCTCTTTTTTTAAGCTTTTTACTTTTGAATAGGGTTAGGTTTAGATTTACAGAAAAGTTGAAAGATAATAGAGAGTTCTCATATACCCCTTGCCTAGTTTCCCCTACTGTTAACACCTCAAATTACTATGGTACATTTGTCACAACCAAGGAACAAGTATTCCATACTTTAATTAATTCCATGCTTTATTCAGATTTCACTGGTTTTTCCCTAAAGTCCTTTATCTGGATCCCATCCAGGATGCCACGTTGTTAGTGGTGGCAAATCCATACAAGTCTGCAGCAACCTCAATTCTTACCTCCTCAGAAGAACGAATTGACCGAGGGGCATAAGGCAGAGTGAGAGACTGAGGCAAGTTTTAGGGCAGGAGTGAAAGTTTATTAAAAAGTTTTAGGGCAGGAATGAAAGGAAGTAAAGTACACTTGGAAGAGGGCGAAGTGGGCAACTTGAGAGAGTCAAGTGCACGGTTTGACCTTTGACTTAGGGTTTTGTATGTTGGCATACTTACTGGGTCTTGTGTCCCTTCTCCCCTGATTCTTTCCTTGGGGCGTGCTGTACACATATGCAGTGGCCTGCCAGCTCTTGGAAGGGGCCCCATGCGCAATGTGTTTACTGGAGTTGTACGCGTGCTCACCTGAAGTGTTCTTCCCTTAGCAGTCAAATGTTCCTAGAAGGTCATGTACCAGTTAAACTCTGCCACTGTGCCTCTTTTTTTTTGTTGTTTTTTTTGAGACAGAGTCTTGCTCTGTAGCCCAGGCCGGAGTGCAGTGGCTCGATCTTGGCTCACTGCAAGCTCCGCCTCCCAGGTTCATGCCATTCTCCTGCCTCAGTCTCCTGAGTAGCTGGGACTACAGGCGCCTGCCACCATGCCTGGCTAATTCATTGTACCTCTTTAGTGTACATGCCTGAACCCAGTTGCCCAACTGCTGAGATCTCCTTTTTTTTTTGAGATTGAGTTTTGCTCTTGTCACCCAGGCTGGAGTATAATGGCGCGATCTCAGCTCACTGCAACCTCTGTCTCCTGGGTTTGAGTGATTCTCCCGCAGCCTCCTGAGTAGCTGGGACTACAGGCACGTAGTCCTGCCACCACGCCTGGCTAATTTTTGTATCTTTAGTAAAGACAGAGTTTCACCATGTTGGCTAGGCTGGTCTCCAACTCCTGACTTCAGGTGATCCACCCGCTTTGGCCTCCCAAAGTGCTTAGATTACAGGATTGAGACACTGCACCCAGACTTGAGATTTTATCAGGCAGTTGCTGATAACCAGTTTCAGGTTTTTTCTGTCTATTGGGAGACTGCCTTTCCCTGGCACTGGCTGCAGCCAATTATTATTATTATTAATTTATTATTGTTACAGTGTAACAACTGACCCATCACCTAATGGTGGACTGACATTCCTGGTTGGGGAGGCCCCTCCTCTGCCCTGTTCATTTCTGACTTGCTACCTACAATAACAACATTACATTTAGTCTTCATGTTTCTTTAGGCTATGACAGTTTCTCAGACTTTCCTTGTTTTTAATGACCTTGACAATTTTGAGGAGCACTGGTCAGGTATATTGTAAGATAACCCTCTATTGGAATTGGATTTTTTTCAATATACATACACTATATATATATATATATATATATATATATATATAACCTCTATAATTACACAGAGATTATAGATCTTTGGAGGCAGATCACAGAAGTGAAGTGCCATTTTTAACACATTATATCAGGAGTACATGCTGTCAACTGTCTTACTGCTGATGATGTTACCTTGATCACCTGGCTAAGGTAGTGTTTGTGGGGTTTCTCCTCTATACATTTACACCTCCTCTCTCTCATACTTTACTCTTTGGAAGCAGATCAGTAAACACAGCTCCTACTCAAGGGATGAGAAGTTAAAATCCATCTCTTTATGTAGGGAGTATCTATATAGATTACTAGGAATTCTTAATCACAAAAGATTCAAGCTGGAGTGCAGTGGCACAATTGTAGCCCACTGCAACCTCTACTCCTGGGCTAAAGCGATCCTCCCACCTCAGCCTCCCTAGGAGCTAGGACTATGGGTGTGTGCTACTGCATCTGGCTAATATTTTTAAAATATTTTATAGAGATAAGGTTTGCTATGTTACCCAGGCTCATCTTGAACTCCTGGCCTCAAGCAATCCTCTCACCTCGGCCTCCCAAAGCACTAAGATTACAGACGTGAGCCACTGTACCCAGTGTTTGAGTTCTCCTTTGAATTGGTTGTTCTATATTTCTGGTTCTCTCCTTATTGAGTTAAATATTAATGAAAAAAATTGATACATGTTGATTTTATATTTGTATGAGAGTTCTGATTTTAATCTCTTTTAAAATTTATTTTTTCATGTCTTTCTACCAATAAGTGTTATGGGAATGATTTTTTATATAGTTATTTGAAATCCATGGATAAATGCTATAAACAAATGCATTCCACTTTGGGAGGCTGAGGTGGGTGGATCTTTTGAGCCCAGAGGTTAGAGACCAGCCTGGGTACTTCAGCTTGGGTGACAGAGTGAGACCCTGTCTCAAAACAAAAAACAAACACAAATACATCCTTTTGAAAAGAAAATAATAAATATTATTATAGTCAAATAAAAAATGTGAATTATTTTATCACATTGACTGTATCAGTCAGGATCTCATCAGCAAGTAAATAACACTCTAAACAGGATACTCTGCGAAAGGTTTATTTACAGAGACTATTGATGAAGGTGTGGGTGGAGCAGAACCACAGAGGTTAATGTAGTAACCAAGGACACAGTAGCAACTGAGATTTTACCATCCCCTGGGTCTAGAGGGAGAAGTGGGGCTTTAGGGAATCTGAAATCCAGAGGTAGAGATTTGCACAGATACTTGAGAAAAGGAGTCAACCCTCTGCCAAGAAATACAGCCAACTCCAACTCCAGGTGACCCTTCAGGAAGGAAGCTAGGGGAATGATATGGTTTGGCTCTGTGTCCCCACCCAAATTGTAATCTCCACATGTTGAGGGAGGGACCTAGTGGCAGATGATTGGATCATGGGCGCTGATTCCCCAGTGCTGTTCTCATGATAGTGAGTGAATTCTTATGAGATCTGATGGTTTTAAAAGTGGCAGTTTCCCCTGTGCACGCTCTCTGCTGCCGCCTTGTGAAGAAGGTGCTTGCTTCCCCTTCGCCTTCCACCGTGATTTTAAGTTTCCAGCCATGCGGAACTGTGAGTCAATTAAACCTCTTTATAAATTACCCAATCTCGGGTAGTATCTTTATCGCAGTGTGAAAACGGACTAATACAGGGAATAAATATGTGGTGTGATGATATATATTGGTTTTCATCCGGGGCTCCTGGCTTATAACTCCCATAGCCCTTATTACAGTCCTTTGTTATGATGTTGGGTGTGTTAGGCCTCACGGGCAGGCCTCTGACCTTCTCCAGCCCTCCTTTCACCTGCCCCAAGGCAGGACTCTAACGTTCTCCAGTTTTCTGATTGTGGGCCTTAAGATGCTCCCATGAGAAGGTCCCATCCTAGACCCTGGGGGAAGGGATGCTGACATGAAGCTTCCCAAAAAACCCAAGAGGACAGGGTTCAGTGAACTTCTGGAGATCTGAACACATGAAGGTTCCTGGTGGGTGGTGTGCAGGGCATGGAAGCTCTGCACCCCTTCCTTCATACCTCACTCTTCACTTCTCTTCTTCTATATTGTTCGCAGTAGCCTTTATAATAAACTGGTAAATGGAAGTGTTTCCCTGAGTTCTGTGAGCCACTCCAGCAAATTAATTGAACCCAAAGAGAGGGTCATGGGAATCCCAACTTGAAGCTGGTCAGTCAGAAGTTCCAGAGGCTCAGACTTCTGACCAGTATGTTGGGAGGGGCAGTCTTGGGGACTGAACTGTCAATCTGCAGGATCTGATACTATCTCTGGGTGTTGAGCATTGGAACTGAATTAGAGGACACCCAGCTGGTATCTGCTGTTTGGGGTGTGGGGAAAACATCCCCACACATTGGCCACAGAAATCTGTGTTGATGATTATTGTTGTGGTGTGAGAGTAGAGGTAAAACATGGTTAGATTTTCCCTTCACAAAATACTTGACCATATTTTCCATCTTCTTTCCAATTTCTGCCAGGGCTCCCCATTGGCAAAACCAAACCAGAAAGCATGGAGACCCATTGATACAATCCATAGAGGCATCCTCCCAGAACAGAAAGCAGTGTAGAAAATGCTCTGGTGTGGATCTGGTGGACAAGCAAGACATATCCAATACATTGATTTAAAAGGCCTCAAAGTCTACAATGGGGACTCTTGTGTCATCTTTTTGTTGGAAGATGATAGCTAGGAATACGAAGAAAGAGATGACTACAGTTAATGTTTCTGATGGAAATCTTTAATTTCTCAAAGAGTTTAGAGAAGTAAAAAAAAAATTTGAGACAGAGTTTCACCCTTTTGCCCAGGCTGGAGTGCAATGGCACAATCACAGTTCACTGCAGCCTCAACTTCCCAGGCTTAAGTGATTCTCCCACTTTAGCCTCACAAGTAGCTGGGACTATAGGTATGCACAACCATGCCCAGCTAATTTTTGTATTTTTTGTAGGGATGGGGTTTTGTCATGTTGCCCAGGTTGCTCGTGAACTCCTGGGTTCAAGCAATCTGCCTGCCTTGGCCTCCCAAAGTGCTGGGATTACAGGTGTGAGCCACTGCCCCCAGCCAAGAAGTAAAATTTGACTTAGTGAATCAAGATCCTTGACTTCCCCATTCCCTTCTTTATTTCACCACTGGGAATATAGCAAGACATCAGAGGAGAATGACTGCTGGGATCCTATTCTTGGTGAGAATGCCCCTGACATGGCCCAATTTGGCATGGCAGGAAGGGATGGAGCCGCTGCCTTCAAGGGATTGTGCAGACTTGAATAAGAGACATGTTAGTAGGGACCACTAAGAACCTAAGTCCTTAAGGCTGTTCTGCAATTCTCTGGACTGCAGAGGAAGGGATTTGGAATCAGATTTGATTTGATAAAGAAAAAATAATGAACTATTTTTATGAAAACTAAATAATTGAAAGTTGTCAAAGATGATGACAGAGAAGTCTATCATGGCTGACTCCATCTTGTTTCTAGCTTCACAGGCTGCTTGTCCTTGCTCATTCTTTGGTGTAGGTAAAGCTGACCATGGTTTAATTTTGAAGTAAAGATGATAATAATGTCTCCTTAAAATTAACCCCTTTCTTGCTCAGGAACCAAAACTGCCTTTGTAAAACCAATGGAAGACTAAGAGGTTAGGATTATGGGAGGGGCCTGAATTCTGCTAAAATGTAGGTATAGCTAAACAATAACCATCCATTGTCTCCTAGTTTGCCCTTTTATAATCCCTTGCTGCTCAAGACTCATGTGGCCAGAGGTCGCAAGATTTTGTGACTTCCCCAATTGCTCCTGTAGATAAAATCATTATGGTAGAATCTAAGATTAGTCTTTTGAGATGTTTTTCAGAATTTTGCATTCTAGCAACTGACTGACTCCACTTGGACCTGAAACTCATGACTCAACTGGTCCCGTGGCTCCTACTCAGAAGTGGACTCAGTGCACAAGGACCATTTTCTACACGAATATGATTTCATCCCCAACCAATCAGCATCACCCATTCCCTAACCTCATGCCCACCAAATTATCCTAGCTTCTGAGTTCTTGGGGAGACTGATTTGGTAATAACTCCAGTCCTACCACTTGGCTAGCTCTGCATTAATAAAACTCTTTCTTTACTGTAATACTGAGTTCTCAGTGAATTGGTTTTGTCTGTGCAGTGGGCAGGGAGAAGCTGTTGAGCGATTACATTATTGTCTTTGAGTCTTATAACTAAGTGAAGTTAATACTGACTGCACAATAAAATAAATGAATAATAGAGATTTTAATAATTAATTGTTCATATAGCCTATATCTTAAATTGCATTTACTTGAGATGAACAAGGGCGAGCAGTATTATTAAATGACAGCTCCCTGATTGTTTGCTCCTTTTGGCAGGTGAAGCAAAACAACATGCTTAAGGGACGACATCCCTCAAATCCCACAAATACAGAAAAAAATTCCAACTTCAGAATTAATTAATAACTGCATTTGTGTATTTATTCAATTTTAATAAATAGTCATTCATTATTCCACCCTGAGCTAGGTGTTGGAGATAGATGAGAAATAAGACACCGTTCTTACAGTGAGTTTAGAGAAAAAACAAGGAAAATAAGGATTAACGTTAGAAAAAACTCTTATTTCTCTCCCCACCACTGTATTTTTTCCCTCCCTTATGCATCTCAATCAAGGAAGGACAGGACTCAGAAGGAAGCCACCTCCTGGAAAGCCTGAACTAAACTAAACTGGGGTGACTGGACCTGACTGGAGGGAAGGCTTGTGGCCCAAATAATTTGACACAAACCAGATTTTCAGGCTCATACCACATCTAGGCAAATCTTTTCTTTCCTCCTCCTCCTCCTCCTTCTCCTCCTCCTCCTCCTTCTTCTTCTTCTTCTTTTTTTTTTTTTTGAAATAGAGTTGCTCTGTTGCCCAGGATGGAGTGCAATGGTGTGATCTTGGCTCACTGCAACATCCACCTCTCGGGCTCAAGTGATCCTCCCTCTTCAGACCCACAACTAGCTGGGACTACAGGCCTGCACCACCACACCTGGCTAATTTTTGCATTTTTTGTAGAGATGGGGTTTCACCTTGTTGCCCAGGCTGGTCTTGAACTCCAGGGCTCAAGCGATCCTCCTGCCTCAGCCTCCCAAAGTGCTAGGATTAGAGGCATGAGTCACTGTATTAGTCCATTTTCACACTGCTATAAAGAATACCTGAGACTGGGTAATTTATAAAGAAAAGAGGTTTAAGTGACTCACAGTTCCTTATGGCTGGGGAGGCCTTAGGAAACTTATAATCATGGCAGAAGACAAAAGGGAAGCAAGGCATGTCTTACATGGTGGCAGGAGAGGGCCAGGGCCGGGGAATGCCAAACATTTTAAAATTATCAGATCTTGTGAGAACTCATTCACTAGCATGAGAACAGCATGAGGGAACTGCCCCCACAATCCAATCACCTCCCACCAGGTCCCTCTCTCTACATGTGGGGATTACAATTCAAGATGAGATTTGGGTGGTGTATTAGTTCATTTTCATGCTGCTAATAAAGACATACCCAAAACTGGGAACAAAAAGAAGTTTAATTGGACTTACATTTCTACACAGCTGGGAGGCCTCAGAATCACGGAGGGAAGTGAAAGGCACTTTTTACATGGTGGCAGCAAGAGTAAAATAAAGAAGAAGCAAAAGCAGAAACCCCTGATAAATCCGTCAGATCTTATGAGACTTATTCACTATCATGAGAAAAGCATGGGAAAGACCAGCCCTCATGATTCAATTACCTCCCCCTGGGTCCCTCCCACAACACGTGGGAATTCTGGAAGATAAAATTCAAGTTGAAATTTGGGTGGGGACACAGCCAAACTGTATCAGGTGGGGATACAGAGCCAAACCATATCAACCACCATGTCCTACCTGCAAATCTTTCCTTAAATGCCAGCTGACTTGCTCTTCAGAATAGCTTTCTGTCTCTTTTCTCTTTCATAGCACTTCTTTATACATATGTTATACTGCCTTTAGAGTCTTCAAAATTTGCCTTAGGTTTGACTTCCGACTCCAGTTGTTTCCTTCCTCTAGGCCACAATCAAGAGTCTAACATTCTAAATACTGTGCTTAGCTGTACTCTCCTATAGGTGAAGCTGATTGAAGTAATTTCCATTAACTTGTGAATGAAACTTACCATTCTTAAAATATGTGTTTGCATTTTAATAGCAGCCCCTTAACACAAATTAATCTCTATTTGATAAGATGTGTGAAAGTTACTTTTTGTGGGAAGAAAGAGGGTGAATTATTCCTTAACTCTCTGTTTAAAAGAGTTGCTACTCTCAGAGCCTCTGGAGTCTCATCTCCCAGTCACTCCCCAGCACAGTGCAATTTTGCTTTTCTTCCTGAAGCTAATCATTCTGAAAAATTTTTTAGGTTAAATTCACCGGACATATTTTAGTCATCTCTCTTAACCAATCTGTACACTCTACATCTTGAAATGTTATGTTTCCTGACAGGAGACTTAGTTTTCCTTCTCTCTTTTCTAGATGCTCCTTCTGAAGTTCCTGTCATGGGATCACCTCTGTGCTTG